>NW_027203381.1:108216019-108683519 GCF_024711535.1 Dipodomys merriami | reverse complement strand
CAAAGAATCATTCCCTGCACTTTGTCAGACAAACTTTGCCAGTTTCATCTGATAACCTTTGAAGTTGACATGTTTCTTTTTAAGCAACTGTTTTATTTTAAAATATTATGATAGTATATAAAACATATGCATACAAATTAAAGATTAATAAAAAGTGTGTAGTTCACACAAAACTTCCAAAATGAGGTCGATTCAAAAATATCTATTTGGATGAAAGTGAGGAGATACCTTTGACTTTCAGAAGCATTGCTGAAACTGGCATACACAAATGTTGTTACTATCCACTTCTCTTGACATCCCACATCCCTGCTCAATATTCAGTTTCTTTTTATGGTGATCAAATTATGTTTCCTGCCAAACTCCTTCCTTTGGATTGTAAGACATATTCTTTTGCCAAAAATGGACTATGCTTGATTCTGGAATGAAATATTCATACTGAGTTCCACATTCTCCTGTAATGTACAGCCAGCTGATGATGAGTTCTGAAATAATTCTTCATTACAAAATTAACCTTCAAAAGCTTTATCCCTCATCGATATTATTTCCTTTATTGGTAACCTGTTTACTTCAAAATTGCTTTTAAAATACAGATGCATTTAATTTCCATGTATATTGACTGATTTTTTATTAATTTTAGTTGTGTTGATATAAGTAATAGCCCTGCTTTAAAGAAAAATGGTTCCAGATATGATTGACTAAACCTGAAAACAGATTTAAATTTTGAATGATCTGTTTGGAAGCAAGAGTCTCCATGAACTTTTAGAACTAAAGAACAAAGAAAATTGTATGTAAATTATTCAAAAATTTATTGGTGGAGACATTAACTAGATGCTCTATAGCAAAGTGGGGAACTCTTTTCTTTGAGATTCGTATTTCTCTTGTAGTATTATTATCTTTCCGACTGGTAATCTGCCTTGTTTAGCAAAGCATTCTCAGAGGTTTATAGATTTTCCAAGGGGCCTAAGATAGCTAAAGATTGTTTTTGCGTTGGATGTAAAACATTCCATCATTCCTAATCACACTCAGGATTAGTCAAGCTGCAGTATTATTATTATTATTGTGTGTGTGTGAGTGTGTGTGTGTATCTGTGTGTAAGTGCATGCCAGTTATGGAGGTTAACACCATGCCTCAAATTTTCATTTAGCATTTCTGGTAATGGCTAACACTCTACAATGTGAACCCTAGTTCTGGCTCTTTGCTGGTTAATTGGAGATAAATGTAATTTAGATTTGTCTTCTTTGAGCTGTCTTTGAACCATAATCCTCATCTCAGCCTATGGCTACTAGCCATAGGCTAGGATCATTAATATTGATACATATCAGAAAATTTACATTAACAGCAAGACCTTGATCTTTGGAAAAATATCTTAACAACCATATCAATTGTACCTTTTCCTTCATGCCCTATATGATAATTTTTTGAATTTGAAGAAAATTGCACTATTTCATGGAGCTATGAAGAGGAAGACAACATCCATTTTGGGAAAGTTTTTTTTTTTTTCTAGATATTTTGCTAACATTCTATTTTTTTTGTTAGTATACAATAAGGAAAAAGTCATTTACTTTTTTATTGTTTGCATTGCAGATTTCCATAGGTAAGAGAGCTTCCCATCAACTAATAATGAAATCATTTTACAAACAATGGGAGATCCTTATAACAGCAAACTGGAGTTTTTGTTTGTGTTAATATTAATACATATTGTTTTTCATCTATATGGTGGAACTCAGAATGTGTGCTTCCAAATCATGGGAGATGTAAGACGACAAAATACATGGCTCAAATTATATCTAGTAGGAATACTGATTATTTCATACTATGGTATTATTTACACTATTTGATAGTATGAATTAGGGACATAGATATGGCTCAAAATGATGACATTTAGTAAGAGAGATTTGAAGCTAAACTTGTACAGAAATATTTTTTTTTCTGAAGGAAGAGAAGCATGGCCACAGCCCTAGAGACTCAACAGCTGGGAAAAGCACAACTCTAACCTGTAGTTATCCTGCTGTGCCATAGAACAAGTTCATCCTCAAGAGTCCCTGGATTCTTAACCGTCCAAATGTGGTTCAAAAGTTTAAGTTCAATGTTTAGTCTTTTGAGGAGCTTCCATACTGCTTTCTAGCTCAATGTTCAGCAGCCAAGGAATGTGTAGTCTTTAGATGAACTCCAAAGAGTTTAGGAACCTCAGCTCTGATGACATTAATATTTGCAGCCTACATAGCCCTTTTCTGGGCAGGCTCTGCTTGCTGCCTACAATTTCATGAAGTAAGTATTCTGTGTTCCTATTATCTCCAAATTCCTGAGTTTTCCATTACAGTTTGGACTCCCTTTTTACACACACATGCACACACACACACACACACACACACACACACACACACACACACACACACATTCCCTCTTTTCCTGGTACACATTATATAATCTAATAGGCTATTCTTCTAAGTCCTGGCAATACTTCCATGATCTTTCATTTCTCACATTCTGTGTGGGGACAGAGTCAGCATCCTGTGGAAGCCACACAGGTCAGTTATCAGAAAAATAAAAAGCAGCTGGGCTCTCCATGGCCTTGGCTACAAGGTTTTCCAAGTGCCTGGGTGTGCTTGTTAGCATAGTAAATTCTGAGTGAGCAACTTCCTGGGTGGTGTAATTCAACCATAATTCCTGGAAGATGCTCTCCTCTCAAGAGTCTTAGAGTTTATGCATTTATACCCTGGAGCTTACAATGGGTGAACATTTGCTTATTCATGGAATGTTTTAAAGGCATCTTTCTTATCCTTAGTTCAAAATAATTGGAATTTGTACAATGGCAATAGTCACTTCAACAGCAAACATTTTCATTGATACTAACTCTACACCTGGTTATTTTCTGCCCAAACTGCAAGTTTTTTCAAATCCTTTTGCTTTCTCATTCCATGAAATTCTTATTATAAAATTTACTAAATGCAACTTGTAATACTCTGCAGCAGCCTGAATGATGGACTGCCTTGGAATCTTCTCCAACAGATAAATTAGTTCATCAAATTTAAATGCAGCTTTCCACAAAATTCTCAGGAAAATGCCAAAAGATAAAGAAATTCCTTGCCAGAAAGTTACATGGCTTCTAGTCCAAATTCCAATAGTATTCTTGTTCCCATCTGAAACTTCCTGAAGAGGTTTACTGTCTACTTTCTTGTCAGTATTCTGGCCTTCTGAGTTACACAAGAACATCCTAATAACATCTGCTTATATAAGTTTCCTTCCTTCCTTCCTTCCTTTCTTCCTTCCTTCCTTCCTTCCTTCCTTCCTTCCTTCCTTCCTTCCTTCCTTCCTTCCTTCCTTCCTTCCTTCCTTCCTTCCTTCCTTCCTTCCTTCCTTTCTTTGTCATGGGGCTTGAACTCTGGGCCTGGGTTCTGTTCCTCAGCTCTTCAGCTCAAGGCTAGCACTCTACCACTTGAGCCATAACACCACTTCTGGTTTTCTGGTGGTTAACTGGAGATCAGAGTCTTATGGACTTTCTTGCCCTGACTGGCTTTGAACCAGGATCCTCAGATCTCAGCCTCCTGAGTAGCTAGGATTACAGGTGTGAGCCACCAGTGCCAAGCTTATAAGTTTTTATCAGCTGTTCTATCAAAACTTTCCCAAATTCGTCAGATAAACCACTTCAAAAGACTCTTGAAACACATGGTCAACTTTTGTCACAGCCTTGACCCTACTTCTGGGTACAGATTTTTTGTTAGTCAGTTTATCATTGTTCTGACCGAGTAGTCAAGAATCTTAACATGAAAGGAGCATGGATCTATTCTTGGCTAATAATTTCAGAGGTTTAATTCTTCATGGCAGTGAATGTGGTGAAGCATAGCAGCGTGTGCCATGGCATGTTGGTTTTCTCATTTCTCTACAGTTTGTCATCTCTTGAGTTATAAGCGTAATTTAGCTGTAGTTCCAGATAGCCCCCTTTTATTTTTGTTGAAATTTTTACTTTTTGCTTGCTCTAATGAAATCTTTTCCTGAGCATTTGCCAAACACAAGCCAGGTGGCACACATATTTCTGTAAGATTCTTGAAGTTTCCCATCTATGTATTATCTGACATATGAACTCTCTGTAACATCAAACTCCCACTTTATCTATAGGGATAGAAGCCACTGTTTTTCCATTCTCTGTACCAGAAACACTTATAATAAATCTTCAAGTGACTACTCATTAATGAGAGAGTGATTGGTGACTTTTGAAATCTTGATTTTAGAAGTGTCAGGATAATCCTAATTGCGGATTGATAGATGTGAAAGGATAAATAATTGACTGTACTGATTAGAATCCCTGGAAATGCTCCTTGAGGATTTCTTAAACCTTGATGATTTCTTAAACCAGGAGATAAAAAGAATAAACAATTATCAGCCACAAAATTTGGTAGAGATGTTCACACTGGCAAAATAACACTAAGAAGAGCATCACCTATTCTGAATGCAGATAAAGAAAACTAGAGATTTTTAAATTTTTACTCAGTTTGGCTAATGTGATTGCTTATACATCAAGTGAAAATTTCTATTTGCATTCTGTTTTTATTCACTGAGCAATGAGACCTTCCCTCTGACTACTCACCAGAATGTTCAGAAGAGAATCAATCTAATAACCCTGCACTAATAATCCTAAGAATAATCTAATAGTAGTTCAAACTTCTTAGCTAAAACTATTCATCAGTGATACAGTGGCAATATAAATGAAGAAAGCCACTATGTAAATCTATTTAGGGGAATACAAGAAATGTAAATAATTGTTCAAAAGGTTTTCACCAGGGTGTAAAGAAACTACATTTAGTTTGCTCTTGTGTGTATGTATAAGCCACTGGGTGTGTTTACATAGGAGGTTGTACTCTGAGTCTAAAGTTCACATATCAGAGAAAAATAAACATTCATGTTAAACATTTTTGTGGGCCTGGTTTAATTTGCTTAGCGTTATTTCTTCCCATTTCTACCAATTTCTCTGCAAATGACACGATTCATTCTTCTTAATAGTTGACTCAATTTTCATTGTATAAAAATACTGCATTTCTTTGATCCATTCATCCATTGTAGGACATATGGATTATTTCCATGACATGGTTGTTGGGAAGAGTACTACAAAGAACATGGGTGTGCAAGTGTCTTTGTTGCAGCCTGCTTTACAAGTTTTGCTCAGAAGTAATATCACAGGGTAGTTCTATTTGTAGTTTATTAAGGAATTTACATCTTGATTTCCACAGTGGTTGCAGTAATTTACATTTGCACCAACAATTTGTTGGGTATCTTCTTCGCCATGCCTTTGTCACCATTTATTGTTGTTCATATTCTTGATAATGCCATTCTGACTGATTTAGATGGAATCTCAATGTTGTTTTGATTTGTATTTCCCTTATGGCTATAACAATTGAGCATTTCTTCATGCATTTATTGGCCATTAAAATTTTTCTAAGAAGTGTCTATTTAGCTCCTTTGCTCATTTTAAAAAATTCAGTTATTAATTCTTTTGGATTTGAACATCATGGTATAAACCCTTAGAATAGTTAAGAGTTTAACAAAATAAATTTCAAGAAGCTCAAAAATATTTTGAATTGGTGTAATAGGAGATGGAACAGACAGAAGACATGTGAACAATGGGTGAATGCAGTCACAGTACTCAATTTATACTCAGTTTTAAGGTGTGGGGGAAGGGGTGGGTGGGAGAATGGGAATAATGGAAAGGGTGAGTTGGGTCAAGATGTACTGCATACATCAGTGGTCATGTTATACTGCAGCCCTCTTGTGTAACCATTTGAAGATAAAAAATTAAAAATGAAAATTATGTGAGAGTTGGTTATTTACCAGCATTGTATAGAATGGTATAGTATAGATCTCATAACATATTACAAAACTAAAACATTATGTATCTGTCTAGTGAATTGCCATTATTATACAAAAGAAATGAGAGGGAGTTCCTTAAGGATAGGTAGTTAATAAATCAAACTCTTCTGATTCTCCTTCTTTTTCTGTGTCCTTTTCAATATAAATCAAAGCTACCATGCAGATAAAGTGAACTTGAGAAAAAAATATAACAGGCAATAAGGTTTAGAGAAGAAACTTACAGTCTACAGTTGTGGTTGCTTGTAGTGAGAGCTACAGAGCTCCAACTGTTTTCCTGTTGTCAGGACAGGCCATGGGGCGTTTCAAAGACCCACTGATGCTGCTGGAACTGGTTCAGTGGTTTGTATATACCCTTTCCTACTGCTGGGTTGTGACTTAAATGATATGGTGAGGTAGATTTGCCTTTGTTTCTGTAACTGAATTGGCTTTTGTAAAAAGTAATAGTTTATACTTCACAATCTTAGATTATTGTAGCTTGTTGCATTTCTACTATACTTATTTCTGACCTACTCTGCCTCACAGCTCTGTCCTGATTATAGGTTATATTCTACAAAGAAGGCTGGCTTTGATTGCATATTGGAGGCTTGGTGATTCTCATTGTAACCCACTGTTGATGATAATTAATAACTTGCTCATCGTTTCCTTAGGGATAGAATGCTAATAATTCTACAAAAACCCCAAAGATTCTATTTGAAAATTTTATTAGGTATAAAATCCTGGTAATTTAAATGGTCCTATAAACAAGAATAGTATTTCTAAGAACAGGAAGCAGAAGAAATTATTTTAAAGATATAAAAAGGACAGTAAATCAGAGTTTTAATCACAATTTGCTCTTCACCTCTCATTTCTCTTGAATTTTACTCTTGGAATTTTTAATTTTATGTATTAGTCAATAGTAAAGTAGAATTACCTTCTTACTCTTTGTTATAACAAAGTAATAAGGGAATTAATATTTTCTAGGAATTTTTCTTACAAGCAACTCTAAAAAGAGGAATGAGAAAACTTACAAGCTAAGAGGCTAGATCTAGCATACCACCCAAAACGTCTTGCTCTCTATGTTTTCAAACCCCATAAGAATAATGTTCAGGTAACCAAAACAGGAGTCACTAAAAAACTGGGATTGTCTGGAAGTGCTGCTATGGAAATTATTGAGCAGATTTTCAAGGTGACCTTAGTCAGTGAACCCATGGATTGTACTGCTGGTCCTATCATTAAAACAATCCTTCCTATCTAAAATTCTGGGCTGTAATGGGAGGAGGATCAGCCACTAAGACCTCTGAAATTTCTCTGGTGTCTTCCTTCCATTATCATGATGAATAATATTGGACTGCTTTTTAATACAAAGGAATTTCTTTAGCACACTCTCTATGTTCTATTAATGTACTATGTATGTTAATTCTTTATATGGCCAGCCTAAAAAAATCAATTTTCCCCACTATACTTCCATGTTAATTTTAAACTCCATCTTCAACTTGTCTCTTTACATGCATATCTCACCATATGCACTTAAAGGTAGCCATGCAGTGTCTTGAACACTTTGCTTCCTAGGTAGTTCTTGTCAGACATGCCAGTTCATCACTCTTCATTTATGCTTTCCATAAGGCACCAGGGCATGGAACTGAGCATTATAAGTTCTTACAGGATGAATGATCCTTACTTTGTTTCCTACCTTTTCCTCATTTCTGTTTGAGACCTCATCAGTACAAGTTTAATGTCCATATTTCTACCACCATTCCAATCATCACCATGTCAGTAATCTCAGAAGAATCAGACTTTTCCTATGGTCCTCTTCTTCCAAGCTTTGACAGATCTCCTAGTCTCTTTTCTCTCTTTCTCTCTCTCTCTCTCTCTCTCTTTCTTTTCTTTCTTTCTTTCTTTCTTTCTTTCTTTCTTTCTTTCTTTCTTTCTTTCTTTCTTTCTTTCTTTCTTTCTTTCTCTCTCTCTCTCTCTCTCTCTCTCTCTCTCTCTCTCTCTCTCTCTCTCTCTCTCTCTCTCTTTCTTTCTTTCTTTCTTTCCATCCTTTTTATTGGTCGTGGGGGTTGAATTCTGGGCCTGGGCACTGTCTCTCAGCTGAAGGCTAGCGCCCTACCACTTGAGCCACAGTGCCACTTCCAGCTTTTTCTGCTTATGTGGTGCTGAGGAATGGAACCCAGGGCCTCATGCATGCCAGGCAAGCATCTACCTCTGAGCCAATTTTCCAGCCTTCCCAGTCTCTCTTAATTCCCTGTTCATAGCAATCTGCTGTTTTCATTTTTATTTAACCTACTCTTCTAAATTCTTATAACCCCTGGTTTGAAAGCTGATTTTACATTTTTAGATATATGTTAAAGCAAGAAACTCACTTCACTTTCTGTCTTAGTTTATTTTCTACTGCTAGAACAAATTACCACTGACAAACTCATCTATAAAGAAATTTATTTTTAGACATAGGAAATTTCAGAACTGAATTAGTTTACAGCAATAAAAATCACTGAAATAAATTTTTTTTCAAAAGATTACCATGTCACATTGTATAGATAAATGATACAGATGTATATACATATATATGGTAGATAATAAAGATAAACAGACTATAGAGATATGGATAGATAAATGTATATGATAGGTGATAGAGATAGATAGACAGACAAACAGAACGACAGATCCATAGATAGACAGACAGACAGACAGACAGACAGACAGACAGACAGACAGACAGACAGACAGACAGACAGATAGATAGATAGATAGATAGATAGATAGATAGATAGATAGAGGAAGGAAAGGTGGGTCAATCTATTTGACCACATTAAATAAAACATATAGTAAGGCTTAGTGACCACAATTTTATCTTCAAAGGGATACCAGGAATTTAGAGATTTTACAGAAGACAGAAACAAAAGAGATAAGATGGGTAAACATAGCTGTGTAATAAAGTTATTTTCATCAATTTTGGAAGATGTTTCTTCAGTGAAATAGAGGAACTAAAAGCTCAATAGAATGATTAGAGAGACCTTGATTGTTAGGCAGTTTTTTTTTCTTTTTTGCTGCTTCCAGGACTTGAACTCAGGGCCTGGCTTCTTTTGCTCAAGGCTAATGCTATGTAATTTAAGCCACAACACTACCTCTGGCTTTTTCTGATTAGATTATTAGAGATAAGAATCCCTTGGACTTTTCTGTCCTTGTTTTCTGCCCAGGTTGGCTTCCAACTGCAATTGTCAGATCTCAGCCTACTGAGTAGCTAGGATTACTGGTGTGAGACATGCCTGGTCTTGAGCAGTTGCTTAAACTTTCAAATTTAAGACAAACTGATCAGCATTTCAAAGCATTACACTTTGAAGTATCAATTTCTAAGTATCAAGAACTTCTATTTATTATGTTGACCAGGGTATATCATGTGGCCAAGGCAAATGTCAATGGGGTATGGAAGTAAACCCATGCTCTACATGGCACTAAGCCTAGGTCAGTGATTCATGATAGATAGTTTTCTTTTAGAGTAGAAACCCATACATAAGAAGAATAATACAAGTTAACTTAAGAAAATAGATGCTGAAGTTATAAAGGATGGTTTTCTAGTTTGTCTCCACATATCTCAACAATCTACTAAAAAATATTTCCATACTTGAGATACAGAAGCTGGAATTTATCATCTTATCTCCAATATTAGTTATCAAACATTAATTACTACCTCAGAAAATCATCTTTCTAGTTTTGTGATTTAGAAACACAGACCCATCTGTGCTATTTCAATCATCCCTGTCCCACTAGCCAATTCATATCTATAATCCTTAGGGATTTCTAGAGGAAAGGAAACTTTTGTAATTATAAGTTAGGATTTTTGTTAAATGAGCTTACATAATCAGAGACTGCATAGTCTGAAATGTCCATTTTCATGAGGGAGGGGGTAACAAGTCTGGCAAGAAATGTACTTATTATCTTATTTATGTAAGTGTAACCCCTCTGTACATCACCTTGACAATAAACAATGCAAAAATCCCCCCCAACAAAAACAAAATTAAAATAAAGAACCCGAGAACTGAGTAGATGCTCTGCCCACAATGTTGGAAATCTCAAGACAATAGAGGCAAATAATGCAGTCCCAATCCAAAGCATTTCTCAATCAAATTAAACTGACAATCAAATTAATCACGCAATATCCAAACATGCAATTTTCCTTCCTAATTTTACTCCCATAAATCTGTGTCTTGCCTGGGTGACTATAGTAATTTCATGAAATATCTCCCCAATTCCATTATTTTCACATAAAATGCTCCTAACATGCTTCAAAGATATTCATATAATCCATTCTAAGTACTGGGAATTCATCTTTGCATTGCAAAAATTAAGCCGTCTGCATTAGAAATCTTGCCATGAATATAAAGATAAAAAGATCCCAACTGCTAAAAAAAAGGAGATATTTTAAATGCTTTCAGTTAGTTTTATCTTGTCATCAACTTTTTTACTTTCATCTACTAATACTTTATGTGATAGCTATGTTTGATCTGGTTACATCAAATACATATTTTTTTCAGTCATTTCTTATGACTTATGTTTCTAGCCATGCAGTATTTACCTGAAGTAATATACAAGCCATTTGTAATGAATTGAATTGTGTCCCCAAAATGTTGATGTCTTAAACTCCAGTGTGACTGTAGATATAATAAAAGTAAATGTATCATTAGGATACACCCAAATCCAGTATGAGTTTTGGACTTACAGGAAGAGAAATTTTTACCACAGAAGAAAGATGTTACTGTTAGAACATATGCCATGCTATCTTAAAATATGACAACTTCAAAATAGAGAAAGCAGCATAGTGAAAAGGTAATTTTACTTTCCTCATCTTTTTGGAATTCTCAGACTTCTTACACTGAAAGCAGGTCATAAGACCTTCCTGTGACAGGCGTTACATGGTCATATACACAGAGGAAATGAATAGACTGGCCAAGAAACATCTCAACAAATGGATTTTGCTGAATATCTCCAATTTTGTTACCATGAAATCACATCCTTTTTCCATTTACATTTCTATATGATTATCCATTCTTCCTTGAATGTAAGCTGAAAATGACCCAGTTTTCTCTTAGTCTTTGGCCCTCATTTCTGAAGGCTCTTGCGTGACATAAAGTTTAATTAAACGTATTTGTAGTATCTTTCTCTTGTGAGTTTCTCTTTTGTTATAGCTATGTCAGCCAGGTGCCTTGGAGGGGTGAGGGACAGATATTTCCATGTATCTCCTATGGTGTAGAATGTAGGAAAGGAATGCCATATGCTTACAAACAGAGAGATTCGAATTTGCGGCAACAAGCGCAGGTACCTGGATGCCTGGTTCCTTGCTGCATACTTCAGATTAAGCAAGGTTGTGCCAGCATACTTATTTTAAAGTTCTGGCCTATAGAAGAAGAGTGAGAGAATACATTTCAGTTATTTTAACCCATTCAGTTTATTGCACATTGTTTCAAGAGCCCTAGGGCCCTAATCAACCATATAACATTCCACACATTCCTTTTTCTTTTTCTTTTTTTTTTCAATTTCAACTCAATTATTACAGAACACATTTGATTTATCTACATGAGCCATTCAATTCCTCTTGGTAGGAGCTTTTATAAAGCATTGTATTCTTTATTAACATTAACAGAATGGCAGTTCTATATGTATTTCTGTTGGTTTTGAAATTATTTCTTCTCCAGCCTCTGGTCTATTGTAATTTCTCGCATTGATTTTTACTGTTTTTTTTTTTTCCTATTATTTCTTCCCAATAACTTTAGGCTTTCTTCTATAATCCATAAAGTTTATGAATGCAAAAATATAATTTATTATTAAAGACTTCCATCAGAATTTTTAATGAAAAAGCTCATGTAGTGATAAGTATACATAAGCACATTATTGTTATGGTTGATCATGACTGAGTATTTATGAAGTCATGCATTTCATTTTAGGGACAATACTGGGAAGATTATATGCTGAGAATGATAGTAGTATAATTCCTTCAACTCTCTATAGTTTACGAGTTTTCTTGCTATATTAATCTAAAGCACCATCCTAGCATTGAAGATAGAAGAGAAAAAAAGTACTGGATCAGGTACAAACTTGAAAAATCTGTCACTGAAAATCTGTTACTGAAAACACTAATATGAGATATTCCAGAGATTGAAATTTTTGTTGATATAAACTGTTAGAGGAATTTGATTCTTTGGTGTCATTCTAAGAGATAAATTGCCTTACAAAGCACTCAAGAAAGGAAATGCTCACAGAATTAACAGCCCAATTAATAAGTGGACAAATGAACTAAATAGAGATTTCTCAGAAGAAGAAATAAAAATGGCCACTAGATTCCTGGAGAAATATTCTACATCTTTGGCCAAAAGGAAATGCAACTCTTAACAACACCAAGGCTTCCATCTTTCCCCAGTTAGAATGCCATCATCAAGGGTACAAAGAACAGATACTAGCACAGATTGGATAAAATGAAAGCCAAATATGCAGTTTGTGGGATGTAAAGTGGTAAAACCACCCTGGAAAGCAGTTTGGAAATTCCTCAACAAACTAAAGTAGACTACCCTAACATCCAGCAATACTACCCTTGAGCATATATTACAAATGAGGGTACAATAATGCTACTTGAAAAATCATGTTTATTGCTTCACTATTCACTGTGGTTAATGTTTGGAAACAGCTCTGATGTCCCTCAAAGAAAAAAATGAGTCAATAAAAAATGGGTCTAGATAATGGAATTTATTCATTAAGAAGAAGAATAATGCATCATTTAAAAACTTAAGGCTCTAAGATTATACCCTCAAACCTCAGATCACATCCCTCCTCAAATCACTTGAAATAGTACCATCTTTACTAGCAAAAAACATGAGACCAATGTAGTTACTAGATGGAGATAACTTATAAGGACAAAAAATGTTTGGAATGGATAAGGATAACTAAAAATTATGACTATTAATTTTAAGTGATTTTATCTTTTATCAGTAAAGAAAACAAAACTAAAGGTGTTCTCACTCTATTGGGTTAGCAAATTTTACTTCACTGTGATAGTGATCTATAGGGCCAGATAAAACTTTGATTTCTAAACATCTGGTGTAAGTTATATAATCATCATCATAATTAACTAAGGAGAGTGTTGTCCAGAGTCCAAGATGTCGCCTCACGCCAGAAGCAAAGCCTATTGCCATGGAAGTTGTCACTTTTCTTCTTTCCTCTCCATATCCCAAGCGAACAGTTAAATTGCAGTTCTCATTATGCAAAGAAGAACCTGTGGTAGTTTGATGAGAAAAATGAGTCTAAGGCCTAGAATTTCACTGCTCTGACAATTTTGATCAGTCTTGTAACTGCACATTTTGTAAAGCAATTAAATTGGAGGAATTACACCTAGATACAAAGGACTTCTGTCAGAGAAAAAAAATTAAGCACAACACATATGACTGTGAGTGTGAATATCAAGTTCATTGTTGTAACAAACAACCTATGATTAGGTGGAAGCCCAGAAATCCTATTGCTCTAAGTATTTACAATTGCTTTGGTCCCTGGGATGTCCCTATTATGATAAGAATTAATACATAATACATATGCAAATTACTGGATGCTGAACACTGAACTTCTATGAAGAATCTGTTTACTATACAAAGGAGTTGGAGCTGCAGCCTATTACTGAATCACTGTTTACTGTTCTTGCCTATGTATTAGCAATTATACATCCAGTAATCCATGGCTATCAGTAACTTTTACGTTTGTTTAACCATAATCATTCAAATAAAATGTGTCATTGCCTCCCTTTTAGATTAAAAGGTCCTCTTTAAGATTAGATCAAAAACGAACATATCTCTAGCTATATCTAATCCTTTCTTTTCAAGTCACTTCATTGACTCCATTTTATAAACACAATCAATTTTTGTATTATTGACACTGTGATTCTTATACCAATGGTATCAATTAAAAGCATTTATTATGTGTATTCTGTCATATAGTTTTTCAAGTAATTGTAGGCTTTATAATAAACAGATTTTTATTATGAAATAATAAAAAAAATTGATTTAAATGGATTTACAGGGAGTACAACATGAGATACATAACACAGCTATATATCTGGCAATATTCATCTGGAAAAGATGGTTGAAAAATGGATTTCCTTATAATGAAGTATAGTAAAAGAAAGTGATGGCCATTCTCTTGAATGTTCTGAGCATAACATTAAAAATCCAAGTGGTATTCTTTTTACAAAACAATATCTACTGCTTTATGAACAGAATGATACCAAAAGTATGCCTGGAGGAGAATGGTTAGGAGAAAATCCAAACTCTTTGTGTTTTTCCTGTGTATTTATCCCAATTTAAGGCAGACCTAAGTGGATTATTAAATGTGCCAGCGACTCATTGAAGAAAGACTATGTAAACCAAATCCCGATCTTGCACAAAGACTTGACAGGAACAAGCCAGATCTTGATTTTCCTCATCTCAGCCCATAGTGTCTCCCATGTTCTTACCTCCCCTCATTGCTTCTGTTTTCATTTCCAGAGCATTGCAAGCCTGTCCTGTCTTTCAAACTTCATTCACAATAGCTCTTCCCCCAAATCATCTGTATTTTACTTAGGAGCTGAAATAATAGCTCCAGCGGATTTTTTTTTTAATTGTGAAAAACCTGTACAGAGGAGTTACAAGTACATGGGCAAGATAATGAGTGCATTTCTTATCAAGCATTGTGGCCTCCTCCTTTGTTCCCCTCCCCCGCCAAAATTGTAAAGTCCATATTTCAACATAACATCTTGTACATCTCATTGTTGCAATGGGTCCACCTGCATACCTATTTAAACAATTTGTTTTTTCCCTTCCCATCCACAAAGTATTCTCCAAGTCACAGCCTATAGCCTCTAAATGCTCATGCTATCCATCCCTCCCTTGTTTCTTTTCTTTGTAATATGTATCCTTATCATGTGCTGTATTTGTTCCTAGACCTGCTGTAACAACCATGTAACTTAGACATCAGAAATTTTGTTTTTATCGCTGCTTTGGAGGATGTGTCTTCACAAGATTTCTCTGTGTATATGCAGCCCTAATGTCTCTTCATGTGTCCATATTCTTTCATATCAAAAGAACAAGAAGTTAGGTGCCAGTGGCTCACTGGTGTAATCCTAGCTACTCAGGAGATGAGATCTGAGAATTGATTCAAAGCCAGCCCTGGGCAGGAAAGTCTGTGAGATTCTTACTTCTAATTAATCATTAGAAAACAGGAAGTGGAGCTGAGACTCAAAGTAGTAGAGCTTTGAGGAAAAGAGCTCAGGCACAGTGTCCACGTCCAGAATTCAAGCCCTACCACTAGGAAAAAACAAAACAAAACAGCAATGTGACTGGATTAGTAGCCACATTAATGGCTTCACTTATGTCCAACTCTCCAAATATAACATGTTAAGAATCACTAGTTTATGAATTTGATGAACCACACAGAAATTTCTCATGAAAAACATGCTTACTAATGTAAAAAGAGTATCAAAAGCAATGGAAAAGACATGAAAGGCAAGTTATAGTAAAATGAACATTTGAAGCTTAGCAGGGCAAAACAGGAAATCAGGGACTAGATGACAAGGAGAGCTGTTAGGTAAAGTCTTGCAGCTCACAGATAACATTTAACATTTAACTCAGATCCTACAGACCTTCCTTAAAAAGAAATGAGGATGAGTATGGCCATGTCTGCTGTTCAAAGTGAGGAAGCTGGGTGTGTTATGGTTGTGAACACGGACTAAGACTGTTATACCATTTGGAATATCATGACTGTTGAGGAAACCTAAGCGAAGCATTATCCTCTTTTTGTGATTATAAACTTTG
Organism: Dipodomys merriami; assembly: GCF_024711535.1. NCBI lineage: Eukaryota > Metazoa > Chordata > Mammalia > Rodentia > Heteromyidae > Dipodomys > Dipodomys merriami. The sequence goes on along the minus strand of NW_027203381.1, from coordinate 108,667,854 downwards.
GGAATTGGTTAAAAGTTAAGTTGGTCTACAAGTTACACTATTGGAGAAGCTAGAAATAGGTCACAAATTAGATCAGAGGATGCTATTTTTAAGTTCTTAAATATTATCTAACATGAACTTTAAATCAATCTAAGATGAACTCTATGATAGTTATTAGGGTGTGGCTGTAAGTTAAAAGTTGAAAAATTCTCCTTATCAAAGAAATAAATAAAAGAGGAAACTAATAGGAAAATTAGGGAATCATTGATGCAGAATAAAACACGTGATACCTAAGTGTACCATCAAAAATATACAGGAAGATTTAGTTTGGGAAATGTAGACTCGTTGAGGGACTGTAAAAGAACTTTACATACAGGATGTACCCTAGTAGGGATGTCTCTAACCTGGTTAGATTCAGATGTGTTATTGAAGACAACTGAATAGGAGAAAAGGAAAACAAATATTCAACTTTCTATCTCATAATACAATTTTATTTGAACTTTTTCTTTAATTTCTTACCACCAAGAAATGATAAAATGATGATAATATATAAAATGAATGCTTTGAAGTTTAGGTAGTCATACCACATTATCTTTTTATTACTGTTGAAAAGCAGTTATGTCACTGAGTGTACAGTGTGACTTCTTGTGTTTCCATGGATCTGTGCAATAATGAAGATGTTCCTTATGTGTGTGTCTATATATGTATATATATATATATATATATATATATATATATATATACATATATTATCTGTTAGCAAATGATTTTGTAGATCTCATAGATTTCACAGGTCAGAACAATCAGCTCACCTCCAGTGAATACTAAAACAAACTTCTAGCAGGACTTTGACCTTTCTAACTAAATTTGCCACCTCTTCCTCCCTTCTGAATCTCTGAACCAAATTCTAGTACTTTTCTCTTCCTATTTTCATCTTCTACTGTAAGGACACAAGGTGAAAAGCAAACCTTGACTCCCATGGCACAGTAGAAACTCATTCTGTGTTGTTTCCTTTTGCCCATTAGATTTCCCCACTCACTTTCAGAAGTAAACAGTCTCAGGAAGCAATCTTTGCAGTTTTAATAGCATGTGGCATTTGCAGTCTCTGAAGCCCAAACTTCCCTCTGAAGTCTATTTCTTCATAACCTGAGGCTTCTGTATATTTTGCCATGTAGTTTTCCTTTACACTGCCTTTTAAGTTTTTTTTCTTAACCAGATAGTTTTGACTCTATCTATCTATCTATCTATCTATCTATCTATCTATCTATCTATCTATCTATCTATCTATCTATCTACCTACCTACCTACCTATCTATCTTGATGATCCTCTATCTACTATTATCTATCTTTGCTTATCAGTAAAACAAAATAGAACATTCCAACCATAGTCAAGCTGTATTTGATGATAAAACATCATTTATGTGGAAAACAATTTAGTATGAAAAAAATCTGGTGTAGATTTTGGCTTCTCTTCATCCAAAAGACAGTATCCCAAAAGAATTATGGCAGAGAAGTAAAGTATGTAAATAATTTGGTGGACTGTGAGGACATGAATATAAATATAAATATAAATATGAATATAAATATAAATATGAATATAAATATAAATATACATTTAGAAAGCTTCTAATTGAATGGCTGCACTCTCAGAATAGCAATCATGATATTAAAGTAGTAAATAAACACGATTTCTTCAAAGAAATAAAGTGAATTTTAGGGGATTGTATACTGTACAAACAATGAGAAAAGAATCTGTCTTTGTATGAGTTTCCCTGCGTGTTTTCTTCATATGAGAAAAACAAAGCAAAAATCCTGAGAAGCCATAATCACAGGGAATCACTCTGGAAGTACAGTGGGGACATAGCATCTGTGAACTTTTCTAGAGTATTTCTTTTTTTCTTTTTTCTTTTTCTTTTTCATTTTCTTTTCTCTTTCTTTCTTTCTTTCTTTCTTTCTTTCTTTCTTTCTTTCTTTCTTTCTTTCTTTCTTTCTTTCTCTCTCTCTCTCTTTCTCTCTCTCTTTCTTTCTTTCTCTCTTTCTTTCTTTCTCTCTTTCTTTCTTTCTCTCTCTCTTTCTCTCTCTCTTTCTCTCTTTCTTTCTCTCTTTCTTTCTTTCTCTCTTTCTCTCTTTCTCTCTTTCTCTCTTTCTCTCTTTCTCTCTTTCTCTCTTTCTTTCTTTCTTTCTTTCTTTCTTTCTTTCTTTCTTTCTTTCTTTCTTTCTTTCTTTCTTTCTTTCTTTCTTTCTTTCTTTCTTCTTTCTTTGTTTTTGTTTTATGGTCAGTAATGGGGCTTGAACTCTGGGCCTGAGCACTGTCCCTGAGCTCTTCAACTCAATGAGAACACTCTACCACTTGAGCCACAGCACCATGTCTGGTTTTCTGGTGTTTAATTGGAGATAAAAGTCTCATAGACTTTCCTGCTGGGCTGGCTTTGAACTGTAATCCTCAGATCTCAGCCTCCTGAGTAGCTAGGATTAAGGGCATGAGCCACCGGTGCCTGGCCTTCCAGAATATTTCTATAAACTCATTATGTAAAATTATTTTGGTCATAAAATTATAATCACAGAGTAACAAAATTACTGATTTGAGGTTGTTATTTTAGCCGCCTGTGGGCTGTACAGTTCTTTCTCACAAGAAAAAGATGGCCTTCCTATACAATTACAGTTTTCTCAAACAGTGTCATCTTTGAACTTAAAATTCTTTTCTTTGTAAACATCTGCTTCTCTGGTATGTATTTTCATAATTCATGTTGTGTCAGTATCTCCACCTACTACAGCAGAGAAACTCATCCATCTGTTTCATTACTTGTTTTTCTTGTTTTCTTGAGTTCAAGTAGCTTTTTCTGTATCAAAATGAGATGACCATAGGTACATCCAGACCGATATGATCACATGTGTTCATTATATAGCCATACTATGTAACAGAAATATGATCTTGGTAAAACAAATAATTTGATATAGAATATCAACTCAAAACATAAGCTTCTGGTGCATAAACTAATTTATTCCATATTAAATCATGTAAACATTATATACTGGGCGGTAAATGACAAGCAAATTCTCTCCCTCTCTCAATCTCTAAAACCATCTTTCAGTTTCTCTCTGTCTATCCCTAACTCTCTTCTATTGTGAGGACATAAGGTGAAAAGCAAACCCTGACTCCCAAGGCACACTAGAAACTCATTCTGCGTTCGTCTTTGTAATTTTATATTACCATATTACCATCCTATATATTAACATAAAGAAATATTAATATTTTATTAATAATAACAAATATAATTGTTCCCTAATAATTTTTTTACAAAAGAGGTATGTGTTTAATATTTGCAAAAAATACCAATGGGATCTATTTCCCGATATAAAGATTCCAAGTTATCTCTGTGAGAACATGTGAGACACTCAATTTGCTAGAACTATCACTTGTGAATTTTTCAACAGTGGTGCTGATTTTTACTACATCTGTATCATATGCATAACCAGAGAATCATTTTCTCTTCTGTTGTTAAATGTTTCTGGATCTTTATAATCTGTTCTATACTTGTGATAAGAATATTCACATGGACCTCTGTTAAAGATTACTAAAACAAAAACAGGAACTGTTACTTTGCTCCAAGAAAATTTTAGTTTTTGTAGACAGATTGTGAGCCAACTCTTACAGCATATCAAAAGTGACAGCTGGTTTTTACAAAACCTCTTACCAGACATGTCCCTCACTGTTCTCACCAATCCAAAGCTAATAAAGTGCACCCAATTTCATCCACTCACCAGCTTCAAAATACCAATTTTAGAATCCAAAAATTGTGATATCACTCTCACTCTGTCAAGATGTGTGTGTGTGTGTGTATGTGTGTGTGTGTGTGTGTGTGTGAGCGCTTGTTTCTCGTACTGCAAAATGTCATTTTGCTTTATCATATGATTTTTCTGATGACTATTTAGGAAAAACTGACCCCATTAAAAATGGGATCAACCAGATAAGGGTAGACTGTGCAAAGTGTTAAATGTTAGGAACAAATAAGGCACTTTTTTTTTTTCTGTCCTGTGGCTTGAACTTTGGGTCTGGGCTCTGTCACTAAGTTTATTTTGCTCAAGGATAGCACTCTGCCAGTAGAGCCACAGCATCACTTCAGGCTTTTTCTGAGTATTTTATTTATTTTTTTTTCTGTGTATTTTATTGGAAATAAAAGTCTCATGGACTTTCCTGCCTGGGTTGGCTTCCAATTATGGTCCTCAGATCTCAACCTCCTGAGTAGCTAGGATTACAGGCATGAGCCACTGGTACCAGACTTAGCTAATTAATTTTGCTATTTATTTTTGCTTTATTTATTTATGTTAACCTTCTTTTCAATAGTGAAATTTGAAGTGAATGAATGATTCTTCAGTTGCTCAAATACAAGACACTCTAAGTTCAGAAACAGGACTTGAGATCTAGGGCAAGAAAGGTAACAATTTTCAGATTGTGGCTGCTTTTTTTGTCCTCTCTCTTTGGAATATTCTATAGTTTAGACATTGAAACTTTTCGTTTTTGTGTACTTGCCTAGTATACCCATTACTTGGAAATAAGTTTTCAAGTGAATATGTTATTTCCATCTCATTTTTTGCTATAATGAATGATGAAGTTCTGAATTTTATGTTTTGTGTAAGATTTCTATGTCTTTTTTTTTTGTGGGGCCTGAACTCTGGGTCTGGGTGCTGTCCCTCAACTCTTCAGCTCAAGGCTAGCACTCTACCCCTTGAGCCACAGCACCACTTCTGGCTTTTTTTTCTGCTTATGTGGTGCTGAGGAATCAAACTCAGGGCCTCATGCATGCAAGGCAATCACTCTACCACTGAGCCACCTTCCCAGCCCCAGATTTCTATTTCTAAATGCAGTGTTCTCTGAGGTCATGCTACATTGTTGCTGATGATCACTGATGTGAGGATGCAGAGACACTCACCAGTCCTCAGGTCTGGGGATGAGGTAGCCTCATTCAGTGTGATTTTGCCACACGGTGAATTGAGCCATACTCATAAGTGGCTAAGTTTCCATTGAAGACTATCCAAATAGAACGTGGCAGATACAAAATTACTTCTTAGTTACAAATCTTGTCTGTAACAGGGGAGATCTCCCATGCGTTTTGTTTTGTGAGTCACAAAAATGCCTGATATAACTTTTTAGCTGAAGTTAGAATTCTAAATAGAGTGTAACAGTAACCAATTGCATGAGGCATGTTTTGAGCAATTTTATATGACTAATCTCTACAGTCATGACTGAACCAATGATGTAGCTTATTAAATGAAGTATATTCTGATATCAATACAAGTGGGATCAAAACACTATCAGCCCTTGAGCCAAATGCAGCTTACCACATATTTTTGTATGGTTTATGAGCAATTTTTTTAATTATTGGAAGAAACTTAAAGAAGAATATCTGTAACATATGAGACTTATCTAGGAATCAAATTTCAAGGCCTATACTTAATATTCTGTTGGAACACAATCATGTTCATTCATTTATATGTCATCTGTGGTCATTTTATGTCACAGGGACAGAGTTTGAGTAGTTATGATAGGCATTATACATATGCCTATCATAAAACCAACTATTGTTTTTTAACCAGCATGTTTCAAACAAGATTGTCAACCCTTGCACATATCAAAGAGTTAAAAGATCTGGAACACTGCAGGTTAGTGAGTGTATGTAATTATCCAGCATATGGAGAGGTGGAATGTATTCATCGGCATGCGTGTCTGTATTCCTTTAATATCATCCATTATTCTATCTGACTCTAATTGTGTTCTTGGGTTGATGTGTTAAAGATTAATGATCCACTTAACCTAAATCAAGATTCACAGAAATACAAAGATATAGGAGACTGGAAGGCATAATTTTTAAGGATTTCACTTTTTATTTCCTCTAGAGAAATCCTTAGAATTTTCAGGGTAAGGAATTTAAATAATTTTAGCTAATCTCTCCCAGAGGATGCACAGTTCTGTTCTGTTCTTATAAAAAACCTGACAGCCCACCTAGGCTCAGAAACTTGGAGAAGTGTGGCTAGCCAAGATGCCATGTCAGTCATTTTCGCAGTCTTCAATAGCATTGGATTTAATTGAGCAGTGAGCATATATAATATTTGCATAATTCTCTTCAAACCTTACACTTAATGAGATGTTAGTGACTGTCACGAAGCATTAAGTCTATCCTCAAACGAAGATATTATTTGTAATAGATATAAACTGTTGAAGGGCTCTCAGTACAGATGTAGCTCTAAGTAATCAACATTTGCAGTGGTTAATGTGCCATAGCATGGTGAGAAAACATTCCCGTTGATTATATGGACAGGAGTCAACCTGTTAGCCATTACGATTAAAACAACAATGGCAACAACATCGCTAATGGCAGCAGGGGTAGGAGCAGAATCAGCAAACATACAAATTTGTGCTTAGTGCAGTCTTATTTGCCCAGAATAGTTACATGAACTTAATAAGTTTACATTTGTATAAATATATTAATGCAACAAGGTAAATACTATTTTACTGTTATTTTACTTGTACTGCAGAGTACATCTATTGCATACTGTACTGTATAGGTGAGGAAAAGAAAGCACAGAGGAATTGAATACCTTGGTCAAGGTGACATACCCAGGAGCTAGAATTTGATTTGAAACCAGTTAATCTCAGCTGTTGCTTTTGTTTTGAAATAGTATCTTTACTGCATAATGATGTTATAGCTCATACATAATTTAAGTAAAACAGCAGAGTTTTCACAAAGTGATGCTTTAGAGTAAGTATTGGCATTCTGAATGAATGTACAAGGGTACATAGGCATAGATACAGCCTCCTGTATTATACTGGCTTACATAAATGAAAAGTTTGAATTCTACTTAGGAATGTTATAAGAGAATGAGAGTACCTTACAGTTTGTAAATGTGTGATCCTCTTATTATTAAGAATCTTTTGTTATTGTTGTTTGAGAGGTACAGAGGAAAATCAGTTCGTTTTCATGAAAAAACAAACTGAAGTTTGTTTCAGTATCCTGAACCTAATGTTTCTGAACCTAATGTTTTATTTGTAGGATGGGGTCCTGTGAATTTACCTGCCATTGGCTTTCCATAATTTATAATTAGAATAAGTGTGTTCTGTGTAATTCATTACAATATTTCTTTAAAACACAGGTTTAATGAAGTATAAGTGTATGTGTGTGTGTGTGTGTAGATTCAAGTTGGCCAATGAGTACCCATGGCCTCCCTAAAAAGAAAAACATCAAATTAAATATGTCACTGTACTACTTATGAAAAATACCATCATTTTTGTCATTTTGAAAGATCTTTTGAGAATATAGCCAAAACTTATCATGAGCATTTTTACCACCTGGACATTGTAAGTAATGGCCAATAGAAGTAGTGTTTTCACTTAATTGTGATAGATAAAGCAAAGTAAATTTGGAGAATATTAGAAGTATACAAATATTTGCCTTCAGTGCCAAAACTCCTAATTTTGTGTTAAACTTTTAAACTGTGCTTTGACTTGAAATTTGTAAAATGAAAAGTCAGTTCATTTTTCAGTACAAGGAATGGCCAGACTTGAAACTGTCTGAGCCTGTTGGGACTGATTCTTCAAGTTACCCCTATCTGTCATACTCCATCAGTTATTTTTGAGGAATATCACTTGGATGAATTTGGCCAAGCTGGACAAAATTCCAAGATCATTCTGAATGAGTGGCTCAATTTTCTAAGCAGCAATTTATTACATAAAGATGGGAATGGATATATATATTTGGCAAAAACAATTTTTTCATGGTCAGACTTGGTTTCCAAATGATTTCATTCAGAATAACTTTCATGTTTGAGTTTTTTCACCTAAATTGATCTACCAAGAGAATAGTAAGTAGTAGTAGTAGTAATCATCATCATCATCATCATCATCATCATCATCCCAAGCCTACATCTGTTCCTCATTTACTACCTATATAACGTACACTATTAGTAGCTAAAAATTCTAGACTATCAATGTTTGAGTTTTGTTTTCTCAACATTTGTCAATTTTTAATCCTTTAGAATTGATTGTTCTTATCGAGCACTAAAACCAGAGAAAAATATTTGTCCATTTCTAACTAGCATAAGTTAGTATCTTCCTATTTATTTAAGGCTTTGAGAACAAAGCAAATGAATTAAACATATAAGCTCTTCTCATGGAACTCAAAATCAAATAGACTAGTGTTAGAAAAGGACAATCAAGAACCAGGTAGATAAAGAGTAAAGGAGCAAATGCTGGGCGAGTAACAATTTAATGACACATCTAAACCTCCTTGAAAAAGAGCAGCAAGATAAACCCCAATCCAGTAGACGGAAAGAAATAATCAAAATTAAATCAGAATTAAATGAATTAGAATCCAAAAAAACTATAGAAAGAATCAACAAAACAAAGAGTTGGTTCTTCGAAAAACTTAACAAAATTGACAGACCCTTAGCAAACCTTATCAGAAAAAGGAGAGAACACACCCAAATTAATAAACTCAGAGATGAGAATGGAAACATCACCACGGAAACAACCAAGATTCAGAACATTATAAGGGAATACTTCTCAAAACTTTATGCTAATAAGTTTGAGAACTTGACAGAAATGGACCTTTTCCTAGCAAATATTGACATGCCAAAACTAAACCAAGATGAGTTAAACCAGCTTAACAGGCCCATATCAAGCATTGAAATAGAAACAGCAATAAGAGACCTCCCAGCTAAGAAAAGTCCAGGACCAGATGGTTTTACAGCGGAATTTTACAAGGCCTTCAAAGCAGAGCTCACACCAATACTCCTCCAACTCTTCAATGAAATTGAAAGAGAAAGTTCACTACCGAACTCATTCTATGAAGCCATCATAACACTCATCCCAAAACCAGGCAGGGACTCATCAAAGAAAGAGAACTATAGACCCATTTCTTTGATGAACATTGATGCAAAACTTCTCAACAAAATTTGGGCCAATCGACTTCAACAATTCATCCAAAAAATCATACACCATGATCAAACAGGATTCATTTCAGGGATGCAAAGCTGGTTCAATATACGCAAATCAATTAATATTATTCATCACATCAACAGGAGCAAGAATAAGAACCACATGGTTATCTCAATAGATGCAGAAAAAGCATTTGACAAGATCCAACACCCCTTTATGATAAAGGTTCTGGAAAAATTAGGAATCCATGGAACATTCCTCAATACAATAAAGGCTGTATATGACAAACCTACAGCCAGCATTATACTCAATGGTGAAAAACTAAAGCCATTTCCTCTTAACTCAGGAACAAGACAAGGATGCCCACTCTCTCCACTTCTCTTCAATCTAGTATTAGAGTGCCTAGCTACAGCAATAAGACAAGATGCAGACATAAAGGGGATCCAAATAGGGAAAGAAGAAATAAAACTCTCCCTCTTTGCAGATGACATGATCTTGTATTTAAAGAATCCCATGAACTCCACTCCCAAATTACTCAAGCTGATTCAAAACTTTGGCAAAGTAGCAGGTTATAAAATTAACCCCCCAAAATCAATGGCTTTTCTATATGCCAACAATGAGAAAAGTGTGGCTGAAATTAGGAAAGCAACTCCATTTGTAATAGCCCCACAAAAAATAAAATACCTAGGAATTAACTTAACCAAAGAAGTGAAGGACCTCTATGCTGAAAACTTTAAAATCTTGAAAAAGGAAATCAAAACAGAACTTAGAAAATGGCAAAACCTCCCATGCTCCTGGATTGGAAAGATCAACATCGTGAAAATGGCAATACTTCCCAAGGCTATCTACAAATTCAACGCGATACCTATCAAAATTCCACCCTCATTCTTCAAGGAAATAGAGGAGGCAATCCAAAAATTCATATGGAACAATAAAAGACCCCGAATAGCAAAAACGCTCCTCAACGGAAAGAACACTGCTGGAGGAATATCAATACCAAATTTCAAACTCTACTATAAAGCCATAGTAATCAAAACAGCTTGGTATTGGCATAAGAACAGACCTCAGGACCAATGGAATAGAATTGAAAACCCAGAAATGAACCTACAGACCTATAGCCATCTAATCTTCGATAAGGAAGCTAAAACAATAGAATGGAAGAAAGACAGCCTCTTCAGTAAATGGTGCTGGCAAAATTGGTTAACTACATGTAGAAAACTAAAGCTAGATCCTTATATATCACCCTGCACCAGAATCAACTCCAAATGGATCAAAGACCTTGAACTCAAAGCAGACACTCTGAAAACATTACAGGATGGAATAGGAGAAACCCTAGGTCTCCTTGGCTCAGGCCGAAATTTTCTGAATAGAGACCCGGAAGCACAACAAATCAAAGAAAGGTTGGACAAATGGGATTGCATAAGATTGCAGAGCTTCTGCAGGGCAAATGACATAGCTGGCAAGATCAATAGAAAGCCCACCGATTGGGAGAAGATCTTTACTAGCCATACAACGGACAAGGGTCTCATATCTAAAATATACTTGGAACTCAAAAAATTAAACCACCCAACAACAAATCCTCAAAGAAACAACTGCCCAATAAATAAGTGGGCGAAAGACTTAAAGAGAAGCTTCTCTGAAGAAGAAAGAAGGATGGCCAATAGACACATGAAGAAATGTTCAACATCCCTAGCCATAAAAGAAATGCAAATCAAAACAACATTGAGATATCACCTCACTCCAGTTAGAACAGCAAAAATCAAGAACTCTAACAACAACAGATGCTGGAGGGGATGTGGACAGAAAGGAACCTTACTTCATTGTTGGTGGGAATGTAAACTTGTTCAACCACTTTGGAAAGCAGTATGGAGGTTCCTCAAAAGACTTCACATAGATCTCCCCTATGATCCAGCAATCCCACTTTTGGGCATTTACCCAAATGTTTACAAACAAGACCACACTAAAGCTACCAGCACAACTATGTTTATTGCAGCATTATTTACCATAGCTAAGACATGGAACCAACCCAGATGCCCCTCAGTAGATGAATGGATCAAGAAAATGTGGTATATATACACAATGGAATTCTATGCCTCCATCAGAAAGAATGACATTTCCCCATTTGTTAGGAAATGGAAAGGTTTGGAAAAAATTATATTAAGTGAAGTAAGCCAGGCCCAAAGAAGCATAGGTCCCATGGTTTCCCTTATTTGCAAGATCTAGTATAGGTATGAGTCAAGCGGAAAAAGTCAGATAATGTGATGTTAGGAAAGTGAACCCTTAAATATGTATTTTAATGTTTTCGTTTCTTTCATGCATGTGTTTCTAACGCATTTATAAGATTATTTCTTTGTTGCTTTGTATGTCCCTCCCCCACAGTGTAACCCCCGCTTTCACTATATTTGATGTCAGTATAACATGTGGAGGAGATGGGGACAAACAAGTCGTTTAAGGATTCAGGTGGACCTGTTGCAACAATGAGAAGTACAAAATGTCATGTCAAAACCAGCTTTACAATGTCGGTGTGGGGGCGGGAGGGGGATATAATTGGGTGGGGGGAGGGGGGTAAAATTGGGTGGGGGGAGGGGGGAGGCGGGGAAGGGAAGTGAAGGGTAAACAAAGGAGGAGGCTGCAATGCTTGGTAAGAAATGTATGCATTATCCTGCCCATGTAATTGTAGCCCCTCTGTACAGTATGTTCTCAAATAAAATAAAATACAATTAAAAAAAAATGCTGGGTGAGTAATAAAAATGAAATCTTTTACAAGGTATTGTGAATTGGATATCAGTGTCATTGATCAAGAGAACTACACATTTAGAGTCTTTGTTTACTCTAGTCTAGAAATTCACGATACAAGATAAAAATTTCAGTTGCTAGCACAAACCACTCAGTATAAATCTAGCTAAGAGATTTGTGATTTGTTCCATAGTTATACTTTTGCTTCAAAGTTTGAATGGTATTCTAAGCAACAATTATAAGTCAGATCTACATGTGTCGATATTTACCAATGTTCGTTCAATACCATATTGATCCTAGCTTTGATTTGGATGATTTGAAAAAGATGATATAATAAGTTAACATTAAGATTTAAATGACCGTTGCTAGATTTCAATCAAATATTTATTAATGTGTTTTATGAAAGCAATCAGGAACTGTCACGACATAGGAGCAGGTTATTCTTATTAGCACAGAGAAAGATTACAGTCCACTCTGAGGAGGGAATTACAGCAAACAGTGAGTTCACAGGATGGTTCATTAGGGTTGTATCATTATCACATTTATGTGGAATGTAATGGAGCTCTCAATGACATATTTCTTTATTCCCCAAAAAGTGATGACAATGCCATGCAATCAGCATCTTTAATATTTTAAGCGAGCCAGGGATGAGAGAATGAGAAGGACTCAGTGAACTATATTAACAGTTATGAAGAAGGTGAGAAAGTGATAATAAACGTTTTAATCTTGGAGCTCCACAGAGTGTTTTCCACTGACTAGAGGTGAGCACACATCTAACTAGGTCACTAACAGTAGTGAAGTCTCTGAACATGGTGAGAATGAGACACTAAAGGCATCTTCTGCAGCAATGTGGACTGTCAACCCTCACCCAGTAATTTAATATGACTTTACATTTAATTCATCCTAACCATATCAGGACTGAGTGTGATGATGCAAAAAGTTATTTTCTTTTCTCTTTTGGGTAGAGCAGAATTTCAATCCATTGCTAGACATTTGCACTCAAGAATACAGTAATAAAGTACCCAACATTCACCCCTGTTTTTACATGAAACAGAAATGCTGAAGATCATGGGTAGCTCTTGTTTAAAAATAATCAATCTGTATTTGACAAAGTAGACTCATGCAAACATTGCTGTACAGCCAATTTCTATAGTTTGTAGTTTCCCGAAGTTATAAGAGAAAAAGTCCTAAGATACTCATGATGGCATTGGGAAATAGCAATAAAATGTAATAAACACTTGGTTTGTTGGGTTGAAAGTCAGCTGATTTTTCTACAATGTTTTCCCATATTACCCTCCCTCATTTAAAGGGAAATGAATATGTTGCATTGAGAATTAGCTTTGTTTTGCTTCTCTTTATTTAAAACAGTTACTACGAAATTATAATTGGAATAAGGTTGGACATATACTACCTGTCCTGCTAAGATATCCAGGGATTTTGATATAATAATATTTTTCAATGTATGTGTGAACCAAAATAACCAGAGAGAAGAAAGCAATTCACTCATGCTGTCAACATCCATGAAATCGGTTGTATATTCTTTCATCAGATGTTATAACATATTTGTTAGATAATCTAGTCAGGTGAGAAATAAGCCTGAAGAAGTATGCTTTACTCTGGACCTCAATGAACTTCCAATTTAATAAGACACAAACTTTGTATGGCAATATAGCATATTGGCTATGGTGACAATCCTATGTCAAAATGTAATCACTATCCAGGTGCTGATGGCTCACACCTGTAATCCTAGCTACTCAGGAGGCTGAGATCTTAGCACAGCTCAATGCCAGCCTGGTCAAGAAAGCCCATGAGACTCTCATCCCCAATTAACCACCAGAAAACAGAAAGTGGTGCTGTAGCTCAAAGTGGTAGAGTGCCACTCTTGAGCTAAAGAGCTCAGGAACAGTGCCCAGAACTGGAGTTCAAACCCCATGACCAATCACAAGTAGTCACATCATCATCATCATGAAGCTCATCCATCCTGGAATAAAGAATAAAAAGTTGTGATAATCTAAACATTTTACACATATTTTCCATTGTTCTCCATCCAGAACACTTACTAATGTAAACTATTTCCATTGGAAAATCAAAATTGGAAAGAGAAGTAGGCAAATTAGAACTCAATGATAGACCATGTCTTTTTTAACATTGAAGAGCATTGTATAAATGTATTCATTCATTTATTTACTGAAAAGCACATCTTAGTTGCATCCTATGTATAGAAATGATAAATAATGTTTCTAAGGCAACCATGTGCAGGTTTTTATGCACATTTTACCAAACATCTCTGGGTAAATGCAAAGTAGCATGGATTATGGGTCTTGTTTAGTTTCATTAGCAATAGCCAAAGAGGGTTATATAAAATTGTAAATTTCACATTTCTATTAGAAATGAATGAGAGGTCTAGATTTGAATGAATTGCCTAACACCTAATCACAATAATGAGGGACATTAGTGTTTGAAAGAAAAATAACAGAAAATAAAAGAGGGGAATTGTGAGAAAAACTGTCTTTCCTATCAAAGTGCCACTTCAAAGTTCCTGCTTTGGAATGGTGGCTTGCATCTTTTTAATGAAAAGTGGAACTGCTTTGGGATAAGGAAGTGTTTTTGAATGGTTTTGCCTTAAAATGGTTTCTTTTCTAGAAGGAATTAAGACCTACTTCAGACAGTCAAATAAATAGTCAAGGGTGCAGGCTTATTTTGAAATTGTCTATTGTTAATCTACTTCAAAGTCACCTTATGTAAATACCTTTTACCTTATTTTAACTAGCCAATCAGGAGCAGATTGTGAACCTGAGCTCCACCAATCTGAGTAGAGGGGTGGGGCCTTCTGTGCTGGGGATACTGGGGGAGCAGCCTGCCTTTTTTGTGTGCTTGCTTCCCAGATTTTTCACTGGTGGTGCACAGTTCTGCAAAGTTTGTAAATTTTGCCTTACTAAGTCAATTTTTTTAAAAAAAGGAAAGAAGGAAATGAATGAGACTTCTTGTTGCTACACATTCTTGTCAGCATTTGGCACTTGTCCATGTTGTGGGTTTTGCCCATTCTAATAGCATTGGTATTAGTATTTTTATCCCTTTCTCTGTATTCAATATCTTTGTTTAAAATAGATGATAAAATTATGATACTAAATCTGATACTAAATCTTTTGCTGTTAAGATTTTTGAACACTTGCTTTGCAAGCAGCGTGGTTAATATCCTAGGCTCAGAAGATTTCTAGATAAGCAGAAAGTACAGAGCAGTCAGGGCATTACATGGGTAGAACAGGCTTTGAAGTCACAATTTAATTCAAAGTAGCTTTAGGTAATATTATTTACACATTATTCTATGTGGGATTTTAGCATGCCAACCACAAGTAGAGATAAATTCAGAGACACCACTGTCATGATATAATCACCAGCTGGTCTTTCATGAATTAGAACATAACAGTTTAGAAAGGATTGTGTCACTAAAGCATGACTCCATACAGTCCCAGTAGTGCTAACAAGGCTGAGTAACAGTGATCTGAAACAATTGTTGAATTATTAATAATTTTAAAACATATGAGACTTAAAAAAAATTAAAATAGCTGGGTGTTGGTAACTTATGCTTGTAATCCTAGCTACTCAGCAGACTGACATCTGAGGATTATAGTTTGAAGCAAGCCAGGGCAGGAAAGTTTGTAGGATTCTTATCTTCAATAAACGACTCAAGGAAAACAAAACAAAACAAAAACAAAATCAAACTAAATGGAGCTGTGGCTCAAGTGATAGAGCACTAGAGCACTAGGCTTGCGTCAAAGATTAGGGGCTATGCCCAGGCCCTGAGTTCAAGCACCAAGACCAACATATACACACACACACACACACACACACACACACACAAAGACATGATCCCTGGCTGGATAAAAATTTAAACTATGTACTACTATATTATCTTTTTGAAGTCTAATTGGTCAATTCATTAGTTCATTATTTTATTGTTCACCTGATACTTTTAACTTCTTTGTTCTACATAAAAATTATTTCTTTAACTCACTTAATAAAAATTACTGATTTATTTAAGTTCTTATGATGGGACAGTTTCTCCATTATGTATAAGGTTTGTTTGTTTATAGTACCATTGATTTCACAAAGAGTATGAAGATGTTGAGCATTATAGCTACCTATTAAGTGAATCTTAAGTTTTAAGTCAGCTCCATCTTTGGTATTATTTTAAAATGATGTTTGCTTTGTATCTACAACTTATGACATTTCACATTTGTCATGAAAAATCTACAACACATAGTCTAAATGGTTCAAAATTCTCATTGAGGTAAATACATTAAACTGAATGTTGAAAACAATCTTCCTTGACAGAGGAGAAAACACAGCAGAAAAAAATCATTCACAGATTGAGTTTTGAATTTTTTTCTATGGGAATTGAAATTTATGTCTTTTTTAAAGTCTGAGAGACAGTGTTCATGAGAAGTTTTGGGCCGATGTATCGATTTGAAACTAGAAGGTTTTGTGTTCTCCTTGCATGTGGTCATTAACTCCAACTTCTTAAAACTAAAATATGAGGGATGAATTTGAATGAGTCAATAATTCTGTAGATAACTTCCAAGCTCATTTTGTTTATATTTAATGGTATTTTTTATGACAACTATCAGAAACAGGAGGAGAGCTTGAAAGACAGCTTATACACCCTGGTTAGAACATCCTCCTCAAAGCAAATGCTGAAATTCAACTGCCTTTCTGACATCATTAGGAGAGAGGTCCTTTAACAGGGAGTTAGAATACGGCACCACCTTCGTGAAGGGATGGAATCTGTTATGGAAAGAATGAATCAGTTATACAAAGGAAGAGTCAACATCCTTTTCTTACTTAGCTTACACTCTTAATCATGTGATGCCTTGGGATATGTTAAAAACACAGCAAGAAGTTCTTCAACAGCATTGCCTCACTCTGACAACACAGCATACTGAACATTCAGCCAAATGAATTTACCTTGTTTATGGTATGTACAGTCTATGGCTTTCTTTTTATAACAGCAGAAGAAGACTAAGGTGTTTCAGAGCTTATGATATTTGGGGAAGTCCTACTTAGAAGTCATCAAATAAGGGGACCTGGAGAGATCTTTCAGTGGGACAAATGGATTTATCAAAATGAGCTATGAAGTCACTGTCATCACCAGGCAATAATGAGGATGAGAGCCACTTAGATTCTCCAAGAAGCAGGGTACTTAAAGGGAAGATGTAAATTAGAATAACATTAAACATTTACTCTAGGAGTAAGGAATTATAAATAACAAGTTAAGCATATAATAAAAGTATGGAGCCATGAATAAAGTGTAGCAGATAGTATTAGACATTGCTTCTCAAAGCCACTACTGCAGTGTTTTGGGGGACAGTCACCCCATGGAAGTTCTAAAGGTCTTTATATAGTGGAAAGAACACTCAAATGAAGTACTGGAACCTAAGGGTTAAGGAGAACATAACCATTATATAATTAAGTGAATCTGCCCTAGCAATTGGAACTGGGTCTGTTGGAAACTATTTTCACACTCATACCCTGTTAAAAGGTAAATATGTCCATTATAGCATTTAGAAGGAAATTTGGACCACTGTGATAGTGCATATGTATCTACTTGGGTTATTACAGTGAACACAAACAAAATAAAAGAAAGAGAAAGTAACCTGCACAGCAGGATCCTGGAAGCCTGTGCTAAGCCTGGAAACAGAGTCAAAGCTGCAATGGTAATTAAGAAGGAGCCCACCATTGCAGTCTGTCCCCCAAAAAGAAAGCTTGGCAGGACCTCACTCTATTCAGTTTGTCTTTGCCCTCTCTTCATTCACCAGGTCTTTCTCCCAGGGCTTTCATAACAAGCTTGTGAACACTATTAGGGGAAAAAACACTCTGTTGTTTATTTTTCTTTCCCACTCCAGAACTTTTGCTCTGTTACACATGGAGTCTGGAACTAACAATTTTAGAAGATTGTTTAAAAGTATCTCTGTCATACTTGTGTATTATTTATTGATCTTGCCATACTTTTGTATTATTTATTGATGTTCAGTTAACAAAATAATAAGAGAAGTTTGGGTATTGATGAGTGTGTAATAACTTCAGAGATGGTCACCTGACAGTTCAAGAAAAGTTTCCTTTCAATATTATAAGTCATTGTCACTACCTGTGCTACTGGAGAAATTACTGGGTTAGGAAATTACCTCTAAGATACTAAGCTGAATAAGCCAGTGTATATTACCACAAACTTCAATAAAATATATACCATGACCCATAAAAGTAAATAACATGCATCAATATCAAAATAATAAGATTATGCCTAGGAAGAGAGATATGCAAATCAGATGAAGTTTTAGACAATTTCCAAAGACTAATATATGTACATATCATGAAGTATATGTATAGATTATAAATCTCCCGTGACTTCCAATCTATCTTTAGACAATAACTTCTTGGTGGGCAATGATCTAGTGAGAACACAGAATTTATGTGTTGTTTTCCATATCTTAAGGATTACAAAATGATTCTAAGTAAAACATGCCTCTGTATATTTTTCAGTGTAAAAAATGGAATGTGTATGCTCATTGATTATAATCAAAGTGATATAGAATTCAGAAATTTATATGCATTTGATCAATAATTCATAGTCACCTTGACTATCAAATCACATTTAAACTCACTTTTATAATACATGTAAGCTTCAGCAATGATCCCTTAACTTTACTTTGCAAATGCTTTTGAAAGTATATTTCTCTTATTGTATACTGTCACTGAGTAAACAATATTATTTTCCCATGCTTCATTGTTTGTTATTCTGACAATACCCATTTTACTTTCCCTCATTCCACCAGTCCCCAATGTTCAGATAAATTCCAAATGTATCAAGAGATTTTGCATGATGGTTGTAACAAATACCCTTTTAAAATCTTTTTGTTGTAAACTTGTGATCTTTATTTTTGTTATTTTTATATAATTTTTGTTATTGCTAAGTATCTGTCCAAACATAAAAAGGTCCAACATGAATTTATTAACAGTGCATCCCAATCAAGGTCACCCTTCCACTGGAACAGTAGAACTGCTCTCTTTGAGAGGACTTGTTTAGGCCCCAGCTGCTCCTCCACCATCTTCCCTACTGTCTTGAAGTCACCACTTTCATCATTTTTCCTTCATCTCCAAAATAAATCTTCCAAACTAAATTTCTCCAAAGCAAAATTTCATTAAAAAGTTTTTAAATTAAAAGAGACTACAAATATCAGTAGATTAGAAATTACAGAACCCATGAAAGAGCTAATTTAAAAGCAGAGATTAAAATTTGGATGTATAAAAATCTCTTTAAGATTTTTCTTTCGTTAAATAAGAAAGAGTAGATGTCCTCAAGGAATAGTTACCATGCAGGGAATGTAGGCTAGAGTAGTACTTACTTTACTAGTTCCATGATTGTCCTTTCTAACCCAATTTTACACATATTACATATTAGCATATTATATATTTCATTAAACTACTTTTATTCTCTAAAATTCTGACATTGTTTAAATGTAAAACTTTCCTACTAAACTTATTTACTTACCTATAACATCTACACAGGTTGTATTTTAAACAGGTATTTAAAATATTACTTGAAACTTCAATATTTTGGTCTATATTATATGTAGATAATATCTTGTTTTAAGAAATGAAATAATGTTAAAAAGTGCTTACATCCTTCTAAATGACATAAAAGGCTTCATCTCATAAACATCCTAGTAGTGATAAACTTGCTTATTTTTTAAGAATAACTCACTTAAGATGGTGAATTCTGCTTAGGATCAAATGAAACTGACATCCATCAAAGAAACATAGAACCTCAATAAAGAATGTCAATTCTATCACAAAAGAAGGGAAAGTAGCTAGTAGAGTGTATTGGGTATGTTTAACTTCAGGAAATTGAATAGGGTTTCTTCTAGTGACTTCTGTCTTTCAAGAGATAGAATGTAAGTTCACTACTGATAGGAGGCAGGAGTGAGAAGATGGGAGTTCAGAAGATCTGGAAGTTGGGAAATGTGCTGGATAGTACCTAAGTAAAAGCATATTTATCTTGAGGAATACTACAGAAGTTAGGTGGCAAGAGAACAAGGTAAATGTGTGCTTAGAAGAGAGGTATATTGCCGGGTGCCGGTGGCTCATGCCTGTATTCCTAGCTATTGAAGAGACTGAGATCTGAGGATCACTGTTCAAAGCCAGCCCAGGCAGGAAAGTCCATGAGACTCTTAGCTCCAATTAGCCACCAGAAAACCGAAAGTGGTGCTGTGGCTCAAGCGGTAGAGTTCTCGCCTTGAGCTGAAGAGCACAGGGATAGCGCCCAAGTGCAGAGTTCAAGCCCCATGACCCACCAAAATAAAATAAAATAAAATAAAAAGAGAGGTATATTGATTGGTGTTTGGTAAATGAATATATCAAGGATAGCTAGTGAGTGGTGGATCAGTTTTCATAAGAAGAATGAAACATTTTTGGACTGGAATAGTGGATGAGCAAATATATCCTTGGGATAATGAATATGGCTGTTATATGGTGTCTTCCTTAACTGGAGCAGAAGCTAATCCTGGGAGAAGTAGAATGAGCCAGTGGGGATAAGATCTGAAAACAACAGCCATAAAAGCACTTGGAATTTGATTGGCTGTGACAATTAAATCAAACTGTCTTAGATTGTTGGGCACAGGGATTTGATGTTGTGAAAGATGGCCATGTGAAAATTAGTCTGGCCGAGGTATGAAAAGCAATTTGAAAGTGTGAGATTCAGGAGTGGAAAAGAATATCTATTAAGTGTATTACAAGAGTTTCATATAAAAGCCAATGAAGGGCTGAAAGAGGAGAGCAGAA
Source organism: Dipodomys merriami (assembly GCF_024711535.1). Taxonomy (NCBI): domain Eukaryota; kingdom Metazoa; phylum Chordata; class Mammalia; order Rodentia; family Heteromyidae; genus Dipodomys; species Dipodomys merriami. The sequence continues at coordinate 108,647,372 of NW_027203381.1, read as the reverse complement.
GGCCAGCAGGAGACGAATCTGAAATGCGTTCTTATTTTCCTGCCAAGACCTGTGTAGTCGTTAACGGTGGTTCTCCTGTTCTAGCTCTGTCATAGATATCCTGGGAGACATTTTGTTTTCCTGTTGTGTCTGTAGGGGAATCCAGAATGGGAAAATACTTTCAGTAAGATGTTTGTTAAACGGTCAGTCATACTGAGAGCTCATATCCTGTGGTTCTAATGAATGGTAATGAGGTTTTATTTTCTTAAAAAGTCCTACAATATGAGAAAATAACAGTTGGAAAAAATGGAAAAAAGGATAAAGTCTGCTAAATTAATGTGTCTATTGTTGTGAAATTTGACACTGAAAACAGTAAACTCATATATCTAGTATGTATATTGTATATATATATATATATATATTGTATACACACAGTAGAATTATTTTTGTTTAATCTGTGTCAGTATTAGGGCTTGAATTCAGTGTCTCAATCTCTTGCATAACATTTTACTCAAGGCTGGTACTATTGCTATTGTTTGGTTCATTAATTGGAGATAAGTCTCACAGATTATTTTCAGCCCTAGTGGACTTTGAACCTAGATCCTCAGATCTCAGTCTCCTGAGTTTGTAGGATACAGGTGTTAGTTACAGTTGCATGGCACATATTATATAATTATTTTAAAATTCTTATTTTGGTCATCATGGGATTTGAACTCTGGGCCTGGACACTGTTCCTGAGCTCTTCAGCTCAAGGCAAGCGCTCAACCTACCACTTGAGCCACAGCACCTCTTCCAGTTTTCTGGAAGTTAATTGGAGATAAGAGTCTCATGGAACTTTCCTGCCTGGGCTGGCTTTGAACCATGATCCTCAGATCTCAGCCTCCTGAGTAGCTCGGATTAAGGCGTGAGCAACTGGCCGTGCCTGGCGATATTATAGAATTTTGATGTTTGCCTTTCTCTTAGCTTTTCAGACAAAGGATTGAGAAGTATTATGCACAAATCTGTATACATTGCAAAATTACTACATAATAAAGATGACAGACATATCCATCATTTCAACTAATTAGCATTTGATTTGTATGCGGTGAGAACACATGAAATGTATTCTTCGAGAAAATTCCTAATACATACTATATCATTATGAACAACACTCATGCTATTGTCTTTTGCCTTGTTTGTTACAACTAGGTTTTAAATCTATAATTAATATTATTCAAATGTGTATATATGTTGATTTAATTTATAGCTATCTGTGGTCATCTAAGTAAAAATCTACACATAATACAGGGTGGGAAAAAAAAGAAAAAAGTCCAGTAAGTCAGTGAATAAATAAAATTGGTCCCTATCCTGCAGTTTGTGTTGTATGAGATAGAGAAATTCTCTCATTTGTCTGCACTCTGCCCAGGTGGTGGAACTGGCAGCACTCCTGGAGAGTGTAATCTTACATATTAAAAAGCATCAGTTATTGTCTCGATCATAATACCCTTGAGTACTTCTTGGCTGAGAAAACTTGTTAAAATAATGAGGGTTCCTAACTCCTAGAGAAGCTGAATTGTTAATGGTACTTATGTTACTTTCTACTCAGGCTGTTAAAAAAAAAGTATTGCTTTCTGCCCAATAACACAGGCCAGGCTGTGGCTATTCCTCATTCAGACTGCGCTCTCTCTCTTCTTTACCAGCGGGAAAGTCTCCCTGGGCAGCCTTTTCAAATGTTGGCCTTCTCTAATTAAATGAAACCCAAATAAAAGCGAAGACAAAGAAAGAGAAGACTGTCCTCATCTTCGTCTGTCCCTCTGTCTCTCCACCCTTTCCTCTTTTCCCTCCTTCCCTCTCTCCCTTTCTTTTCTCGTTCAGATCTTTATTCTATTTTTTTTTTAATTTCTTTTTACCAGTACTAGAACTACAACTCTACACTCATGCTCTTTTGGCTTACTTGATCACTGTTGATGTTCTCCAACTTGAGCCACAGCTCTATTGAAAAAATATTTCATTTAAAATTTTACTTATTTAATATATTTTTAAATTGTTATTGTAAAGGTGATGCACTGAGGGGTTACAATTTAGTAAGTCAGATAAAGAGTACCTTTCTTTTTTTTAACCATGTCACCTCTTCCCTTGCTCTCTCTCAGTATTTTTCCCTCAGTCTACACCCACATATCATATCATTATATCATTCATTTTCAACATAATATCTAGTGTTACTGCTGTATTTGTTCACCTTTAAAAAAAAATCAGTGGTGGGGCTTGAACTCTGGGCCTGGGCTCTGTCCCTCAGCTCTTCAACTCATGACGAGCACTCTACCACTTGAGCCACAGCATCATTTCTGGATTTCTGGTGGTTAATTGGATATCAGAATCTCATGAATGTTCCTGTCCTGGCTGGCTTTGAACCATGATCCTCAGATCTCAACCTCCTGAGTAGCTAGTATTAAGGTGTGAACTACCAGCGCCTGGCTTGTTCACCCTTTCTGTGCTCTTACCTTCCCGAAGAGAGATAAATCAACAAAAAAGTCTGGTGCACAGGTCTAATTTTGCTGTTTAATTGGAGAACAGTCTATAGACTTTTCTGCCCTCGATGGCTTTAGCCTGTGATTCTCCAGGTCTCAGTCTTTTGAGTAACTAGGATTACAGGTGTCAGCCACTGATACTGGGGCCACACAGTCATGTTTGGTGCCCTTTAGATGATTGCTCAGAGCACCAAAGGATACACTCCTCATTTCTGTTGTGTGGCATTAAAAATGTATTTCTTTCATAGGGTATATATATAATGGAATTATATGCCTCCATCAGGAAGAATGACATTGCCCTATTCGTTAGGAAATGGAAAGGCTTTGAAAAAATTACATTAAGTAAAGTAAGCCAGGTCCAAAGAAACATAGGTCCCATGGTTTCCCTTATTTGCAATAACTAGTATATGTCTGGCACAAGCAGAAAAGATCAAAAGTTGTATACATATGACCAGATAAGATGAAGTTAAGTGAAATGAACACCAAGATAGGGACACAGTGGTTTTTCCTTTCTTGCTATTGTTTCTAACATATTTATAAGGTACCATGTGATTTTTTGTTGCTTTATATGTTCCTCCCCCATGGTATAACTCCTGTTTTCACTGTATTTGATGTCAGTAAAATTTGGGAAGGGAAAGAGAAAAAACAAAATGTTTAAATAGGGATACAGGTTGACCCATTTTAACAATGAGATGTAGAAGACACTATCTTGAAAAACGAACTTGACAATTTAGGGGGGGTGGAGGGTAGTTGTGGAGGTGGGAGAGAAGGGATGGTAGGGGAAAAACAAAGGAAGAGGCAACAATGCTTGATAAGAAATGTACTCATTACCTTGCTCATGTAACTGTAATCCCTCTGTACAGTATTTTCACAATAAAAAACTCATAAAAATAAAAATAAAAATAATTTATCTCTTTCAGTTCATAATGCTTCTATGCATTGCATATGTATCATGATAAATTTGTAACCATTTACACTTGTCTTGGTAGACTCCAGGTTTATATATGGTTTTTAGGTATTTTGTCTGTACATTTTCTCTATGGAAAAGATTTGAATATTTCTGGAGTGAGGGATCCCAGTGGTTCTACCATATGGAATTTCAGTCTTTACCTGAAACATTTACTTCCAACATTTTTGAACAAACCATTCACGGTTAATGATTTTTAACTTTAAGTGATGTCACTTTACATAACTATATAGGTGGATTTCTCTTAATTTCAAGCAAATGTAGATTTTCATAGCAAGAATTTATTATATGAATTTTGACAAGTTGGATTTTATCCATAATTCCAATCTGTTCCCCTTCTAAGCAATTCCCGAATTCTATCAGTCTGCAACTGGGATATACTTTTTTGTGGATTGGTGACCTTTAAAGAAATTGAGTATAAAACCATGTACAAGGAATTTTAATGTTTCAGATTAGTAGAGAATTAGTCTTTAGTGCGTGCTCAGAAAACATTTTATAATTGTATAGACAAAAAGTTTCATTACAGGGCCAGCAGTAATGGCGTATGCATATAATAACAAGTACTTGGCAATCACTGATTTAAGAAGATAACAGTTTGGGGCCAGCCCAGGCAAAACCCCATGCTATCCAACCACATGGCATGCTAGCACCTGCCTATTGTCTCAACTGCATAGGAGACATAGGTAAAAGATACACAGACCACACTGGAACTCAGCAAAAATACATGACCATATCAAAAAATATATAAAGTTTATCTAGCTACTCAGGAAGATGAGATCTCATGATTGAAGTTTCAAAGCAGCCTGGGTAGGAAAGCCTATGTGACTCTTCCCTTCAATTAGCTACCAGAAAAGCCAGAAGTGGAGCTGTGGCTCAAGGGATAGAATAGCAGGCTTGTGTAAAAAAGCTCAGACATAGCGACTAGGTCCAGAGTTCAGACTCCAAGACCAGCCCACAAAAAATTATGTATGTATATAGATATATTTTTCTATCAAAAAATAGCAAAGCATGATATGTGTGTGTGTATGTGTGTGTGTGTAAAACTAAAGTGGACAAGTGGCTCCCTGGTAAAGGAGAGGCTCTAAACTTAACCCCAACCATCCCCCCAAAATAATGAATATCACAATTATTCTTGTCTGGGTGATATCCAAGTAAAACCCATTGTGAGCCTGGATAGAGCATGAATAATGATCTACATGTTTTACCATGGCTAGTTCATAGTACAGATAAGATCATCTGGTTATGGTATAATGAATACAGGGCAATACATTCCCCATAAACATTCATCCAAATAACCCTCTTTGCCAGGTAATGGAGGAAAATGCCTGCAGTCCTGGCTATTTAGAAGACTGATATCTGAGATCTTGGTTTGAATCCACTCTTGGCTGAATATAATGTGAGACTCTTATGCCCAATAAACTGGCAAAAAATCAGAATTGGAGATGTGAGTCAAATGCTAAAGTGCCAGCACTGAGCAAAAAGCTAAGGGAGAATAGACTGGGCCTTGTATTCAAGTCTGTTCTGGCATATAAACCAACTAAGAAACAAAAACAACCCTCTTTATACTTAATGTGTCAGTTGAAGCTTCTTAGACCTCATTTGCCCTTGGTGTCAAATTCTAAATACCAATGTTTAGAAACTTTAGTATCTTTCTGCTCATGAAAAAAAGTTACATGGAGAAAAGCATACAAAAAAGCAAGAGGTTCCCATATCAAAGATCTTAGTGATTATATTTGGTATTCATAAATTTTAGTGGTGTTTCTTATTTCAATATATACTTTTCTGAATATAAATCAGAAAGACATTCTATCCCTTCCACCATAGGAAGCCAGACATATCCAAACAGGAAGATAATAATATTACATGTGGCAGTAATTGCTTAGAATAATCTGTAAATTATGGAGCAAAATAATTCATTTAAGGTAATAATATAATAATATGGTTGTGTAATCATATCCTGGGACACAAGAATATTAGTTAAACTGGTTTACTCAGTTTATTTTTTAGATCTGATGCATCTGACCTGTGAGAACAGAAACTTGAAGCTGCACAGCAACAATAAATTTATATTCAATTTATATTCATAACATATCCCATAAGAGAATTGGCAAGGGAACACTCAGTTACTTCCTTACAGAATTGCTCGTTGAGAAAAGCAACTACTTATTTAAATTAGATCTAAAGAACTCAGCCCACAGTAAATGACAGGAATGGAGACTCTGTGAACCTTCGAAATTGCAGAAACCATTTCTAGCAAATTATCAGTGACCTAGATATGCACAGTTTCCATATCAACTAAACTTTGATGCAATTGAATGACATGCCTTTTTTTAACAGCTGTAAAATGAACTACTCTGGTAATTGAGGTACTGTTAGAGTATGATTTAAAATGCACACAGGATAATTTACTGTGGTTTTGTCAGTATTTCTATTTTTTGTAGTGGCCTAGGGATATATAAATGGTTAGCATAAATGACAACTAGCAAAGCAGGTACAAGTTTCATTTGTTAACTTAATTTCAACGGATGTGTGTGGAAATTATAATAGGATCTAAATACATGGTGAGTTTTCTTGCATAGACGTGGCTACTTATGTAAAATTATCCAAGCTGAAGTTTTCATATGTCTTCTTAATAGATTAAGCTATGTGGTAGAATCATCTTATCTGGCAATGAAATTTTTATGACCTATTTGACTAGTCATAGAATACATTTTCATATATGAATATAATTATACATGTGAGCATAGCTGCTTATTTATGAATGTGCAACTTATTGATGTTTATCAATGTAAGTCATTAAGAGTTTTATCTATGATGCAACATTAGCATAAATATAAATTTGATAATTGTACATAAAAGTATATAAAATTACACACAACAACATACATATATATGTTTTTTGACATGCTGGAATTTGAACCCAAAGCTTCATTGTTACAATGCAGGTGCTCTGCCATCTAAACAACTTCTGAGCCCATTTTGTGCTCTGCTTAATTTCAAGATACAATTTTACCTTTTGCCTCTGCTGGCCTAGAATCTTAGAGCATTTTCAATTTGCATTTTCTTTGTGACTAGGATCATTGGACATTTCTATATGTATCTATTAACCATTTGTATTTCTTGTGAGAAATGTCTGTTGTATTTGTTTGTCCTACCTTTATACAATTCTGAGTTTCCTTTCATCACTATAATTAAAGTATAGAAGAAATCAATTTTTTTACTTCATCTAAATTGATCCATATCCACATGGAAAAGACAAAAAGAATTCGAAGTTAAGAGATTTTACCACAGGAAAAAAATGACTGTAACTCCTCAATGCAAAGATAAATTTGCAGAATTAAACCTAGGCATTTATCATAATTTTTCCATATCTTTGAGTGGTTATTGTTTTTGTAGTGCCTATTGAAATATTAAAAAAATCATCTTTATCCTTCAGCTAGAATTCCAACTATGAAGCTATGAAATTATATTTTATATTCATAAATTGGATTTAATAAGTCCAAAGAAAAATTAAAAGTAATTTTAAGTTATAGACAACTTCTCCTTTCCATCCTGAGATTTTTTCCAAATTTGCTTTATGTCTTTTAAACAGATAATTATTTATACCAAACACTGAAAGGTTTAGAAAATCAGTTTCCTTAGAACAAAAGGAACACTGATCCTCAATGAAGCTAATGCTTTCTGGCCAGCTGTAATTAGAAATTTCTAAAAGTCCTGGATTTATTACATTTTTTTTTGTGAAAATTCCATTCCAGGCTATTTATATTGATACAAATGCAAGATCATGTCTTGTTTTCTGGATCCATAGCTGATATGTGAGAGCCTTTCAAAGACATATATTTATGTATAATCAATATTTGATGAATAAAAATGAACAATTTGTTGTAGGCTTTTATTAGTTGGTTTCACAAAGGATCCAAGTTGAATCTAGTTTTGTCTCTGAACAATAACTTTATTGCTTTGCTAAATAAACTACTGATTTTTTCCTTTTCTTACATCAATAAAGCATGATGAACAATTGCAAATGCATGTTACATATTGCGTATTTACTTAAATAAGATGTGTATTGCTGTACAACCAGTTGTAAAATCAAAAGTGCATGAGTAAGATGCATTCTGGGTAGTGATTCTAGTTGACAAACTTCCTGTTATAATGGTAATAGTTTGTATTTCCAGCATTTCCTTTTTAAGGCTTTCAAAAGATTTCATTACATTAAACATGAAATAATTATGCTCATTTTACATAAAGCCAAATTAAATATAATTACTATTGCATTTAACATAAGTAGATTGTTTTGTTTTATAGTAATTCTATGAACAATTGTAATTTTATTTCCAACCTCCACTGCTGGGCTGCTTTTAAAGCAGGATGATTTCCATTTAAAAGTCTAATAATCCTATGTAATTTTAACTTTCTGACAACTTTTCATGGTTTGCTGATGACTTTGGTTTTGTCCCTTTCAATATGTTAATAATCACTGTAAATTCAATCTCTTTAGTGATCTACTATCTAGCACTATGGTCTCTTTTTCTACCATTGTTCTCTTTCTGTTCCTCAAATTTTATTATCCAATACAATGGAGACCACTGTACTTTTATTTCTACAGACTTGCTTTTAAGCCATTCCTTCTCTCTTTCACATCTCTTGTTCAAGTGACACATTGTCAGGATTCCTCAGTTTCACTGGAGCTTTAAGGCTATTAAGCTTTTCAATACTTTTATGATGATTCAGTTTTATCATGATTCAGTCTTCTGATAACAGTTTCATTTTTATCTCTCTTGATTACATATGCCCCACTTACTTATTCTTTTAAATAGTTATCATTCTGTCACGATAATTATCTTCTATACATAATTCTATACATAATTCTTCTATATATAATTATTCCTACCATAAAGTATTCTGATTCTACTGTGGTATTTATCAGAGAAGAAAATAAACATTTCCTCAACAGATGGCTGTAACAAAAAGCAGGGTAAGAAGAAAAATACATCAATTAATGTATGCAGTGCATATCATCCTGTTAGTTTTTCATAAAGATGCAACAAAAAGAAATACCATAGGTATTTGGATCATCTAATATCATCTAACATCTTAAACCATGACTAACACATTTATGGAGAAATGGCTGGAGAAATGAGAGGGATTATGAATTTCAAAGTTGGAAAACTATAGGATAAATGTTTTAAGGAAACTGAAGGAGTCAGATGTGCTTGCAAATGCCACTAGTGCCCTTTCTAGGTTTTGTCCAGTAAAATATAATTTATATTCTCTCTTTAGGCAGAAGAAGGAAGAATAGCGAGATGTTTTTTCATGCCAGACTAGCAAGTATGAAAGGCTTTGGGTTTAAACCCTGGATCCACCAAAATGTATGAAGGAGTAAATCTTGCTTTAGAACATTTGTAAGCTATTACAAATATACTTGTTTCTGGATGTTAACATAAACTATAAAGCAATATTTAATAAAATAAATAATCTATGTTTGTTTATATCTAAAGCATTTCTTTACCATGTTATGTCACTGCCTCCCAACAATAGTCAGAACAGTCTTTTTTAAATCAAAACCAAATGAATGTTATATTTCCAACTGGTATGAAATCATGAATAGAAAAATAAATTGTGCTATCAAAAATAAATTTTAAGGGGCTGGGAAAGTGGCTCAGTGGTAAAGTGCTTGCCTTGCATGCATGCGGCCCTGGGTTCTATTCCTCAGCAGAAAAAGCCAGAGATGGTGCTGTGGCTCAAGTGGTAGAGTGCTAGCCTTGAGCTGAAGAGCTGAGAGACAGTGCCCAGGCCCAGAGTTCAGGTCCCATGACTGACAAAAAAACAAAAACAAACCAAAAACCAAAAATAAATTTTAAGGAAAAATGAAAAAACACAGGAGCCTAATTCAGTCCAGTAACAGAAAGAACTTAATTCACAGTTCCATCAATGATGTGTTTGCCTTCTATAGCCCCAATGATTGATAGCTGAGGAAATAAAAATAATTGTTAAAAGAACACATCAATCATTTCTGATATTAGTTTTGTAAAACATCTGTGTTTTCTAATTATACCATATCAAGTTTCCATGGATATGGCTTCATTTTAATATTTAAATTTTATTTTGCCTTTGTATTCTCAGAAAAGTGGTGTGCATAGTACTCTGTGAACTGTAGCTTTTGTGTGAAATGGATTAATATGGTTCTCATCCTGCCAACTAATGTTTATAGGATTAAAGTTACTTTGAACAAAATTAAGTGCACAGGTAACATTTGTTAACCTGTTTAGAGATATAAAGTTCTTCAATATTTTATTATTTAATTGAGGAAAAATCACTAAAATAAAAATATGAATATATTAGTTACAATTAATATTCACAAAGAGAATACAGGAAATGACCAACAAAATTTAACATGTATACATGAAATCTCATTTGAAGATGCATCTTCCTATGACTTGGATTTTCTTCTTTTGCCATTTTGGATTTATCACTTATAAGGAAAACAACATGAAACCACAAGCTATAAAACATTAGGCTAATGAGTTGTAAGTAAAGGTAAGAAGGAGCAGATTGAGTGCTTTCTTCATGCTGAGTGTTTTCAAATTATTTCTTTTCCTTCTCCTTCTTCTATTTCTTTTTCCTCCTCCTCCTTTTCTCCTCTTCCTCCTTGGGCTCCTCCTCCTCTTCCTTCTGCTTTGCAATATTTTAACTTAGTGCCTCATATTTCTTCACAGTTGGTGCTCTACCATCATACGTGCTCCTCCACTGTTTTAAAGTTTTATAAAATTATATAAAATAATCATTTTGGATTTAATCTTCTGTGCCTATTTTCTTTCACTTAGCATAGTATCCTCTAGATTCATTTTTAACATATGAAAGAGTTTATTTCTTTTCTATGGCTGAGTAGTCAAATATACACTCATATGCACACATATGTACCTACATTTCACTTTTGTTTATCAGTACCCATTTAAGTATTGGCCATATATCTGCATGACAGTATATGATAATATTTAAAAGGCTGTTCCTAATAGTAAACACACAAATTAAGGTATAGTCTATGAAAAGAATGAATTTATTTTGATTGTAGAGACTTTGGAGTGTTGCTCTGTGTGTCTTTGATAGACAGCTATCTTCATCTAGAGGAGTTGACACAGATGTTTTCTCTAAAGGAAAGATAGTGCTTGCTTCAGGTTTTGCTAGGCTGAAGATCTCTATCACAACTAATCAACAATATTTTTATTATAGCAGGCACGTGCAGTTTACTAATTAGCAGAAGTGCTTGATTCCCTTTAACTCATTGATTATTTAATAAATCAGGGTGGTAGAAGTGTGGTGACATATACATACCTTGCAAAATAGTTTATGGCAAACTTGAAAGTAAATTCTAATGCTTAAAAGCACAACAAAGAGGTGCTAATGTTTTGTGACTATATTCGTTTGCTTAGCAATTTTAGTGATTTCCTCCTGTGCATTAGTGTCTTTGATTTACCCTAGAAATAAATGCATACAACTAAGACCACTGCAACAAAATGTAATGACAGAATTAGAAATATGTCATGTCAAGTGACTGTAACATGTATAATAATATCAATAGTATAGCATACTATACATGAAATATTATAATCCAAAATAAAAAACAATATGGAAGCATTGCAAACAGAACCCTTCTGAATGTCACAGAAGCATTTGTTGTAGGGTAACACATAGTTAAATGTGTTATGATGTGACTAGTAAAAGCAGAAAAGAATATTACAGAAAAAGGAAAGAAAGGCTCACATATAGAAGCTATTATGTTTAGGCAGCTGTCAGTCTCATGACCACTGTTAAGTTCTGAGGTTGAGCTACAGATTCTTTTCATCCATCCAAGTTTTGATGCTATTGAGACACAGATTTGGGAATCCCAGAGATAAAGATGAAAGTACCACTATTTTCCTGGTAAATAGTAGACTGTTGAATAGAATACAGACCTTCAAGTGCATGGACAATTTGCACTCAATATGTTAAATCATAGTCAACATTGGAGGACATTGGAGATTTAAGAGTGTTACTATACTCTTGCAAAACCTGAGTAGGGGACCTTGGAAGATTGGAATAGATAATCTTCATAGAGATGCAAGATGGCTGAATATGTATGGCAGCCCTAAATACACTGGAATATAAAGATTATTTTGCTTTAGCTGGAGGAAATTCTGAAGAGACAGATTTAAGAAAGTTCTTTTTCTTTTTCTTTTCCATGTTTGCCTAAAAGCAAGATGCAAATTTGCAAAGGTAGTATGAAGGACAAAAGTTAACCACTATGGAAGAAAAGTTTATACAACAACTTTGCTACCCTGCCTTTAGTCTACTGTTAGATATATGCCTTCACATTTGCTAAACTGTAGACTCAATGATGTGGGTTTTTTTTTTTGTTTGTTTGTTTTGGTCATGGGGCTTGAACTCTGGGCGCTGTCCCTCAGCTCTTCAGCTCAAGGCAATCGCTCTACCACTTGAGGCACAGCACCACTTACAGTTTTCTGGTGGTTTATTGGAGATAAGATTCTCACAGACTTTCCTGCCTGGGCTGGCTTTGAACCGCGATCCTCAGATCTCAGCCTCCTGAGTAGCTAGGATTACTGGCATGAGCCACGGGCACCGGGTTTGATGTGAATTTTTGTTGTGGATTTTGTTTATCTTTTCATGTCTCCTCTAAACTGTGATCTCTTTGCCATGATGCTACACAAAGCCATGCTCGAGTCAAGTCATCTGAGTAAATCATCTCTGTTCCCAGCTGTAGCATGAAATATTTGCTAATAAACTACTCTTTCTTGTTCATTGTCTTCTTTTGCCAGTCTATCTGGGGCACTCCAGTCAGAGTATTTGAAAGGATCGATGAAGAGTTATTCTTTGAAGAGGTAAAGCCCACACAAGTTGCAAGAAAACAAACAACAATATTTGGTCTAAATATTCAATGTATTCTCTGAGTCACTCATCAGCCAAGTCTGTTCCCCCCTCCTGAGGATTAAGTATGGGTAGGATGAGAGAGAGTTGTCCATGAGAAGCAGGACAGAGTTCTTTCCTAACATCCTTCCTTTCTCCTGGTCTTGCTGTCTACCCTCTGTACAAGAACTGGATCACCCTCATATGTAGGCCTTGTATTTTCTGTGACTGAAAAGCCTAATATGTACTACTTGTCTATAAAAATTCTTAAATGGCTGTGTTATCCAATAAATCCATTAGAGACTTTGTGATGAGAATAATGACAGCAGAAATGTTCTCCAAGAGTAAAATATTAGCAATATAAAATGTCCCCAATTTAACTATAAACTCCACAGTGTTATCATTCCTTAGGAAGAAGCCCAGTAATTTGAATGTTCCAAAAGGGATTAAAGTTAAAAGATGATATTATTTATATACTTAAAAGCTTGCTAAATATTTTAATACCCTTCTTTCTGCTATTCATTCTCCCGTCCAAGTCTTATTGGTATCATCAATCTGAGGCTATCCTATGTTCCTGGCTTCATTTCTAAGGCAGAGATGATTTAATCAGCTAATTAAAATTCTATTATTAGTAATAATATGTGGACTGTCAATGCCACTCTAGAGGGTTGTTTTTGGCATTAGTGAGCATGGAAAGTTGTCAGAATCAACATTTCCAGGCTGCTATCATGTCATAGAATTTCTTTCTTCATAGTACTGGCAGAAGGCCATCTTCCAGCTACTGAGTCTGCTACAGAAGCCTGTTTCCTCCAGAGAGAAGGGGGACTCACTTTACTTGCACATCTGCATACAAAACCATGGATTTTCAGATTTGAAAATGCAGTCACTTTTCTCCGAATATGTCCTTCATTTTTTTCCTCCTGCTTGATTTTCCAGAAACAATGTTTACCTAGACATCCTCTTCATATTTTGTGTGAAGCTCTCTACTCAGAGGGCATATCAGATCTCAGATCTCCGTTTTTGTGCTTGCCCATATATGACATTAACCACAAGTGATTCTATGATTTTATAACATAGAAGCGAACATAAGTTTTAAGAATAGTCCTGTGGTCTTACCAGTTGTGACTTCTATTGTTTCATTTAAAACATTATGGAAAATGACCCTTCATTATAAATCATAAACTTTTCTGAAAATCTGTCAAATTCTGTTTATTATTCATTCATTCATTCATCTACTGGAGACAAATTTCATTATGTAGTCTTGGAAGGCCTCAATATCACTGTGTAGACCAGGTTCACCTCACACTAGCTATCCTGCCTTTGAACTTGCCATTCTGATGCTTCAGTCCTCAGAGTGCTGGGTTTACAGTTATGTACTGCCATGGGCTTGGTTTGGATTTATTTGAAAATAAATCCTCTACCATTTAAGTTATCTTCAAAGAAGGCATTTTAAAATTTACATTAAGATCAATGTGGAAGAAAATCCCATTTGTTACTTTTCAGTTTCTTTCTTTCTTTTTCTTTGTTTCATTACTTGTGCCAAAAGTGAGTTTACTATCAGGGTGAGACACTAATAATGGCCATTATCTTGACCCAAGAGTGTATCTACTTTGTTCTGTGAATTACACATGGCTAAATGTCACCTTTCTTTTCTTTAAAATAGAATTTTGTTTAGGCAATAGATCATTGCCAGAATTATTAAAATTCAAGCCTGTCTACTGAAGTGATATTAGAACATACAAAATACAGTGACATTAATTCCATTAGAAAAGATGCTTTCTCCCATTTATGCTTAAATATTAGGAGTTTCAGAAGGAACAGGGTTCTTAGGTGCTACAGAAAATCCTATTGGTATATAGTTTATTAATAACAAAATTTTATTAGTGTAATTTTAATATTTTCATTGTTTACATCTACTAATTATGAAATATCTAACCACATGTAGTACAATTTAACTTATGATAGATATATGTTTGCATAAACTCATAAAACAGTTTAGAGCTGCTGACATAAAAACTGACTGCTTATATGAATCTTTCATTATATAAAATTGAGTAAATTAATATCTAACATATAAAATCATGTTCCTTCAATTTCAGCATATGTTCAGAAATGAAGAGATCAGGTCAGAACTTCAAGTGTGTACTGAAGTTTTATCCATTTTGAATTTTTCCTTGATATGAAACAAGGGGTCCCAGGAAGCTGCGTGTATGAAGAGATTTTCATCTAATTTAACAAACACTTCAGAGGTGCTCCTAGGAACTGGAGATGGTACACAAGAAAGAGATACACTCGATCTGGCAACCAACATGAGGAGAATCAGAAAAGTGAATGGGTAAGAAAAGAGAACTGCTTTCTCCAAATTGGCTGCTTTGGTAGTGGTTTATTTTGGGCACAAAGAAATTGAGGAAGATAGATATAAGGAAATCTCTCTACCGCTTCTCTTCTTGCAAAAAAAAAAACTGCATGTGATATAAAATGATAAAATTATTTCTCCTCCTCCATGACATCAGAGACAATGGTTGATTTCTGAAGATCATGTTAGATCCTCTTCCTCCCTGACAGCACCAGTGTCTGCAGAGTAAGTGACTACCTTCCTGAAGGTTACCTTCTCAGATTGTGCCATCTCTTGTTACAACTCAAAAGTCCATAGTTCTTTGTTGAAGATAACTTACTTTAAAGCAACCAATTACTTGAAGCAACCAATTCAAAAGAGGAAAGTTTTTTTTTATTGTAAAGGTGATGTGCAGAGAAGTTACACTTACGTAAGTCAGGTAATGAGTACATTTCTTTTTGAACAGTCTTACCCACTCCCTCATTTTCTCCCAGTCTTTCCCCTCTTACCCCCCTCCAAGTAGTATAGTTCCTTTTCAACATAGTGTCTGGTGAGTATCACTGCTGAACTGGTAGACACATGATCATATAAAATGATGCTTATCAAAATGAATTCCAAGAAATGGAAACAAGAGGTTTTTATTGTACTGCTTGAGGTTCTTTTTTGTTCCTTTGGATTTTCCCCTTTCATCCCTATGTTTGATTTCTGTACCCTTTGTCTTGAATATAAGTTCATCTCATTTATGGAGGGGGAGGGGAGGCATAGAAATGGTAGGGAAGCTTTTTTTTTTAGCTTTCTCAGTTGTGTCTCTTCTATACATGACTGGCTGGTCCCAGTAGATTAGGCCTATAGCACTGGAGTAATTGTATTACCAAAAAATTACTGTGGGGAAAAAAAAGCAGGGGAAAATTAGGGAGGGAATGACAATGTTTAAGAAGAATTGTGCTGATTTCCTTTCTTATGTAACTGTAACCCCTTTGTATATCACCTTTATAATAATAATAATAATAATAGCCTTTGTACTTTCTGTCTGATAATAAAGAGGAGAAAGAGGCCAAAGTCCTAATAACCTCTCCAAGAACACACAACTTTGACCCTAAGATCCCACACTAAACTCCAGCTTTTAAATCATCCCCTACTTCTCAGTGGCTCCATTGACCCTATGCACATGTGAGCCATTTGGGGACTTTTATTCAAATCATTGTCCATGTGTCAGAAATCCAGTCTCATGATATGGGGCTCAAGGGAGGTGGTCAAGTCTTAAGGAATCCATCCTCATGAATGGATTAATGGTGACTTTGGACTTTCTTCTCTTTGCCTTGTTATGCCTTTTGCAATGATGTGATGCATTGAAAAGCCACTCATTAGATCCAGCTTTTCACCTTGGACTTCTCAGCTTCAAAAACCATCAGCCAAATCATTCCATGTTCATTACAAATTTCTGCTAGAGCATAAAGCCAAGGAAGACAATAATATAAATATATAAGTAATCTATATCTTGAGAAAGACATCTTCTCTCTGGTTATCACCTATGCATACAAGAGATATAAGTATGACTAGACTTGTTTGCTTTCCTCTTGTTAACCAGTCTTGAAGTCTCAGCAAAGGACTCAGAAGGTAGGAGGAAACATATTAACCTGCCATGCCTATCCTAGTATTAGGTTTTCTATTTCAAATAGGTATTTATGGTGCTCTTGTATTTTTTTTGTCTGTTCACCATTATCTAAAATTCTTTTTTTTGGGGGGGGGGTCCGGTCGTGGGGCCTGAACTCTGGGCCTGGGTGCTGTCCCTTAGCTCTTCAGCTCAAGGCTAGCACTCTACCACTTGAGCCACAGTGCCACTTCTGGTTTTTTTCTTTTTTCTTATGTGGTGCTGAGGAATCGAACCCAGGGCCTCATGAATGCAAGGCAAGCGCTCTACCACTGAGCCACCTTCTCAGCCCTATCTAAAAT
Source organism: Dipodomys merriami (assembly GCF_024711535.1). Taxonomy (NCBI): domain Eukaryota; kingdom Metazoa; phylum Chordata; class Mammalia; order Rodentia; family Heteromyidae; genus Dipodomys; species Dipodomys merriami. The sequence goes on along the minus strand of NW_027203381.1, from coordinate 108,630,730 downwards.
TCTTGAGTCCAATCTTTCATATATTGCCAAATAGTCAACATTTCCATTTCCCAGGTAGGTTGATTTTCTTTAAGTAATTAATACCAAAATTAAATATATATATATATATATATATATTAAGAGAAGCTTGTTTAATAAATGACTGCTAATGTCAAACATTATCTTTCAATTGGAGAATAATAGAATAGCAATACTCAATGAAGCGTAAGACAGATAAAGGCTATCAAGTCTTTCCTATTCCTTGCATTGATTTAAAGGGTCAACAAAACAGATACATAGAAGATTTTTTCCAGAAAAATTACATCTTCTCATATTTATGAACTTAATACTATTATAGGAATGTGTACTTTGTTTTATTTACACAAATGGAGAGATAATAAATCTATGAAGTATTTATGTATTTAATATATTCTTATGCCATGTTACACTATTATTATTAATAATAGTATTATTAATAATTAATATTATTAAATATATTATAATTAAAAATATATAATATTATAATTACTACTACTATTATTATTAATAACTATTGTTATTAACTAATTGTACAAAGAGGTGACAATCCCTTGAAGTCAGGTGAAGAGTACAATTCATCTTGACCAATTCACTCTTCTCATTGTTCTCCTCATTTCCAGTCCTTTCCATATCGTGATGCTGTCATAGTAAAAAATGTTGGCATAAACCTTTTGAGTTGATATTTTATTGTTGAGAAGAAAAAGCATTCAATTTACACAGAAAGCAATGGAGCAATATCCCCAAAGAATCTCTTTTGCTAGCACACTCGTTTTACTAAGTGTTGCAATATAATCAAAGGCATACTTTGCATTATTAAAACACCAGGTATTTCACAGCATGCAGCACTAATGACTAGACCTCTGAAGTAAGTCATTCCTTATTCTGTGAAATTTTCATTTGGTAAATTGGAGAAGGGCTTGAAACATAAGAGTGTGAAACACAAGAAATAATGACTTGCTATTCTTATAACTTAATCATTTTAATATTCCTTGAGCTATGTTATTCTTATAGACTTGTTCAAAATAAGAATGTTAGATTTTAACACTTACTAAATAACTAAAATTCAGCTTGAAAATTAAATATATATATGTATATTAAAAATTGACTGGCATAAGGTCATATGATACCACTTCTTGGTATATATCTGAAGGAATGTAAATTAACACCTATAATATCTGTCTCTGTCTCTGTCTCTGTCTTTCTCTTCCTGTTTCTCTTCTCTCTCTCTCTCTGTCCCTCTCTGTCTCACTGACTCTCTGTCTCTGTCTCTGTCTCTTTCTCTCTCTCTCTCTCTCTCTCACACACACACACACACACACACATACAGAGTGGAATATTATTCAACCATAAACAGGAATAAAGTTTAACCCATTTTCAGGAAAACAGGTTAAATTAGAGCTTCTCATCTTAAGTAGAATAAGCCTGACCCAGAAAGACAAACTTCATGTGTGTTATCTGAGGAATCTAGATTATCCTAAAATGACATGATTAATAAAAGGAAGAATAGTGAGGGGTAGTCAATGGAAGGAAAGAGGACAATAGGATAGAGTGATGTGGGATGAACACGATAAACATATTTTATGTGTATGTATGGAAATAGAACAGTGAAAATCATAAAAGCAATAAAAAGAGGCTGGAATGGACATAGGAAAGAATAGTAGAGGGGGTGCTTTTGTTCAAACAGCACATTAAACCATATGTGTATATGTCTCCATAAAACCTTTGTGTAATTAATATATACCAATAAGGCAGTAATGAACAGAAAAACACATTTAGTGCTTTCCTTTCTCCACCCCATTTAGAAACCAGGTGGCTTTGTCTTCGTTTCTTTCCTTCTGTATAGTTTTGATTCAAATCTGTCTACAACAAAGTAAGGCTAAATAGATCAATGATTTTAAATAACAAACCAAGATATAGATGTGAAAGTTTGATTAAACACATATTCTTGTTTTCTGGGAGCTTATAATTTAGTGAGTTATAAAAGTTCCTGGTATTAACTGAGCATCGTGTCTCCTTTAAGAAATCATATTATCTTCACTGTCAGTGGAATGAAAAGAGACAAAACCTTTAGAATGTAATTAGGATGTAAGGACAGGAACCCCATGTGTCAGACCAATACCTTTTCAAGAAGAGAGGAAGATGTTTGCTATCGCTCTCCTTCCCAACAGAGGAAGGCACTGGAGAGTTTGGCCATCTGCAATCACAAAGAAAACCTTCACCAAGCATTAAACTATGGGTGCCCTGAACTTAGATTTCGTAGCCTCCAGCACGGAAATCCTTGTGGTTTAGTTACATATCCCATGGCATGTTTGTTACAGTGGCCCAGACAAACCTAGCAGGGCCTAAATTCCTGATGTATTATGGTCTTAAAACCTATCATAAGCTGAGTGTACACTTAATAGAGTAAACCTGCTCTGTGTTATGTGGCTTAGCAACCCAGTTCAGCATGGAACAAAAGGAGTCATCATCAGGTTAGATCAGCTGACAGGTAGCTGTGGCTCACTGCGGCTTCCCAGATCACACGGGACCTGTGGAAGCACATAGTACTAGCAGAGGAAAGGATCAATGTTCTAAACTCCAAAGTATGCTTTCTGTAAATATGGATGATTTCATACTCTCAGAGAACTGAAAAATTAGGTAAGTTGGCAGTCACAGGTTGAAGAAAATCTGGATCAGGTGCGGTTGGAATGGCTTGAATTGTGACATAGAAAGAATAAGGCTTAGCTTTTTGTGTCCAGTGTCACTCTTGACTTCTTGATTTTTTACCTTGTATAGCCAACAACCCAATTGCTAACCTCTGAAGGAGAGATCCAATAGCCTTGCAGATATTTTCCTTCTTGTGTCTCTTCAAATTTCTGCTCCAGCATCTGGATATTATTACATGCAAAAATATATTTTAGAAAGTCAAATAAACTTTCCCCATACATAGGTATACTTCTGCCAAATTGTCACATGAGCAAGTCCAATTAGAATACAGTTACTCGATGTAATTCATAAAACTCCACTAAATCTCATGATCAGATTTAAGTGCTCACCAAGCACAAAGTGAGACATTATCTCAAAAACTATTTTGAGAGACATTACCTCAAAAAAAAGAACAACAGTATAAATGGATCTAGAAACATGGCTTAGGGGTAGGTACCTGAATAATAAATATGATAGACCTGAGTTCAAATCTCAGTATCCCCCAAATATATTGTTTTCACTTACAATATAAGGATAGATTTTCATGGGGGTAAATTTGATATTTCAAGACATGTATGTATTGAATAAAATAAACCAGAATTTTTATTAAACATAGTAAACCATATTTATCACATCATCACTAAATACATCCATAATTCCTTCAAAGTAAGAACATCCTAAATCTAATCTTCCAGCTACATTGAAAGGTTCAACACAGTGTTTTTAATGATTGCCCTTCTCCTTTTCAATAGATACCAGAAATCACTCTTCCTATCTAACTGTGACTCCTGGCAAATTCTTCAAATTTCTCTACCTCTGCCCGCTGGAGCATCTAATAGCCACTTGTAATGGGACTACTCCTCTACTCTTCTATAGGATCAGCTTCTTAGATTATACATATGAACACTTGATCATTTTGGTAAGTTTAAGAATTACTTTCCTTTGTGAATGGCATTCTACCATAATCTTTCTAAGGAGTTCTGTTGGCATGCAGGAAGAAAAGCATTATCTAGTGAATGGATGGAATTATCGTTTTAATGGAATTCCTTTTTTTTATTGTGAAAATACTGTACAGAGGGGTTACAATTATATGGGCAAGATAATGAGTACATTTCTTATCAAGCATTGTAGCCTCCTCCTTTGTTTCCCCTTCCCATCCCTTCCCATCCTCCCCTTGCCCCCCCCAATCCTCGCCGCTCCCCCCTCCCACCAAAGTTGTAAAGTTCGTTTTCGACATAACGACTTGTACATCTCATTGTTGCAATGGATCCACCTGTATCCCTATTTAAACGATTTGTTTTTCCCCTTCCCCTCCACAAATTATACTGACATCAAATAGAGTGAAAAGCAGGGGTTATATTGTGGGGAGGGACATACAAAGCAACAAAGAAATAATCTTATAAATGTGTTAGAAACAATCGCATGAAAGAAAAAAAAAACATTTGAATACATATCTTAGGGTTCATGTCCCTAACATCACCTTATCTGACCTTTTCTGCTTGACTCAGGCATATACTAGATATTGCAAATAAGGGAAACCATGGGATCTATGTTTCTTTGGGCTTGGCTTACTTCACTTAATATAATTTTTTCCAAGCCTTTCCATATCTTAACAAATGGGCCAATGTCATTCTTTCTGATTGGAGGCATAGAATTCCATTGTGTATATATACCACATTTTCTTGATCCATTCATCTACTGAGAGGCATCTGGGTTGGTTCCAGATCTTAGCTATAGTAAATAATGCTGCAATAAACAGTTGTGCTGGTAGCTTTAGTGGAATTCTTTATTTGTGTACACTTCTCACATGATTTGGGGAAGAGAGCATCTCAAAGGTAATTTAATCAATGTAGATAACTAACTGGGATAAATTCTTGCGTTACTTAGGGGTTACAAATTGCCTTTAATCTCTGGTTTTGAGCAATGGTGCCTCACTTCAGGGAAAGGAGGTTAGAGAATTTGAAGAATTTTGAATGAGTGTGATGTTTTAAACCAAGCAATCATGGAGGCTGATCACTAAGGAGTTATTTGGAAATTAAAATATTTAAGGAAAAATATGAAAAGTTATTTGGTCATGGTATTAGTGATTTATAACTTTCAGGAGGAGCTAATTCATGAATACTTACAGCTTGGCAAATAATGCAGATTTGTTATTTTTTCCTATCATATAAATATGCAGTTTTATGCAATGGGGGATAAAGTAGAATTTAAACTGTAGAGTGTTATATTAGTGATTTCTATTATGTTGATATCCAAAGTAACTATTTTCACTTCATTTTAAGTTATCTAAGTAAAATGAGTACTTTAATGAGTATTTAAATGTACTACCCAAATCAGTTAGAAAGTTCTAGTTCTTTGTTACCATCCAAAATGGACATTTTAGAGGGATTATCCATCTTTTGACTTCTGATGGAACTTCTCTTAGTTTTGAGTATTTAATAGTAGTACATTTTAAATGGTAGTGACTGGCAGAGATCAAATATATTTTCATTTAATACTTTTAATAAATACTTTTTAATAAATAATAAATATTTTGTAATTATTTTATGTGTAGAAAAATGTTACAGATGGACTGGGAATGTGACTTAGTGGTAGAGTGTTTGCCTCGCATGCACGAAGCCCTGGGTTTGATTCCTCAGTACCACATACACAGAAAAAGCTGGAAGAGATTCTGTAGCTCAAGTGGTAATGTTCTAGCCTTGAGAAAAATAAGTTCAGGGACAGTGCCCAGGCCCTGAGTTCAAGTCCCTGACTGGCATAAGAAAATGTTTCAGAATATAACACTATTTTACATAGTAATGTTTATTTATTTATTTTTTACCATTTTACTGCATACACCATCTTGTATATATACTTTAAAATGTTCTCAATGGTCCCCATTATGTTTCTCTCTCTTTTTTTCCATTCTTTTCAGGAACATGATTCTGTGAATGAGAATGAAAGAATAATGTTTGGGGGTCTCTCCAGTGGATAGTGTCTGGTCAAGTTTATCAGCATGGGCTCCTTTATTGTTTAATTGGTTTCTCCAATGATTTGCAATTCTTCAGAAGTAGCTCAGGAAAAGTCTAACATGTATAATTTGCTTGAGATGAACGAGGCAAGTGGTTCTATGAATACACTAATATTAGACACACCTCAGTGTCCTACCACCGAGGTGACTACTGCTATTCTGATTCTGATTCATATTGTGCAATAACTTTGGTGACAATCTACCAGACTGAGGATAGCAGACTAATAACTCTAGATTTCTTTTGGACCATCTATGGTGGAATACTGTCAATCAGCAATTACCACCAGATTGTCATGTTTGTGACTCACACTGAGTTTTAATAGATTGAATTTTTCTTTGCAGTCAATAATGAGAAGGGGAGAGAGTAACATAATGATATTCATATTAAAACTCATTAACCTTGCAAAAACACTTAGTATCATTAGTAGAGAAAAAGTAGTTAAATACGAAGCCTTAAATATTCATCAATAAACTAAGATTTATTTCCTCCTAAATGGTGGTGCTAGTACTTTGGACGTGGTGTGTTGAATGCTGATAATTAAACTATTTTTAGCAAATCTTCAAGAAGTAAGTAGAGCAGTGGAATTTGGCACTTGTTAATATCAGTCGCTTGGGAAATTATTTAAATTGCTAAAGGTACTCTCACATTTCTTCCTGGCCTTGATGTGTTTAGCATAAATTTAGTTGTCCGTGCTTAAAATATTTTATATAAAAAGCAAATTGGTAGTGCTTTTTTGCCAAGGCAATATTACAGTCATATAATCCTGGAAAAGATTATAATTGTAGCAGAACATTATTATCCCAATCAAACCAAGTATGATTATTTTGAATTGCAGAAGCTCTGTGAATATCTGGCTTCTCCTTTAGTCTCCTTTAGAACCTAATCACAGCTCTATGACTGTCCTTACTTATTGTTGGGTTTCTACCCTAGTTTTCCTCTGAATTTCTTTGTTGCCGTAGACTCTTTGAACAAGTATATACCCCCTAATATACTGTTTTTCCCATTCTCTAGTTTTAGTGAATTATTAATGATACAAAGGTATGGGTAAAATGTTGTCAAGAATTCAGTGTATATCTTACAGAATTAAGGAGAGTTAGGGAGGGTTGTGGATTAGGGAGGGATGAATAAGAATGTTGAAAGAGATGAGATTGATCAAAATGCATTTTCTTCAGAAACTGCCTTGTTAAATGGCAACTTCTTTGTACAACTACTTAATGATAATAAAACATAAAAATTTAAAAAATGTGTGTGACATCTTCCTCCAGAGAAAACAATGTAACGTCTAATTTTATTTATTTATTTATTTATTTTTATTGTGACAGTACTGTACAGAGGGATTACAATTACATGGGCAAGATAATGAGTTGAATGGCTAGTACACACTGTAGAAATAAACTTCTCAGCAATGTTAAATATTCCACTAACTATCAGTGATGAGGATTAATAGAACTACAGCAAGTTAACTGGCTTTCCTGTGGACTCTAACATGTCTCATACTCCCAAAAAGCTGAAAAGAATGGAGGGAGAAGAGTTGGTAACACAATAACAAGCAAACATCAACATCCATCTACTACTTATAAAAATAATTATTTTGCTTGTTGTGTCACATGGATTATCATTATTGTTCCAGGATGACCTAGCAATGGGTCATTGAGATAGGGGATTAGTGGAAGGATGGATGGAATGGTCTTTGAAATAGCAGGCTTAGCACTGCTTCTGACTGCAGGAGCAGTCAATAAACAGACTATTCGATGTATTCCAAATTCTAAGCAGAATTCAGGGGATATTGAATGTACAGATATACCACATGGTGCAAAAGGTCACACTCAGAGTTTTCATTTTAATAAACTAAATTGTTTCCCAAACATGAGTATATTATGACTAGTTACTCTAGCTGTAAGCCTCATCTTTATATATCCACAGCAACCAAGGTGAGATTGCTTGTTATTTTAAATAAATAAAAACATTTAATGCAGGATGGTTGAAATCATTGTAGTTACTCCATAACTTATGATATTTGTGTGTTTAGGTTGCTCTAGCAAAATACCTCAAATGACCTTGGGTGACCTAAATATCAGATTAATATTCTCACAGTTCTGAGGTATACATACCCAAGATCATGATGGCACTGAGAATGGGTTCTAATCACAACTTTCTTCCTTTAAGCACTAAGAGAGCTAGCTGCCTTTTTTCTGTGTTCTCATGTAGTATTTCCTTTGTATGTGTTCAAAGCAGACATTAACTCTGAAGACTTCTGGTGTTTCTCTCATTACTAGGACAAGAGTTCTAGGGAATTATTTCTTTATGCCTTCCCCACATTTGTCCAAGTTTTTATCAGTGTCATATATTTACTCAACCTATCTTGAATACTGTTGGGCCTACAAACAGATTAAAGAAATTACATTTCTTATTCTATTGAGTGCTTAGCAAGTTAGGAGGTGTATTAGAATGAATTTTCTGTTAATGGATATAATGCTTAATTTAATAGTTAAACAATTTCATACTCAATAAAAGTCATGATAATGCATTTAGTACTTGTTTTACAGATTAAGAATGTGAAGTGTCATTAGAGATTCTGGGCTATAATCATCATGGGCTGAAATTGAAGCACAAATGTGGTGCTCAATGGTCATCACTTTACTTTTAACCACTTCTTTTTTTTTTTATTAGTGAATTACAAAGCATTTTTGCCAGTGCATTACATATAATGCCTACATTATTCCTTAGTTCATTAGCATTAAGAACTGCTAGTGCACATTAATTGCTCAGATACAAGCACTCAATGCAGTTATTTCTTTTCTAATTCTGTAGCTATAATTTTTGCAGAAAGTTTTTTTTTCACAGCAACAAGGAATTGAGGATTCAATTTACCATAAAAATATGTCCTTTAGCCACAACATGGTTGTCATACTGAATTTATATTACTGCCTTCTAGTTATCAAGTGATAGGAAGAAAGGTATCTAATGCAAAGCTTATTTAGTCATCCTACATTTGATGACGGCTTACTGCATATCGCAAGCCACCCAGACACAGTGCAAATATATAACAAAAGCTGGGAGAAATAAAAAAATATTTTTCTTACTAGAGCTAATAATGGTTCTAAAGGCTAGTTTAGTAAAGATCCCAAAGGAAGTGAATGTTTGAACCACATAGCATTTCAGGGAGAAAGTTTTCATGTATGAATCAAAACAAATTTATTCCATGAGCTGGAATGTTTCTGTTGGACACAACCATGAAATGTGCATCATTTGTGGGGATCAGGAAGGGAGAGAGGGAAGGAGTCACACGGGTCAGATTGCATTGTGCTTTGCCCACAACATGGGGACTTTGTTACTGTGAACAGAAAGGGAAAATATTGAGTAGTTTTGAGAGACAAAATAAGACTCCAGCACTAACTTCTGTCCCTAGTTCTTGTGGCTGGGGAATGTTAAACTGAGTGGAGGTCAAGGCCCAGAAGAGAAAGAAGAATAAAGAAACAATTGAAATAAAGGTGTGGTGGAGCTGGTCTGTGGTAGAAATGGAAATGCAGGAATATGGGAATATTTTTGAACAGCTGGAAAGGTAGCAACATTTGCTAATATAGGGGTTATGGGCAAATGGTATAAAAAGAATGGAAAGCTCATAATTTTTTGATCTCACTTGAGTTTCATGGTTATCCCTTTGAAGGAACATATTGAAAAATGTTGGAAGTTATATCCATACCATGTTCTTTTAAAAAATATTCTTAGCCATTTTTAAGTCGTTGTACAAAGGAGTTGCTATTCAACGCTTTTAGTTTATGAATGCAGTATGTCATCCATCCCTACCAACACATCCTTCATCCACATTTTTCTTAATTGTGTAGGATATACATCGAATTTTTTTTACTACATCTTTCGTTCATCTACTCCCTCCTCTTGATCCCATCCACTCCTTTCAAATATCCATTTCCTGGTGTTTACTTTGTTGACTTTTGACTAAGGAATTACACTATTAAGCATTCTGTCTTGAATCTACTGTATTTTAATCAATACATGCGTATACATTTGCATACTACCCAATTTACTTATTTATGAACTAATTTCAGCCTCAACGTGTGAGAGAAAACATATATCCTTTGTCTCTCTGAGCCTAATGTGTTTCACTTAATATAATGTTTTAGGTCCTTATCTTTCTTTGAAAATGACATGTGACATTATTGTTTCTTAAAAGTTACTTGGGCACTGCGTGGTGCAGTGGGTCCTGAAGGTCCTTCCCTCTTTCTGTGCCAAGTTTCTTGTGGAGACTTGTGAAGACTATGTTCTGATGGCCACAATGAAAAACTTACCAGTCTCCTTTGCCTCCCAGAACACTAGCTTGTGAAGGAGACCAAGACAACTACAAATGCTTCTCAATATTTCACTGTCTATTCCTCTTTGTATCTGTATTCAATTATTGATATAATGCTTACAAAATGCCTATTACTATAACCAATTTATTGCAGTTTTTACTCCTTTAATGTTTATAGTAACTCTTCATGACAGATAATAAAACGAAGGCACAGAAGTTTTTGGGTGACTTTTCAAAGTCATCTATCTACAATTGCAGAATCAAGATTCAAATGTTCTTTAAAGTTCATTCTCTGAACTACCCCATGTTCCCCATGTTTTTTTTGTGCTTATTTGAACTATTTAGGAAAAAAGTCCTGGGAATCGTCTATACTCTAAACAACCATGGTGTATAAAACAATGCCACAGAAACTTACAGTATGAATGCAATTTTAAAATTATAAAGAAATTTTGCAAGTTTATAATGTAACACTTGTACTTTGTTCTTTTCATACACTAATCAAAAATTAATGTTAAAAAGATTTTTTTGACATTTGTGTCCTAATATAATTTGAAATCCACCCTGGAGAACTGAAATTCAGTTATCAGTCCTGTAAATTGATGATCAAGCTAGAAAATTGTAGGCATGAATGAGGATCTATTTATTTTCCATGAATAGACCAAAATGGTAGACAAAAAGGCAAACTGGGATGTACAGTTATCTGAGCAATGGTCCCATGCTGTAGTATACAATGGCAAAGTCCCTTTCACATAAAGTGAAAGGCTCTTTGGTTAAAATTAATTTAGGTTTTTCTGATGTATACACTACACCTTCAGGGATGAGATCTCAGATTAAAGGCAAAGTGCCCCATGTCGTAGGCTATTCTCCACAATTGTGCATTTGTTTCCGATTGTCTTGTCAAATTCCTGCTGTTGTAATTACACTCATTATTCCATCTCTTGGCTTAGGAACAAAAAGGAATTGGTAGGCCACTAGATTGTGCCATGACAAAATGATTTCCAGCTTTGAAAGGCTAGGCTTCAAAATCTCCTTAATGTTTGTTTTTAAATTGTCTCAAAATTTCCTCAATGTTGGCATTAAAAGAGGGAACTATTAGCACACACTGTGGCTGTCAGTAAAATAATTTATCTAGATAAAAAGACAAGATCATTTTATTTTCTTAGCAGTGTGTTTCCAAAATTCACCTGGATAAATATTTTTATACTTTTTCTTGTGAATATAAAATATATTCTTATTGTCTTCATATTCACAAATGTTTTTACATTTGTCTGGTAAATGTAAGAAGCATTTTTATTGTTATTCCTGCAATTACTGTAGTGTTGCTCTGAATTGACCTCATTGAAGGTACTCACAGTTCCTCATGATGCTCACACGTCTATTATGTTAGTGGAGGATGGAAGGGATAGTGGAAGAAAAACAAAGGAGAGGGCAACAATGTTGGACAGGAAATGAACTCCTTACCTTACTTGTGTAACTGTAACCCCTCTGTACAGCATGCAGTATCTGATATCAAATCAAATAAAAATGTTTTATTTCTATAGATGTATGTCTAGAATAAAGAGAATTTTATACCACACTTCATTTGGAAGCACTATTTCCTCTTTTAAAATTACATATAAATTAGTGAGGCTTGGTGTTTCATGCCTATACTCCCAATTATTTGGGCAGTTGAGGTCAAGAGATTTCAACTTCAAAGGTAACCTGGGAAAAGGTATTCTTTCTGTGATATAACCTATTTCCCTGCAATCCTGATTTCAGAATTCCTCTCCTCCTAGAGAGCAATAGACTTTTTAGCCATTGCATACATTTATATTAAAATTAAAAAATATGTATAAACAAACCATTTCATGGTCACTAGATCTTGCACATGCATGTGAGCACACACATACACACACAGTCTATACTTTGAATACAAAAATCATATCGATATCTTTTGTTTAATGAGGCATTGAATTACAACACCTATATTAACACAATAACATAATTTAAATGCATATTTTACATTATCCCGTGTCCATATAGTTCTTTTAATATTTGTTAAGCTACAACTGTTGCCAGTTATTTCTGTTTTGGTGTTTAGAGAGTGACCTCATGGAATGTTTCTGTATCAAGTTCTCTGAAATAGGGGATTGCAGCCATGTACCAGCACATCCCAGAATATAATGTATACTTTCAAATTTTACATTTCTCCAGTTTTAGTCTTTAGGTTATGATGCTTAAAGTGTTCATTTTATCTGAACACCTTGCTTTTGCTGTGAATATTTCTGAGTTCCAATAAAGAATAAAAAGAATATTATAAAAAAATCCTTCCAATATATCATGGGCAAAGCTTTTAGACTTTTTTTTTTGCAAGATCCATTTCAAGCTCCTCAGTACCTACTCCTTCCAGGTTTTGAACCATATAAATACATTTGTCTCATCTCTTCTTGTGCTTATTAGTACAGAGATATTTGCTCTATAATTTCCTTTATTATTAGTTGCTTTCTCTTAGGCAGATTAAAAAGTGTATGAGTCCAGAGACCACGTCTTAATGTTATAATTATCCTTTCAAATATTAGAACAGCACTGGCTAATTCTAAAAGGCATTTAATTATTGCTTGCTACTTGTGGATGGATAATAACAGTGTAGATGCATCATGCCCTGTGAGGAATTCTACCTTCTCTTATTATTCACATGTTTTAGTTTTACAATTATTTTATTAACTATTTTATAACTATGTTACAACTATTTTATTAAAAAGAATTCTTCCTTGACCTATTATTTGGTACATTCTTATGCAATATCATCATATGAACTATTTTTATACTGTCACAATATCAAGTTTACAACTTAATTTTTATATTATGCTACTCTATGATATACCACTATATTTTAATTTGCAAAAATGTAGAATAGAGTATTATATGATCAATTAATTAACTTAGTACTAATATAAAATATTTACCTTGTGCCAAGCTTTATCTATCTATCTATCTATCTATCTATCTATCTATCTATCTATCTATCTATCTATCTATCCATCCATCCATCTAGCTATGTATGTATGTATGTATGTATGTATGTATGTATGTATGTATGTATGTATGTATGTATGTATCTATCTATCTATCTATCTATCTATCTATCTATCTATCTATCTATCTATCTATCTATCTATGGTCCTGAGGCTTCAACTCAAGGTTGGGGCACTGTCCCTGAGCTTTTGGGCCAAGCCTACTGCTCTAAGCCACAGTGCCATTTCCATTTTCTTGGTTTGTGTGTGTGTGTGTGTGTGTGTGTGTGAGAGAGAGAGAGAGAGAGAGAGAGAGAGAGAGAGAGAGAGAGAGAGAGAGAGAGAGAGAGAGAGAGAGAGAGATTAATTAGAGATAAGAATCTCACAGACTTTCCTGTCCAGCTTGCTTCAAACTGAGATCATGGAGTCTCAGCCTTGTGAGTAATGAGGATGATAGGTGAAAGCCACTTCCACCTGGCTGCTAAGCTTTCTTTAAAGCACATATTATATACATTTGTGAAAGAAAATGTTCTCTCCTTGTAGAAATTATATTCTAGTTGGAGAAAAGCTATGGCACAACATGGAGAGGATGTTAAATGAGTGTTGTGGAAAAGCACTTACCATGGAAGTAGTATCAGAGCTGGGGTGGGGACTGAGGGCCCACTACTCCAGTCTAACCTTATCCAGATTTGACAAATTCTGTCTATGGTGCCCCTATTTCTAACTAAGGGTCAGGACTTCATGTGACATATTCAAGGACTACAGCTCAACTCACAATGAATAAATTAGTTTTCTTTGAACTTGTAAATCTATTTAACATAAGTTCAAACTACCACAGTAGAATTCTGACAGTAAAATATACATAATGATATTAATAGACATTGAATCACATTGTAAAGTTCACCTTTATATGACCAGTATGAAGACCGAATAGCCTGCTTTTTTTCTTTTTTTAAAAACAAGATTGTTCTTCAAAATGAAACTCTTAAGTAGTTTTAGAGAAGTTCATATTAGCTCAAGTTCTCTAGAAACAGAGAAACATAGGGGACAATAGAAGATATATTGAGATGAAATATCCATAGGTTTATATGTATAGATTTAGGTATGTAGGTAATCGATTATACATAGATAGATAAATAGGTAGACAGACAAAATGATAGTTTAGAAGAAATATGTTCCTTTAGTTTTACAAGCTGTCAGATCCCAAGTCAGATCTGCAGGGTCATCTGACCATCTAGAGACCTGGAAGAACCTAAATTATTGTTGCTGTCTGAAATCAAATGCAGGGAATGGTTGATATCTTGGTATGAGGGCAAAGGCATAAAGCTTTGTTGTTGTTGTTGTTGTGTTGTTCACCCTTTTAGTTCAAAGAAGTGTTCAACTTGAATCGATGGGGCCTACCCTACCCAATCTGTGAATGTAAATATGAATCCCACTCCCAAAATACTCTCAAAGGAACAGAATAAGTTGTCTCCAATAAATACCTGTACAAAATGTAACTCAAGACAAAGGGTACAGAAACCAAAAACAGTGACAAAAGGGAATAAACTGAAGGGAAAAAAAGAAAAAAATAATCACAATCATTACAAGTAAAAAAAATCCTTGTTTCTATTTCTTGGAGTTCATTTTGATAAGCAGCATTTTATATGATCATATGCACACAGCTATTGAGCCACTATGATCCTCTCCTAAGAATATCCTCCTTTGTTCAAACTGTCTGAATGTTGAGAGTGTTGTTTAATGAGTCATGTCCAAGTATAATTATGTGTCTCTTACTATTCATTGGATTTACTTGTAGATTTGTAGACACATTCTAGTTATTACAAATGAGGCAAAACATCAAGCTGTTTTTTGGGGTCGGGTTTACTTCACCTAATATATTTTTCCCAAGTCTTACCATTTCCTTATGATTTGGGGAGGGGAAGGGGAAGCACAGAAATGGTGGGATAAGGGTGAACCAATTCAGCAGGGATACTCAGTAGACACTATGTTGGAAATGAATCATACAAACTGTGGGCGAGGTGGATCAGGAGAGGAAAACCTGGAAAAATATATGGGCGGGAGGGACACTGTTCAAGGAGCAATGTATTCATTTCCTGACTTATAGAACTATAACCCTCTGTACATCACTTTTACAATAAAATTTAACTAAAAAATAAATTATAACCCATTCAAGAAGACATAGAAAAGCTATCAAACTATCAAAGGGCTGATGGTTTTAAAAACTTCACCTTTAAATTATGTATATTTAGCTCATTACTCATCTATTGCCTTAGAAAAGTACTGGCTTCTATAATTTTGAGATTCTGAGAACCAAATTAATAAATATGACCCACATAAATAAATTACATTAAATATACATAGATAAACATACACATCAGGCATATATGTATACATAACACACACACACACACACACACACACACATACAAATATACCCACACATATATGTCAGGGGTATTTCAGCATTTCAGCATTTATATAAAGTTATTACTATGTAAAGTTACATATAAGGCTGGTTACATAAAGTTATACAAATACTCTGTAACTTTGTAAACAGATTTTAGAAATTAACAAACCATTTTTAGTGACTCATTTAGATCCTGGGGTAACTGTGCCTTCAGAGATGCTTCATGATAGTTTCGCAGATCAGATTAATTTGATCACCTGGGATGATTCTCTATCAGGAGAACTCACAGAGAGGTGGTAAAAAGGTCATCTCATTAATTTGACTACTCCAGACGTATAGAAACTTCTGATAGTTCTGTCCAAAATCCCAGGCACAGTGCTCAAGAGGCTATCTGTCTAGTCATGTGGTCAAGTAAGAGACTCATCCAGGAGTGAGGAAAGTATGCAATTTTAGAGAAAAAGGTATTGTTACCTAAATGTATAAATAATAGATATGTTCAATGTAAATATAGTTGGTATATATATCAAATAGTATAAATCAACCACTCAATCATTAGATAAGTTGCTTTCCTTCAACACTAAGGAGTTTCCTTTGAAGCTCCTTATTTTAACATCCTTATCTTAGGAAACTCAGCCAAGATGAATAATGCATCCTAAATTCAGATAAAATGAGTTTTTAAAAATTTAAGATTCAAACTGATTTGTCTAACTCAAAACCTGTTTTATTCTAGTAATATCAAAGTATTCATACAAAAAATTGAACTAAGTTAAGGAATACACTAACGGGAAACTTTCTGATTACCAAAGTAGAACTAACATTATAATAACTAAGGTAAGAGTATATATGAAATTTTAAATCAAAGTTGAATAGAATAAAACTTTTAATAATTTAAAATATTATGTATTTCTCTAAACAGTATACATAAATTTATCTAACAGTGTTATACACTTACCATTGTTATTATTCTTATCTTATATATGGTGCAAGAAAATTAATAATAAAATATAAAGGATTTTTAAGTAGATCCAGTGCTATTTACAAAAGTCAAGATATAGAGATTGCAGTGTCTAGTGGATGACATTAGTAATGGTGGCTCATGTCTATAATCCTAGCTAGTTAGGAAGCTTGGTTGTAAACATTGTGGTTGGTTAGGAAGTATTGGCAACAGGAAAAAAAAAATCAACCAAGATACCCTTATCTTCAATTAACTGACAAATAGGTAGAATTGGGGGTGTGGCTTAAATGGCAAAGTGTCAGTCAGATGTGAACAAGAATGGGAGGCCCCGAGGTCAAGCCCCTACACTAGACTTAATGAATGAATGAATAAATGAATAAAGGAAATGCTTCCATTTGGATAACTTGCATGAAACTGAAGGACACTAAGCTAAGTAAATCAGAAACAGGAAGATAAATGTTGTGTCTTCTCACTTACATATGAAAAGTCAGCGTTTATAGAAGCAGAGAATGGAAGAGTAATTACCTGAAGCAGTATTGGAAATAAGAAATTATTTCTTGAAAGGACAAACCTTTATTTCCAAGATAAGTTCTGAGGATCTTATCCACAGCATGCTGGGTATGGTTCTAATACTGTGCTACTTTTGAAAACTGCAAGGACAATGTGTTACTCTCACTTCCCTCATTTCAAGTTAACTGTGATGATGATGATGATGATGATAATGATGGACTAATGAATTTGTTTGCAGTTAATCATGTTTAATATATCTGAGTATCACATAGTCCACATAAAAATAAGCACTTTTTATTTTCAATTAAACCTCAATAAAGCTTGAGGAATATTCTCTTCACTTAATTTTGTTGATATGAATATGTCAATGTTAAATTTTATACATGCTATTAAGTTTTTATTTCAAAGTTATTCCAAATTTAATGTAGCCTGAAACTTCACAGAAAGAAGTTGCTTCTCCTAGCAAATTGCCTATTTTTAAAAAAAAAAAACTTTGTTTTCGCTGAAAATTAAATTACCAACCTACTGCAAATACTCACACATCTCTGTCGTGTTTTGACACAAAGCTTTAATGACAGGCAGAGCCTAATTTAGTTAAGGACATTTTTCTTGAATTTTTACTAAGCAGTCTCAAATTTCTGTGCACTTGCTTTCTTTAGAAAATTAATTACCCTAGAGCAGAGTCATTTCTGAGTATGAGATTTCCTTTTCTTACACTGATATTAAAGCTACTTTTTATCATTTTCTTTTAGTGTTCTTCATTTCTACTTCACATTGGAGATCCTGCGTATCCCTTTCAGTTATTTTGCTTCAAAAACTATAAAAAATTAATCCAAGATTATTACCTTCAAGATGATATGTTTCATACTTTAGGTTTGAAAAAAACCAAGATTTTGAAAAAAATTCTCCTTTGCAAACTTCTCACTGTATCAGTGCTATTATTTCTCATTTTAAATCACCACCTTTCCATATTTCAATTGCCAAATTATAGGCAAAGTCAGTCATACTAAAATATAAGATAGTCACCACTTTGGAACTACACTATAATGATCTTGCTTGGATGTGGAGGAACATGGCCCATTGAGTCTCTGATAAAAAGAATTAGGAGGCAATTCTAGATCTCAAGAGTTTTGTTTTGTTTAACCATTCAAGAAAATCTCTTTCAGGGATGATGAAGTATAATGTAAATACTGAAGCTAGAATATCTTACTCTAGAATCTCAGGACCAATGACAGTCTAGTATATCATTTGGGTGCTTCCTTCAATGCTAAACCAAACAAAACATTAAGGACTTGTGGCAACTATGTGATAGCCAGACCATCTGAAAACTGAGAACTGGATGTGCAGCATTTCCATAAATAAAGTCCCCTAAACACCTGGTAAATATTTGGTGCTGCAGTGTGAACTTAGGAGTTCAGATATTGTAAGGGAATACAAGGAGATGATCAGAGAGATAGAAAATAGTATGAATTCTCACTAGACTCAGTTATCATGCAATTTTTTTTTATCACTACAACAATACATTTATGGCTTTGTTCAAATTTTGTTTTAATGTTTATATTATACCAAGGGAATTAGTATAATAAAAAAGGCAAAATATTGTAATGGTATTTAGAAAAACCTTACAAATCAATATTGGGTATTGCAGAATAGAATTCCTTTTTACAAATTAATTCTTATTCATGTAATACTTAATCTTATTTTTCATTTACTTTTTGATGTCTCACCTGCTTATAAGTGAACAAAACAACAGATATTGCTTATACTAAGCATTTATTTACAAGGACTTTTAATTAAATTTCTGATTGCTTTATGCAAACAGAAAATCATGAATATGGCTTAGTTTGTGCTGATGAAATCTCAATCACCAGTAGAGAAGGAATTCTTAGACAAACTGTTTCAAACTAAAATGAAATGCTGTTCTTTACTTGATTCTTTCTTCACTTTCATCTTATAAATAGATATAGTTGTTACATGAATATCCTCTGAGAAAAGGAACAACAGCTCTATAATGTAAGATTGTCTTGTAAGTATTAACCCTTTGGAATTGTCTAGAGCCATGTGTGGCATTCTAAACTCTTTATTCACTTCATATTTAATTTACTTTGACTGAAACAGTTTTTTTTTTTAATATTATTTTATTTTGTTTGAGAACATACTGTACAGAGGAGCTACAATTACATGGGCAGGATAATGCATACATTTCTTACCAAGCATTGCAGCCTCCTCCTTTGTTTACACTTCACCTCCCTTCCCAGCCTCCCCCCTCCACCCACCCAATTATACCCCCCTCCCGCCCCCCCACCGACATTGTAAAGCTGTTTTTGACATGACATTTTGTACTTCTCATAGTTGCAACAGGTCCACCTGAATCCTTAAACGACTTGTTTGCCCCCATCTCCTCCACATGTTATACTGACATCAAATATAGTGAAAGCGGGGGTTACACTGTGGGGGAGGGACATACAAAGCAACAAAGAAATAATCTTATAAATGCGTTAGAAACATATGCATGAAAGAAACGAAAACATTAAAATACATATTTAAGGGTTCATTTTTCTAACATCACATTATCTGACCTTTTCCGCTTGACTCATACCTATACTAGATATTGCAAATAAGGGAAACCATGGGACCTATGCTTCTTTGGGCCTGGCTTACTTCACTTAATATAATTTTTTCCAAGCCTTTCCATTTCCTAACAAATGGGGAAATGTCATTCTTTCTGATGGAGGAATAGAATTCCATTGTGTAGATATACCACATTTTCTTGATCCATTCATCTACTGAGGGGCATCTGGGTTGGTTCCATATCTTAGCTATGGTAAATAATGCTGCAATAAACATAGTTGTGCTGGTAGCTTTAGTGTGGTCTTGTTTGTAAACATTTGGGTAAATGCCCAAAAGTGGGATTGCTGGATCATAGGGGAGATCTATGTGAAGTCTTTTGAGGAACCTCCATACTGCTTTCCAAAGTGGTTGAACAAGTTTACATTCCCACCAACAATGAAGTAAGGTTCCTTTCTGTCCACATCCCCTCCAGCATCTGTTGTTGTTAGAGTTCTTGATTTTTGCTGTTCTAACTGGAGTGAGGTGATATCTCAATGTTGTTTTGATTTGCATTTCTTTTATGGCTAGGGATGTTGAACATTTCTTCATGTGTCTATTGGCCATCCTTCTTTCTTCTTCAGAGAAGCTTCTCTTTAAGTCTTTCGCCCACTTATTTATTGGGCAGTTGTTTCTTTGAGGATTTGTTATTGGGTGGTTTAATTTTTTGAGTTCCAAGTATATTTTAGATATGAGACCCTTGTCCGTTGTATGGCTAGTAAAGATCTTCTCCCAATCGGTGGGCTTTCTATTGATCTTGCTAGCTATGTCATTTGCCCTGCAGAAGCTCTGCAACCGTATGCAATCCCATTTGTCCAACCTTTCTTTGCTTTGTTGTGCTTCCGGGTCTCTATTCAGAAAATTTCGGCCTGAGCCAAGGAGACCTAAGGTTTCTCCTATTCCATCCTGTAATGTTTTCAGAGTGTCTGCTTTGACTCTGAGGTCTTTGATCCATTTGGACTTGAATCTGGTGCAGGGTGATATATAAGGATCTAGCTTTAGTTTTCTACATGTAGTTAACCAATTTTGCCAGCACCATTTACTGAAGAGGCTGTCTTTCTTCCATTCTATTGTTTTAGCTTCCTTATCGAAGATTAGATGGCTATAGGTCTGTAGGTTCATTTCTGGGTTTTCAATTCTATTCCATTGGTCCTGAGGTCTGTTCTTATGCCAATACCAAGCTGTTTTGATTACTATGGCTTTATAGTAGAGTTTGAAATTTGGTATTGATATTCCTCCAGCAGTGTTCTTTCCGTTGAGGCGCATTTTTGCTATTCGGGGTCTTTTATTGTTCCATATGAATTTTTGGATTGCCTCCTCTATTTCCTTGAAGAATGAGGGTGGAATTTTGATAGGTATCGCGTTGAATTTGTAGATAGCCTTGGGAAGTATTGCCATTTTCACGATGTTGATCTTTCCAATCCAGGAGCATGGGAGGTTTTGCCATTTTCTAAGTTCTGTTTTGATTTCCTTTTTCAAGATTTTAAAGTTTTCATCATAGAGGTCTTTCACTTCTTTGGTTAAGTTAATTCCTAGGTATTTTATTTTTTGTGGGGCTATTACAAATGGAGTTGCTTTCCTAATTTCAGCCACACTTTTCTCATTGTTGGCATATAGAAAAGCCATTGATTTTTGGGGGTTAATTTTATAACCTGCTACTTTGCCAAAGTTTTGAATCAGCTTGAGTAATTTGGGAGTGGAGTTCATGGGATTCTTTAAATACAAGATTATGTCATCTGCAAAGAGGGAGAGTTTTGTTTCTTCTTTCCCTATTTGGATCCCCTTTATGTCTGCATCTTGTCTTATTGCTGTAGCTAGGCATTCTAATACTAGATTGAAGAGAAGTGGAGAGAGTGGGCATCCTTGTCTTGTTCCTGAGTTAAGAGGAAATGGCTTTAGTTTTTCACCATTGAGTATAATGCTGGCTGTAGGTTTGTCATATACAGCCTTTATTGTATTGAGGAATGTTCCATGGATTCCTAATTTTTCCAGAACCTTCATCATAAAGGGGTGTTGGATCTTGTCAAATGCTTTTTCTGCATCTATTGAGATAACCATGTGGTTCTTATTCTTGCTCCTGTTGATGTGATGAATAATATTAATTGATTTGCGTATATTGAACCAGCTTTGCATCCCTGAAATGAATCCTGTTTGATCATGGTGTATGATTTTTTGGATGAATTGTTGAAGTCGATTGGCCCAAATTTTGTTGAGAAGTTTTGCATCAATGTTCATCAAAGAAATGGGTCTATAGTTCTCTTTCTTTGATGAGTCCCTGCCCGGTTTTGGGATGAGGGTTATGATGGCTTCATAGAATGTGTTCGGTAGTGAGCTTTCTCTTTCAATTTCATTGAAGAGTTGGAGGAGTATTGGTGTGAGCTCTGCTTTGAAGGTCTTGTAAAATTCCGCTGTAAAATCATCTGGTCCTGGACTTTTCTTAGCTGGGAGGTCTCTTATTGCTGTTTCTATTTCAATGCTTGATATGGGCCTGTTAAGCTGGTTTAACTCATCTTGGTTTAGTTTTGGCATGTCAATATTTGCTAGGAAAAGGTCCATTTCTGTCAAGTTCTCAAACTTATTAGCATAAAGTTTTGAGAAGTATTCCCTTATAATGTTCTGAATCTTGGTTGTTTCCATGGTGATGTTTCCATTCTCATCTCTGAGTTTATTAATTTGGGTGTGTTCTCTCCTTTTTCTGATTAGATTTGCTAAGGGTCTGTCAATTTTGTTAAGTTTTTCGAAGAACCAAATCTTTGTTTTCTTGATTCTTTCTATAGTTTTTTTGGATTCTAATTCATTTAATTCTGATTTAATTTTGATTATTTCTTTCCGTCTACTGGATTGGGGTTTATCTTGCTGCTCTTTTTCAAGGAGGTTTAGATGTGTCATTAAATTGTTAGTTTCAGATCTCTCCAATTTGTTGATGTAGGAGCTCAGAGCTATAAACTTGCCTCTGAGTACTGCCTTTGCTGTGTCCCAGAGGAGCTGGTAATTTGTGTGTTCATTTTTTTGAATAGCATGAACATTTGAATTTCCTTTCTAATCTCTTCCATGACCCACTCATGATTCAGCAGTGTGTTGTTCAGCCTCCATGTGATACCGGACTTTCTTTGGTGGCTTTTGGTGTTGAGTTCTAATTTTATTCCCTTGTGGTCAGAGAGAATGCAAGGTATAACTTCAATGTTTCTGAATTTAGACAAGTTTGCTTTGTGGCCTAAAATGTAGTCTATTTTAGAAAACGTTCCATGTGCTGCTGAGAAGAACGTGTATTCTGATGCTGCTCGGTGAAATGTTCGGTAAATGTCTGTTAAGTCTAGTTGATCTATGCAGCTGTTTAGATCTGCGGTTTCTCTGTTGAGTTTTTGCCGAGTTGATCTATCTAGTGGGGAGAGTGGTGTGTTAAAATCCCCAACAATTAATGTCTTTGGATCTATATGGGATTTGAGGGAAAGTAGTGTTTCTTTGATAAATTTGGGTGCTCCATTGTTTGGCGAATAGATATTTAGAATTGTAATATCCTCCTGAAGGAGAGATCCTTTAATTAGTATGTAGCGACCTTCTTTATCTCTTCTCACGAATTTTAGTTTGAAGTCTATTTTATCTGATGTTAGGATTGCAACTCCCGCCTGTTTATGAGGGCCGTTTGCTTTGTAGATTTTGTTCCAGCCTTTAACATTGAAGATGTGTTTGTTTTTACGGGCAAGATGTGATTCCTGCAGGCAGCAGATGGAAGGGTCTTGTTTTTTAATCCAACTAGACAGTCTATGTCGCTTAATTGGAGAGTTCAGTCCATTAACGTTAAGAGATAGTACTGAGAGGTATTTGGGAGTTCCTGCCATGTTATCCACCTTCTTAGGGGCTGTGAAAACTGGGTTCGTCCTAAGGTTCTTGGATTCTCAGTTTGGGTGCAGTTTCTTGGCCTTTGTTGCGGTCTTGTTGGTTTTCTATGTGTAGGACATCTTTAAGAATCTTTTGTAGGGCTGGTTTGGTGGAGATGTATTGTTTCAATTTTTCTTTGCTATGGAAGGTTTTTATTTGGCCTTCAGTTATGAAGGAGAGTTTAGCTGGGTACAGTATTCTTGGTTGATAATTATTTGTTTTTAGGGCATGGCATACGTCATTCCAGGCTCTTCTTACTTTGATTGTCTCTGCTGAGAAATCTGAGGTAATTCTAATTGGTTTCCCTTTGTAGGTGATTACCCTTTTCTCCCTGACAGCTTTAAGGATCTTTTCCTTGGTCTGGGTTGATCCTGTGTGGATTATAATGTGACGGTGGGATGTCCTATTCTGGTCTGGTCTATTTGGGGTTCTAAAAGCTTCTTGTATCTGAATAGGCCTATCTTTTTGTATGTTTGGGAAGTTCTCTGCTAGGATCCTGTTAAACAAATTTCCTAGACCATTAACTTCTGTTTCTAGGTGCTCCTCTACACCCATTATCCTTAGAGTGGGCCTTCTGATGGTGTCTTCCAGGTGTTGGATAGACCTATCATATTTCTTGGACTTGTCTTGGATGGGTGTATGTTCTTTCTCTATAATATCTAGGCTGTCTTCAATCCCTGAGATTCGATCTTCTGCATGGTCTAACCTGCTGTCAAGACTCTCTACTTTGTTTTTTATCTCTTTTCCTTCTAATTGGTCAGCTTTGATGGCTTCAAGTTCTTTGTTGAAGCTCTGTTTTAGGTCTTGTATGAATTTCTTTACTTCCTTAATTTGGTGTTCAGTGTTTGTTCTCAAATCACTTAGTTGATTGGTTATGGTTTCTTTGGACTCCCATTCCTTCTGTTGGGTTCCATTCAGCATTCCCTTTGTGGTCTCCCTGACTTCCTTCAGCTCTTTGTTAATGGATTCCATGAATGCCTTTAGTGATCTTTGTGTATTCTCTACCTGGTCTCTCAATTCCTGAATTACTCTTTGATTAGCTTCTTCCCGTCTGTGGGATTCTTGCAGTTCTCTTTCTTCCCGTTCGTGGGAATCCTGCAGTTCTCTTTGAGTGTTCTCTGCCTGCTCACACCATTCCTCCCTTTCTCTTTGAGCATTCTCAAGTTGTTCACGCAAATCATGTATCAGTTTTTGAGTAGCTTCCTCACGCTTATGATATTCCTGTATAAACTTTTGGGAAGCCTCCTCTCTCTCCCTATCACGCTCATACAGAGTCTTTTGTACATTGTCAAACTTCTCATTTATCATGTTTGCTATTAGTGTTTGTAGAGCTATTTGGGAACTCTCCTCTGGATTATTCTTTATCTGTTCTAATCCCTGATTATCAAGATTGGGAATTGAGATACCCAAATTTGCCATTTTTCTTGTGTTTTTCCGGCTTACTCGGCCCATTTGAGATGAAGATTGCACCAGTTTTGTGCTAGAACACTATCTTAAGGCAACCATCAACCAAAGTTTGCGTTTGTACAGTCAATAGTCTACAGATACAATCTAGTTCAACAGATACATCTATTCAACATCAAACAACTATATGTTAAAGTACTTCGAACCGCAGAAAAGAATTTGGAAAACCAGAAATTATTAGGATTAGGGAGAGATGTGGGTAAAAAATAGGAATAGATTGGTGTGGGGAGGCACAGGGAGAGTTAACTATGTCCTAATCACAATGCAGGAAATGGGTTGGGTAGGATGCAAGTAGAGAGAGAGAGAGACCAGAAAAAAAATAGAAAGGTAAAAATTACTGTTATTATAGAAGTTAAAAGACTGTCTATTTAGAGAGGAATGTGAATATGTTCCGAGAAGGGGAGGGACATAGAGGAGATGTGAAAAGCTTTAAGGATGGGAAAGGGAGAAGAAAAGATCAGAAGTTCAGTAGAGCTAGACAAAAAACAAAAAGATAATTAAGAAAGAAAGAAAAAGAGAAAGAAGACAAGAAAAAAAGGAAAACGCTCATTCACATATTCCTAAAATAAAAATTATAAGATGAGAAAAAAAAAAGTTACTGGAAAACAATTATTTTTTCAGAAGAGGCAAAAATTAAAGATTAATAAAAGTTTTAGAAGGGAAAAAAATATATATATAAGGTAGCAAAAAACAAAAAACAAGCAAAAAAAGAAAAGAAGAAGAAAAAAAAAAAGAAAAAAAAAAGTCTTTTGATTTTTTTTTTTTGGGGGGGGGGAGTGGGAAGAATCCTGTATCTCCCTTTTGTCTCTAACCAGTCTCTTGTTGGAGTCTCTGGTCAGCTTGAGGTCCTGTGGCTTGATTGGTTTCTTAAGTCGGTTGGTTGGAAGAGGCAGAAAAATGCTCTGCTTTACCCAAGATTTTGAGATCCCTCTCCCAGGTTAGTTTTCTGGGAGGGTGATCTGCTTTGAGAGTCACAAAAGAGGGGGATGTGGTGATGGGGCTAGGTTCTGGGTAGAGTTGAGGCCTTTCAACAAACAGTAGCTTTTCCCTAGGGCTATTTTGTGATAAAGCTCACAGTGCCCAGCCTGGAGCCATTCTCAGGGTTTCTGTTTTTCAATTGATTGTGGTGGCTGCTAGAGGGAGGGGCAGCCTCTGGCTCTGGTTACCCAGTGAGGCAAGGCACTCCTATGGCTGGCGCCTGAGCTGGGTGACTTTTCCCTGGATGGAGCTGAGTCTGGCAGGTCACTTCGCCGTTAAGTTCTTGTGACCTGCTAAATGACTCGTTTTATTCCAAGGCCTGAGCTGGAGCTAGCAGCTCCTCCGAGCTTTGTCGGTATCCAAGATGGAGATCACCGGTGCTGGGGGGGGAGGGGTGGCCTTCCCTCCTCTGCTCCCTGAGAAGGAGTGAGGATGTCGGGCTTGTACTCACGCCGAGTCTTGGATCCTGGGTAGTCTCTGGTCTGCAAACAGCAGGATGAAGATTTCCGCTCCTTGTCGGTTCTTGTTGGTGTTGAGTAGAATCCGCTCGCCTGCTGCATCTGGCTCCTTCGTCCCTGACTCTCTGTGTCTCAGGTATGACCCCGCGGCGGTGGTCGCCGCCGTGACCCTGCCGCCGTAGCGGCAGCTGCTGTGTTTCCTTGGCTTCCCCTCTCTTGTCTAACTCTCTGTACTGTGATGGCACACTTGGTGTGATTCTCTGGCTTAGGACTGTTCACTACAACTCTAAAATTGCTTTCTATGCGAGAGCTTGTTCAGATTCCAGCATCTCCTCCGCCATCTTCCCGAAACTCCTCACAGTTTTTTTTTTTTTTGTAACAGTCGTAGAAAGTTCCATTGGCAAGTACTTCTATTTTGGTAAATATTTTAGCATATATATCTAAGACTACTCTACTTTTTGCTCTGCGATGTCTCATTGATTTTTCAAGTAAAACTTCCCTTTGTAGACTATGTATTGAAATCTGTATAGGACAGCACAACAAAATCATTGTGTTTTACATTCTCAAGGAAATGCAATATCATCTCTACTATGCTTGAAGTTTGTAGTAATTCATCATTAGATCACTAAATTCCCCTTAGCATTATGTTATCCTTTTTCATTATTGTGGAATATTGAGGCCAAAAATGAACACAAGACTTCTGAAAACTCATTTACTTCAACATAGGATTTGCATCTAAACAGAATATGGACTTATAGTTGTATTAGAATCACATCTGCTGTATGCCAGTGGCTTACATTGATAGTCCTAGTTACTCAGGAGGCTGAGATCTGGGGGTCAAAGTACAAAGCCAGCCCAGGCAGAAAACTCCAACAAACTATTCAGAACAAAAAGAAAGATGCTGTGGCTCAAATGGTAGAGCACAAGCCGTGAGCACAGACAGGCTCAAAGACAGGGCCCAGACCCCGAGTTCAAGCCCCAGTACTGGAAAAAAAAAGTAACACTTCTGAGCGCCAATACTGCCATGTCTCTCAGAAACTCACTGTGTTATCTGGAGGGCTCAATGTGGTGTAGGGAGAAGGTACAACACCCCTAATTACACCTTAAAATGGCTATCCATAAGACAAGAAGACAAATACTTCCCTTATAAAATCTAAAATGCAGTAGCATCAAGATATATCTATTGAGATAGCTGCACATACAAATAAAAACATATGTATATTGTTGTATAGTCATACTAACTCTTAATAGTGGGGTGTATGATTTGAGATTCAAGAAATTTGGTATTATTTTTACATTGTAGGTATCATCTACCTTTAGAGACTGTCTACAATAATAAGTTGATCATCAAGGATATAGAAGAACAGAGTAGTGCCATGAGCACATGGTAGTTTTCAGTTTGTCATGGTGTATCATCTGCTCACCTCTTCAGAGTGCTGTGCAATAGAATCTTAGATCCATTCTTCCTCCTGTCAGATGGGCATAGTTCCATATTTCAAGTTTTGTTACAGATAAAATATTATTTATTAAATAGTTTGATTTTAAAGCAAGTTTAATTACCATGGTTTTCCAAAGATAAATGTGTCTGTCTATTCAGTTTTACTTAATTCATGTCTGTCCCATTCAATGAATAATTAATAGAATTGATTTTTGTCACAATTTTCAATGCATTATATGACAATGAATTACCCTTTTGAGGAGTTGAGCTTAGAGAGCAAACTGTTGAAGTGTCAGCCAATATGCTTCATTCAAAAATTCTGCAGTTGAATCTAGGCCACTGATCCTGTCTATGATTCTTCTAGAATGAGGTGACTTCAGAGTGAATGCCTGCAGCCTCTTCCTCTTGATTAAGTTGAATAATTGCTCTGGAAAGAGTTTTAGTGAACTGTTCAAAGTGTGCCTCTCTATTATGATTCAAGGAACCCTGAATTATTTTATGCCTATGATTTTGAGTACCCAATGAATAAAATAAGAGGATAACTAGAAAGAAAAGAAAAGATAAAGCAAAACAGTTTAATATCAAATCAAATCTGTCAGTTTTCTTTATAGTTTCTCCATACCATTAAAATCGAAAACATCTTCTAATATTATGAGAAATATGTAAATCTTTTTCTACATAATTTTAATGCTTTGAGTTTTTTCATTTGTAGGATCCTCTCTAACATGGGATGGGTATAAATTAAAATGTAAATTAATATTGTTTTGAGACATAGTTAAGATTAACCCGTTTCTAGTTAGTGAAAAACATGTCTCTCTATATGTCCTAGTGTGTATATGTTGCCAGGGTTTGGAGTGCCTCTCATGGTCAGTAACACTAATGTTAACCTAGCAAGTAGCCCTGAATTTTAACCTTTATGGTCAATGTTAAGTACATTTAACTTTTTGGTTACTTCTGATGCTAAGCATTTTAGCTTTTTGTTTTATTCCTAGACACAGGAATAGGGCAGTGGATGTTATCTTTCACTAGACAATAAGGTTGACTTCCTAATTGGTAGAAAGCAACCCTAGCTGTGATCCATAGATATTTTTTTTCCGGTTGTAGGGTTTGAACTCAAGGCTTAGTCACTGAGCTCTTTTGCTCAGGGTTAGCACTGTACCACATTGAGCCACAGTGTACTTCCAGTTTTCTGGAGGTTAATTGGTTATGAGTCTCACAGGCTTTCCTGCCTGCAATCCTCAGATCTCAGCTTCCTGAGTAGTTAGGATCATAGGTGTGAGCCACTGGTACCCAGCCCTGGCACTTACTTTGCTGGATTCTAAATTAGTTTATTCTGAGGAATTATACCATTTGAATCCTCTTGTGCCAATACCATATGGGATATATGATAAAAGATAATAAAAGATGAAGAAAAGGTGACATTGTTCATGATGCATTATACTTGAAATTCATCTGCTGAATGGCAAGTCTTTTGTATGCATACTTAAAGATAATAAAAAATATAGTTAAGATGCGTTGAAGATGAGATTCTGACTAGTACACAAGAAATACGCAAAGGAAAAAATAAGGGATTAGTCAGAGAAAAGATTGGAAGTAAATCTCACTAGAAGATATAGAAAAATTGATTACAAAGAATTGAACAGAGAAAAATCAGTTACAGGAGAAGATTAACATGTCCTGAGCCTCTAGAAATGAACAATATCATTTTAAAGTTCTATTACCTAGTGTCTGCTGTTCGGAGAGCACAACATTGCCTAAGAATTATTTTAGCAAATATATTTTTGGACATATCATATACATTGCTGGGTTTATTTATGGGAATGTTGCTTGTGAATGTTTGATGCTGTTAAGATGACGATGATGATGATAATAAAGAAAGATCTTATTACGTAGTTGGTGGATGGCTAACTATCTGAAGGAATGGGAATGTGTGATGATTCATTAAAATATACAAGAGGAAATCCTTTAAATGCCTGGTCATTATTTATCTTGTCTGCACACAACCTGGCTTCCTCCATAAGACAGTGACATGACCAAGCATTCATAGTGTTCATGTTTTCCAAGCACACTTAGAAATGCTATCAGAGTGCTTTCTCTTCTAACAAACCAGAAATTCTGGGAAGGGACTGGCTTTCTATTTCTCAACCAGGTAACTATGTGCATGAGGCTGACCTGAGTTAAGTCCAAATCAGGGGAGCAACTAAAATTGTGTCATAATGTGACCATTATCACAAAACAATGCCTAAAAGTCAAATTGAGTACTTGAGATAAGGACTTACCATTTGAAATAGATATTGATAAAAAATACTGTCAGTATTTATACCTACATAAATATTTGCATATAGTTCTACATACAATAATATCATTGAGGTAAATAAGTAGCACAATTTGGAGTGTAGAAAACAGGTTTAGCCTAATGAACCTTTCAAATCTTCTGCCGGTTGATAGTCTTAAAAATGAGTTTGGAAAGCAGGAACATATTTCCTTTCCTATATTCTGATTTTCCTAAAACCCTAAAGCTCAAAAGCTCTTTACCAACAGTTGTTCTATACTCTTAACCCATGTGTCAATGTTATAGGATATAGCTTTTATCTACTAATGTTATAAGTATTTTTGATCAATAAAGAGCCAATTACAAAGATCTATGTGCTTTATTTATATACAAGTGAAGGAAGAACCCATAAATATTGAGTTATTGCTTGTTTTAATATTAAAGAGAAGTCTCTATTATTAATGATCTTTATTGTATCAATGCCAAGTCTACTTAACCTAGAAAGCTTTTGTGGCAAATTTTATATTTAAACAGTTTTTGCAATTAATTGAAGATCTCTAGTAAAATTCAGTGGGTTAGGAGCTCACAGTGCTACAAAATAACTCCCACTCTACTCAATTTAAAATCTAGAGTGAGGTTAAGTCAACATGCATACTTCTTTGAAACACTTCAATTATTTGATTTTGTTATTCTTTTTTAATGCTTACTTGTTACATCTGCCTCTATGAAAATGAGGCTCAGCATATCAATTTTTCCTTTTCCAGCGAGAAATGTTCCAGATGGCCTCTTCAATCACTGTGAGCTCAGAAGGTTATGAACCTTTTAGCAATAACAATTGTTTTCCTCCCTGAATACTTAGAGGTGTGTGTGTGTCAAATTAGCTACATAGATGAAAAACCTTATTTATTTAAGAGGTAGGTTTAGAATAATTAATGTGGAGTTCATTTTGCCTTGATGGAAAAGGAATGTTTCATAAAGCTAGGGAATGTGCAATCTATTGTTTGAAACTTTGGCCCTATTGTGAACTGAGGCTAGATTTTCTTTTTTTCTTTTTTCTTTTTGTCACTACCTATCAAAAACAATTTGGTGGTATTTTTTTATTTTATTTTTATTTTATTTTTATTTTATTTTTATTTTTTGTGAACATATTGTACAGAGGGGTTACAATTACATGGGCAAGATAATGAGTACATTTCTTATCAAGTTGCTATGCTGTTCAGTGGGAGAGTTTAACTGTTTCTTGGTCTCCCTACTCTACCCGAGGTAACTCTGGTTTCTGTGTGATATCCAGAAATTATTAATATTATTGAGTTTCCTTAAGTAGCAAACCATTCCTGGTTAAAAGCTAAAAATCTAAATCATGTAATAGCTCAGAACAACCAAGGCACTAGGATCAATTTTGTACTGGAAGCACATTGAAATTAGTAAGCCCTGAAAGAAGTATATCATTCTCCTTGAAATAGCCATAGTAGCCAATGCAAGTATAGAAGCAGAGGTAGAATAATTGTCATGGGCAGCACCTATGGCAAGTAGATGCAGGTAACACCAATGGATCCAACTTCAGAGTCCGCCGGGCACCAAACTAGAGACGGATTTAGACTGGTCTGTATTCTTTGTGGATTCCTTTTTAGAAGTTCCCAAATGCAATAATTATTCAGAAAGACGAAGTTCAGTAAACAAAATACCAGGATGTGGTACTTGAAAGGGTGGGAGGGTGTCAGGGGAAAGACAAATTAAAAAAAGAGGGGGCAAATGCAGACAAGAATCCAACTTATGTCCTACAAAATTAAGAAGAGGGTGGAAACCTTATTGCATTGTTGGTGGGAGTGTAAACTTGTTCAACCACTTTGGAAAGCAGTATGGAGGTTCCTCAAAAGACTCGCTGGGGCTCAAGCTGTAGAGCACTCGCCTTGAGCTGAAGAGCACAGGGACAGGGCCCAGGCCCAGAGTGCAAGCCCCACGACCGACCAAAAAAAAAAAAAAAGACTCCACATAGAGCTCCCCTATGACCCAGCAATCCCACTTTTGGGCATTTACCCAAATGATCACAAACAAGACCACACTAAAGCTACCAGCACAACTATGTTTATTGCAGCATTATTTACCATAGCTAAGATGTGGAACCAACCCAGATGCCCTGCAATAGATGAATGGATCAAGAAAATGTAGTATATATACACAATGGAATTCTATGCCTCCATCAGAAAGAATGACATTGCCCTATTTGTGAGGAAATGAAAGACTTGGAAAAAATTATATTAAGTGAAGTAAGCCAGGCCCAAAGAAACATAGGTCCCATGGTTTCCATTATTTGTAATAACTGGCATATGTCTGAGACAAGCAGAAAAGGTCAGAAAAGTTGATGTTAAGGGAGTGAACCCCAAGATAAGTATTTAAATGTTTTTTCTTTCATGCAATTGTTTCTAACATATTTATAAGATGATTTCTATGTTGCTTTGTATGTCCCTCCCCCACAGTATAACCCCTGCTTTCACTGTATTTGAGGTTGGTACAATTTGTGGAGGGGAAGGGAAAAAACAAATCGTTTAACTAGGGATACAGGTGAACCCATTGCAACAATGAGATGTACAAGTCATTATGTCAAAAACTAACTTTACAACTTTGGTGGGAGAGGGAGGATCAGGTGGGGGAGAGGTGGGAGGAGGATGGGAAGGGATGGGAAGGGGAAACAAAGAGGAGGCAACAATGCTTGATAAGAAATGTACTTGTTACCTTGCCCATGTAATTGTAACTCCTCTGTATGGTATTCTCACAATAAAAAAAAATAAAAAAAGAAGAGGGTGGAAAGGGGTAGGTAGGAGAGAGATGAGTGAAAATGTTGAAAGGGGTGGCATCAATCAGATTTATTCATAAACTGCTTTGTTAAAAGGCAACTTCTTTGTACAACTGTTTAAAGATAATCATTTAAAAAGCATAAGAAATAATGGAAAAATATATTAAAGGAAGGAACAAAGAACAAAGGAAGAGAGGCAGGAAGTATGGATGAAAGGAAGGAAGGGAAAAAAGAGTCATATTTGGGGTTTGGAGTTACGAATGTAATTTAATCTAGTTGTACTCATAGAACTTCATCTTAGCAACTATGAATCTTTATGGTTAATTTTGTATCCACCATCTAAAGTATTAAATCTATGACTATACACTGTGGTAAATGGTTTTCACAAGAGAGTGTATCAACTACCTAAATGAATCTCCAAATATTTTAACTTCAGTAAATTTTAAGACGAATATATTCAGTCAAACAACCACCCAAGGGAATATGATAAAGTATAACTTGTAATATAAATTTTGGTACAGTTAAAATCATTTTCTGAGTAAGACTATTAGATGGATTCTTCTCTCATGTGGCATTAGGCTATTTAGCACCCATAGGTATTGTTAAATTCTATCATGGACTGTTAAATCCTATCAGAATTGTTAGCTCATGGTTGTTTTCTTTGAAATTTTTTATTGTAAACACATTTTGATGTTTCCCACGAATGATTAAAAACAGCTTATTTGACAGGCTCTTGAAGCCTTGATAAGAAAACTGTCAGTCATGTAGTCTCTTTACCAGAGGTAATACAAACTGCCTTCTTTTCATCTTGGGTGTGTTGGATTTTTATAATCACTCTGAGGATTCACAGGCAGCGTCTAGAAACCACCAGAGCTACAGGAAGACATGTTCCAGTCACAATCATACCAGACAGTTTGTGCATTCTAAGGAAGACAAATCTCAGTGAATTTTGAGATGCATCTGGAGCTATCTTTACCCAGGCCAAAGGGAGAACATATCCTCCCATGGCCCACAAGATACTGAGATTGTCATAAACATGTTTCTTCATTTTCATAATGGAATGAATCATGATGGAAGCAGAGACCCTCACCCAGCTAGGTAGCACTGTCTAGCTTGCTTTACAAGTCACGGGGGAGACAGCCTTCTGTGCTTACTTCAGGTGGTAAATCATGAAACCTCTTACAATAGAACTCCTGAATAGTCTGTCTTACCAGTTTGTGACCTTTGTCATATATGAGATGAACTGAACAGGAACATTAAAAAGAGTCAAACAGGAGAACTAGTACCAGTAGTGTCAGCAGCAGTAATTGTAGCCTACATAAAATAAAAACAGAAATATTTGTATATCCTATCTAAGTACAAGACCAAATTGGTAATGTTTTCTAAATAAAGAGTAGACAGCTTTGGCAAAGTTGATCCTACTATGTGCTCAGCCAGTAAAATCTATCAGAGATGGATATTATATTGCAGAGTTCAAAATTCTGTTTGTATGTGAGTATAAGTGTGTGTGTGTGTGTGTGTGTGTGTGTGTTGAGTATCATATCAGGGGTCCTTATGCTCTTAACATCTTTATGGGTTCTAAATGGCCAACATCTTCTAGAAACTTAGCAGCAATAGGCACTGTAGATAGGGCCTTGCTCTTGATGATAAAATGCCCTTCTGTTTACTGTGTGTCTATTTTTGGTATGTTTGAGTAAACTCTCTGTTCCTCCAATTTTTCCACCAGGAACATTGTAATTATAACTACTGTTAATAGTCTAGAACTTAGTAATGAAATAATATAAGGATTTTAAAATAATTCCTAGCATATACAAAGCAGTCAATAAATACATGCTATCCTTTTAGGGATAAATCTAATATAAATCTTAGAAAAGAACAGACATGGACTTTTGTTCCTTTGTGTACTCTGATTGTGGATATTTTCTCAATCATAAATACATTTTTAGCCTTGGATCAATAGTAACCTGTCAGTACTTGGAACTCTATTCTAAATTAAAGAGATTTACCTGCTTTTGGGTGGAAGCAGTATTTTCCTTTTAAAAAAAGTTGTTGAGTACTTTCTAGGTAGTTCTTGTTGCATGTCAAGATAATGTCTATCAGGGGAATAATAGTCTTTTTTTAAAAACCCATGTAAACGTCATTTTAGGTTCTGAGGATTTGTAGCATATATTGAAAATGTCTTTCCAAGTTGACTTTAGAAAGCTAGATGTGGATTCAAGCACCTTTGACTCTGATCAGTTGATTTTACTTTATTTATTATACATAGAAGTGGAATGTGTTTGCATGTTAAAAATATAATATCTCAATAAAAGACAGTTGGAGAATAAGGGAAAATAATCCTGTATGTACTATCAGAGATTTCCTGGAGGGAAGAACTTATAGCTATTAAAGCTACAAGTATCAAAGAATAGAAAATAAATAATGTCACACAATTATCTTACTAGCTTTCTGGTCACTGAAACAACCAACCACCAACTAAGCATTTTTAAATAATAAAATGTTAGTTGTAATATATTATTATTAACTATTATTAAATTCTATCCTATGAATACATTTATAATAATATAATCACCATTCATGAGTCAGTCCTCTTCCTTTTTTTTTTTTTTGGGTCCGGTCCTGGGGCCTGAACTCTGGGCCTGGGCGCTGTCCCACAGCTCTTCAGCTCAAGGCTAGCGCTTTACTACTTGAGCCACAGCGCCACTTCTGGCTTTTTTCTTTTTGCTTATATGGTGGTGAGGAATTGAACCCAGGGCCTCATGCATGCAAGGCAAGGGCTCTACCACTGAGCCACCTTCCCAGCTCTGTCCTCTTCCTTTTTATCTTTACACTATTATTCACAAGTTGAAAGAGCTATTGATTCACTTTTCTAATGCTGACGATGGTTTTTAAATGTTGGACTTGGCTATGATTTTTGCAATCAGGTCTTCAGCATTGCATAGTATAGTTTCAATGGTATCAAAGTGAGTGACCATCCCATTGTGGTGCTTCCAGTACTATTAACCCTGTTATGATTCCTTACTTCTTAAGGTGTGACTGACCTGTCTGTCCTTTGCCTAAAATGGGAGATTGATTTTGGCATTTAGTAAACAAAAGGAGTTGGCATTTTTCTAAAGTTCTCCGGTAGAGATCTAAGTTCTCCTCTCTTCTCTAGTTATTTTTGTAACATGGACCTATGGGCTTATTAATAAGCATGAGTCTTCTTCTGGGGAATACTGATCATACTTCCTTGTACAGTTAGTTTTTGCAGTAAGATTTAGAACTGTTATTTCTGGTTAAATTTTCTGAATTACTAAATGAATTGTTCCAGGCATCATTTGAACTTCAATGATGTCCCAGGATCAAGGACTCTGTATA
Source organism: Dipodomys merriami (assembly GCF_024711535.1). NCBI lineage: Eukaryota > Metazoa > Chordata > Mammalia > Rodentia > Heteromyidae > Dipodomys > Dipodomys merriami. Next base: position 108,594,592 of record NW_027203381.1, on the reverse strand, counting down.
TCACCCTGAGATAGATGATGGTCAGAAGAGTATTCTTTTTTTTTAATTATTGTGAAAATACCATACAGAGGGGTTACAATTACATGAGTACATTTCTTATCAAGCATTGTTGCCTCCTTCTTTGTTTCCCCTACCATTCCATCCCCTCTCCACCCCCCCACTCCCCCACCCCACCAAAGTTGTAAAGTTCATTATTCAACATAACATCTTGTACATCTCATTGTTGAAATGGGTCCACATCTCATTGTTGTAATGGGTCCACCTGTAACCCTATTTGAAAGTTTGTTTTTTCCCTTCCCCTCCACAAATTATATCAACATCAAATACAGTGAAAGCAAGGCTTATTCTCTGGGGAAGTACATACAAAGCAACAAAGAAATCATTTTATAAATATGTTGGAAACAATCGCAAGAAAGAAAAAAACATTTGAATCCTCATCTTGGGGTCCATTTCGCCTAACATCAACTTGTCTGACAGTTTCTGTTTGTCTCAGACATATACTAGTTATTGCAAATAAGGGAAACCATGGGATCTATATTTCTTTGGGCCTGACTTACTTCATTCAATATAATTTTTTTCAAGTCTTTCCATTTCCTAACAAATGGGGCAATGGCATTCTTTCTGATGGAGGCATAGAATGTGTATATATACCACATTTTCTTGATCCATTCATCTACATCTGGGCATCTGGGTTGGTTGCATCTTAGCTATGGTAAAGAATGCTGCAATAAACATAGTTGTGCTGGTAGCTTTAGTGTGGTCTTGTTTGTGATCATTTGGGTAATTGCCCAAAAGTGGGATTGCTGGGTCATAGGGGAGCTCTATGTGGAGTCTTTTGAGGAACCTCCATACTGCTTTCCAAAATGGTTGAACAAGTTTACACTCCCATCAACAATGCAGTAAGGTTCCCTTCTGTCCACATCCTCTCTAGCATTTGTTGTTATTAGAGTTCTTGATTATAGACATTCTAACTGGGGTGAGGTGATATCTCAGTGTTGTTTTGATTTGTATTTCTTTTATGGCTAGAGAGGTTGAGCATTTCTTCATGTGTCTATTGGCTATCCTTCTTTCCTGTTCAGAGAAGTTGGTCAGAAGAGTATTCTGAGTGACATCTTGAAACATTGGATTCTACTGGGATTATTTCCATGTTGAGCTGGTGAAAAGAGACATTCATACTCAGAGCTATTGTTTGTAACTTATTTGGCACACTTGTATAGAGGAATATTATTGTACTTACTTAGTTTACTAATTTGAATTTTTCATAATTATTATATTTATTATAAATATCATATTTATTAAAACAAAACACTTACAGACATATTTTATTTATATGTTTTCCTGAATGCAACAGGGCTATGTTTCTCCAAGTTTTAATTGACTATCATGATAATACTGAAAACATTCTGAGCCGTTAGGATTATAGCAAATATTCCTGGGTAGGAAAATAGAAAGTGTTCCACAATTTCTATTTCCCAGCTAACAAAACAGATACAGAATTTTTGTTAGTTAACCTAATCTGACAAGCACAGGTGAGATGCACTTACTAAAGTATCATAATGTGCTTTATAAATACATACAACTATTACATTAGTCAAGAAACTTAAAATTATTGAAAGGAGATGTAAATGTTAGATGCTTTAATTTTATCATTACATACTGTATACATATAACAAACTAAAACTATTGTATACAAACTATAGCAAATGATGCAACACTTATTTCAGAATCTAATTAGGAAGAATAAAGACTTATAGGACTGATCAGAAATGTACTCATGTAATCAATCACTTTATAAATGAGTAAGAAAGTACTTTTCATGAATTAAGGTACAATAACAGACAACACATTCTTCTTTTACACCAGATTCAAGAGAACTTACAAAAGTGTAATCAGTTCTCATTTTTTGTATTATTTATTTATTTACTATTTTGGTCAGAGATCACTTTTCAAATATGTTGTGATTGTATAGTTCTGTGAAAAGAAGACAGGTTGTTCTGTTTTGAAATTTCAATTTTTGAGACATGCCTCTCAGGTAGCCCAGGCTGACTTCAAACTTACTGTCCACCTTCCTCACCTTACTGATTGCTGGAATTATTGACTAACACAATTTTATCCTTGGTTTTACAATATACATTTGTGCAGGCTATTTACAAGTGCATAATTTGTAACTTTATGAATGAAGACAGTACATTTTATTATCCATTAGAAATGGTTTAAGAAAATTTATTTATTTGCATAATACTTCTTCCTTTTTTCTGTCAGTGTACCTCACCTGTTTTGTGGGTATAAAATTAAATAACAAGTATCTACTTTTATTCTAGTCTTCCCAGTTAAAAACATTCGGTCTTATAAATCTAGAAAGTTAAATACAAACTCCATAATGAATGTCGGAGTAGAATCACTAAGGTAATTAATGCTAATTGTGCCATGATAGAAACTTGTAACATGTAAAGAGGATATTCAAAGTGTTGCAAGAATAATTACTGCATTGCACAGCTTTTAAATAGCAGCTAGGCACTTATGATGTATTGTAATTGTAATTATGTATTTCAAGATACAGCTTGACATAGTAAGAAAAAACTGATTCTTCCAACATAGTTCTTGGGAAGGCAGGAAGAGATTCCTCATGAAATTGTATCAGATATAATGTCAAAAAGTATGTATATGCCATATTAGAATTGCATTTGGCAGTATATATATTCCATACATAGAAGTATAATGTTGAACTATCAATAAATGTAGAATATGAATGTGTGATATTTTCATGATGGTCTTCTCATCCAAATTAAATGTTGATTGGCATAACAATGACAGTCTTCATTTTATGATACTGCAGTAGGCTAATTAACTGTCCTTAAAGAAATCTTGTCTTTAATCCTAGGGCCTATGAATATTATCTTAAAGGACAAAAACGATTTTATAGATGGATAAAATTAAAAATCTTAAAATGTGAAGATTTTCCTGGACTGTTAAATGCTCGCTAAATACAACTACAAGTGAATTTATAAAAAAGAGCACAGGCTTGGAATATGGGTCAGTGATAGGGTGCTTGCCTAGCATGCACAAAACCCCCGGTTTGATTCCTCTGTAAACATAAACAGAAAATGCCAGAAGTGGTGCTGTGGTTCAAGTGGTAGAGCATGGGCCTAGAGTAAAAAGAAGCTCAGGAACAGGCAATGTCCAGGCCCTGTGTTTAAGCCCCAGAACTGGCCAAAAAAAAAAAAAAAAAGAGCACAGGGAGATTTCACAGATCATGAGATGTTTGGGGGAAAGAATAACTATAGGATGACTTAGAAGAGAATAACAGATGTCACAGAGCAAGCCATACAATGAATGCCATTCTATAAGATAGAATGGGAATGGAAATGGAGCTTCAAATGGGAGCAGAACATTTCAGAAATATTTATCTTGGATGAGTAAACCCTCTTCAAAATTTTGAATATCAGGAGAATAAAATTGTGGAAATTATATTAATCAATCAATCAATCAATCAAATCTTTTAGAAAACAAGGACTTGACAATATGTAATAGTCCCCTCAACATGAAAAAAATAGTTTGTGTTATTACTACTTATATGATTGCACATCAGAGATTATGGGTGGGAACTTTTTATTCACATTAGAAGCCATGGTTTGAGCCAGGCATTGTAGAACGGGCCTATAATTACAACATATAGAATTAGATTCCAGCCTATTGGGTTCCTGCTAAGTGCTTATTGGGTCAAATGGTAGAGTTCTTCACTCACTCTGTGAAGTCTTTGGTTTAGTCCATAATGATAAACAAACAAACAAAAACAAAAAACATGCTTGTTTTACTATAAAGGATTTTAGTCTAATGTGGGAAAACATCAATGTATGTCATCCAAGGGAGAAGTAGACCTGATAATACTGTAAGAAATGTTTGTAATTTTCAGAGCACAGAACTGAATCCATTACAGTTAAACATTGATCATGTGTCTTTGTTTGCCATTTTCACTAATTGGTGCAATATTTCCCAAGATTAACAGATACTGCTTTCCATGGAAAAGTAATGTATTCAACTAACAAGGAAGTGTTCCAAACAAACTTGATGTTTAAGTTGATGAGGAATATTTACTTGTAATTCTCAAATCACATTTCCCTTAAAATTTGGCAATTATTAAAGTAAGATAGGGCAAAAATCCTGTTGATAGTAACTCATCAATATAAATGTTGGAATGTGTATTCAGTAGGAGGAAACTAGATAAAAAGAAAATTAACTAAAAAATAATGAAGAAAGGAGAAAAGAAAGGACAAGTTCCAGAGTACTATTTATAGGTCATCAATGAGAAATTATCATTCCTTGAAATTACAGAAACTCTAATATGGGCCTATCTAAAGGTGATGAAGTTTATGTATAACTTGTTTCTTATGAGAGAAGACAGTGGTTTATTCATCTTTACATCAGAATCTTTCCTAAATAGGTATATTTTACATCAATGAGTGAAAAAAATCTGCTTTACTTTAAACAAAGAAATTTAACTTGATATCATCTTTGATGCTTCTTCATTATTTGAATGCTCATTAGCTGCTTGGAAAATACTTTAATGTTAGCTATATCCCACCACATTGCAAGTTATCCTTGAGGAATCTCTTGAGTGGCGAAGAAAAGGTTTGCCATGCAGAAGGAATTTAAAAATCTCTGTGATGGTGTATTATTAAAAACGATGCAATAACTCAGGGGCTTTGTATACAGTGGAGTATAAGTGAGATTGAAGCCCACTGAGCCTTGTGTTTGATTCTATCGAAAAAAAGCTAAAAACTGAAATTTTAATTGTTTATTACATTTAAATAATTTCACAATGGAGGTAAAATATAACAAAATTTAATCAGTGTCCCCCATCAACGTTTTCAACTCAAGAATGAATTCTTGACTGCATTCTCCCTAAAGACCTAGTCTTTATACTGTTTGAGTTTTCCTGAGTCTATCACACTCAGCTAATTCATTTGTAATCACTTGCAAACAGCCCTGGGGGGTGACTTACAGATTTATAGCTACATTCATTCTACCAGAAATGAAGTAAAACATGCGACCTTTGTTTGTGTGAGTCTGGATTATTTCATTTAATATAATTTCTTTCTTTTCTCTTCTTCTTCTTTCTTCTCTTGTTTGTTTTTTGGAGGTCGAGTCTTGGAGTCTTTATGGGAAGCTAGCAGTCTGCCGGTGGCCAACTGTTACAAAGTCCTGCAGCCCGCAAATACACTTAACACAATTAGGAAACAGGCCAGAGAGGAAAGAAAGAACAAAAACAATACCAACAAACCAATTCAGCTCCAATGGAGCTTGGAAGTGGGGCAGCCACAGTGACTGGAGACTAGCCAGGAGACAGGAGACAGGACATGAATACAGAGACATATTGGCTTGGCCTCCTGGCACCTTATCTGGTCTGGTTAGATCAAAGGGCAGGGTCTCAGAAAGCTCCCAGTGCCAGGGCTGGACTGACAGATTTAGTAACCTATCAGCCAAGGGCCCACCCCTGTCTCCAGCGAGTCAGGATTGCCTATCAGCTGTGAGGAGGAGGGGGGCTTCACCTTCTCCCACCATGAAGACAAGATGCCAGACATAAATGGACATACTCAGGTACTAGCAGAACTTTTTCCAAGTCTTTGCATTGCCCATCAGAGAATTAAAGTGGGTAGTGTATTGAATTCATGAAACAGACTTGATAGGCTGTTTCACTGAGACTGGGATATAATTTAACTAGTGATATTTACTGATCAAATTGTATGCCTATGATAACATCTTGAAATATTGCTTTTGATCAAATCTGGTTTGGCCAAAAAAAGTGAGGGAAGTTTATGCTGATACATGTTACGAACATATACATTACCAAAGAATTGTATCAAGCAAGACGTGTTTTTTTAAGTGAGCAATTGGAGCAATTGGAGAATTGGAACCTTGAAGTCTTCCCCCTCCCTTCCTCCCTCCCTCCCTCCCTCCCTCCCTCCTTCCCTCCCTTCCCTAACTCTTTCCCTCCCTCCCTCCCTCCTTCCTTCCTTCCTTCCCTTCCTTCTGCTTTTCCTTTTCTTCACTCATCCCCTTTTTTTCAAAAATAGACAAACTGTGTAGATGTTTGTTTTCATATTTGGTGTGTTTTTGCTTATACATCTGAGATATTTGGTATACTTGGCCTAAATTTTGCTGCTGGTTATTTGAGTTTCCAATCATTCATATTTTTAGACAAAGGAAAAATAAGATTTTTATAGCAATAAAATGTGAAGCTTGGTTCTCTACTCAAAATAACTCATGTTTCTGAAATTACACTCTATGTGGAAATTGCATGACTCTCGTTGTAATAATATAAATTGTCATAAACTGTTGTGACAGATTTTATAACTTCCGTTTCCTTTTTTGTGTATTCAGGAACCAGGTGCATCAGACAACTCATTTCCATTGATGACATTTCTTAATAACTTCCCAGCATTTCAGTCATGATGTATTGGGATTTTCATCCTCATGAGCTTTCAAATATTTCTAAAATTGATGTTTTTGTTTTTCTCATTTAAAGATGATGATAAAGAGCTCTCCTGAGAAAATGACCACCTGTGTCCAGTGAGCTTTTCCTGAATAGCCTATTTCCCAGTAGAACATTGAAATACGTTGTATTTCATGTCTACTTATTGATTATACTGCTGTTCAACTTATTTGACTCTTTTCTATGCAGGTAGAAATTTTGTTGATAATTTATAAAACATAAGACCAATTCTCTGCACTGAATTTCTCTTGGTGTTTGAAATATATGGAGTCAGTGAATTAAATATTATATCCTTATTAATAACAATTGAAATAGAGAAGCACATATAGATGGAAAAGCCCCCTATTTATGTACTGCAATAGTATTTTTCACAGAATAAGCTCTTTTAAATCAATATATTTCTTACCTGTTATGTATAAGCATCATTGTTGTAACTATTTAAATCTTTATAGTTAGTTATATCTATTGTGTTGGAGTTCTGTAGGTGTATGTTTATGCCAAAACTCATCAAATAGAATTCACTAAACAAGTGCAGGTGTTCTATATCAGTTATATTTCTTTAGAGAAGTTTTAGTATGGCGTTCTCTCAGTAAAATTATGGATTGTATTCATCTCAATTTTTTATTTGAATCTTATAGAAAGGTCTAAGAATGGCAATTATTCTGCTGTAAGAACTTAAGTCATTTTTTAAGTTAATGCTTCTTGATCTAATTCTAACAAATTTCCTAAGAAACCTGAGTAATCAGAGTTCAAGTATTATTCTTGAGTCCAATATACATCTAAGTATGAAAAATAAACACTAGAACTTTAAAATATCCAAACATTGCCCACATTGTTTTTAAAATGTCTCCCAAATAATCTAGATGAGTATGATTTAAATAATATTTTTCAAAGATGGCATTCCTTTGCTTAGAAGATATGTGCACTTTGAGAAGACCACATTTCTATTAAATTAATTTGTATGCATTATTAGACCACTCTGCTTCTGACCTTTATTAAAAAGTGTGTTAAAAACATGAAAATTACATTAAATAATGCATAGATCAGTTTTTTGTTTCCTGTAAATTAACTGACTTTTCTTAATTTTGATTCTATCATAAATGTCATCCATTAAATATTAAATTATTAAACTATAATAGTGCATTTTCTCCAGTCATATTCATTTGTTGTTCTTACTAACTAGAAACTGAGGAATCTATTTTCTATGATTAAAAAACAATAACTTGAGCCTGGATAAAATAATACTGTGAAGAATTATATGCCTGAAATTGAATTTCTGGTTGCTTTATTTCAGTTGAGAGTACATAAAATAATTAAGACAAAATGTAAATTTATTAGAAACAAGTGGAAAGAATTTTGATGAGTTAAATATAATTAATATTTCCTCCTTCTTATTGCTTGTTTTGGGATTTTTTCCCATAAACTTTGGAGATGATAATCATCAAATTTCCTTGGACACCTCATACATTATAATAAGAAAAAATGGGGAAGATTAAGGTACTAAACTTTGCTTTGAAAACAAATTAATCTCTTATGAAAGTAGGAAGTATTTGTTCTCCTTTCTTATTTTTATAATTACTCTAAGCGTTGGGGGAATTTCTTGAATCCAAATTTATTGTTTTTAAAAAAGTCTTGTCAAGAGAGAGAAATTTTCATTTAATATAGGTTTTATCAACATTCCTATCACTGAAAGCATGCTTTGAAGCAGGAAGCTAAATCGTCCATTCTGCAAATTAATTTGAATTGATTTCTATAATTATTTCCATGGACATATATTTAGTATATTATGATTTTTGTATCTTTGCATTTTGAATTACAATCTTGATAAGGAATTTTAATTACAAGAGGCAAATGATTACATTTTAAAATGGAATCTTATTTTCTTCTGATAAGATTTCAGTATTTTTCAGAGATACCTTTGATCCTTCACCCTACAATATGGAGAAATCCACACAGGAGTAAGACTTTTCAAAAAATGTCTCTAGTGCATATAACTATAAGACAACTATTTTCAACTTTTTTAATATTATACAAAATATGTTGTCACATTAGAGAGTCATTTAACAAATCCGACTTATTTCCTAACAAATGAAAACTAACTTTAAAGTTTATGATGAGTCTTTTAAAATATGATACAGATATGTTAAGGTTTCTTTGACAAGATATTTTTCAAAAACAGGATGAGGAAGAAGATATTTCATATTATTCTATTGTTGTATCTAATGCTATGTTTGTAAAAGCAGAGAGAAGAGAGAAAGAAAAGAGAGAATAAAAAGTAGACTAGCTTTGATGAGAAAACAGCCTGAGGAAACAGTCAAGGAAAACATTAAATAAAAACCTCATGTAAAATGATCATGAAACAGGACACTTTAGACACTTTTAAGTCCCTCTGACTTTACTCCGACTAAAATCTGCCATTAACTTCTCTGGTGAAGGCTATTTAAAAACTCATCTTTTGGATGTTACACTAGTGTGTGTGTGTGTGTGTGTGTGTGTGTGTGTGTGTGTGTGTGTGTGTGTGTGTGTGTGTGTGTGTGTGTGTGTTTGTGTGTGTGTGTGTGCGAGGGGGGTTGTGGATGTATGTGAATCAGGGTGATTTAGCAGGATGTTCTGCAAATAAGTATCATTCACTAAGATAAGTATTGAAATAGCTTAAAATTTAACATTCTATGTTTTTAAGTTAATTTCATTTTTGACTGTTGCTGAATCCAGTAACTAGTCTTTCTTAATATAACTATATGACTAAATTATATTATTTTTGATATTACTGTTTCTTGTACTATTGTTGACCTTTTTTGCACCTAATCTAACCATCTACTTGCTAAACTGCTAATTCATCTGTTTTTTACATTTCAATTTATATAATCATTGAGAACTTCACATTAAAATATTTTATTCTTCTTTTCTCTATACTCATCATTTTGTTTCCATTTTAGAGCACCCACATGAACTTTGTAGGAGAATCAAAGAAAACTAAAACTTTCTAAAACTCATTTGTATATAAACTTAAATTCTATTGTAAGCAGTTGCTTCCAGTTTAGAGAAGTGAATATATACTAGTGCCATTTTGCATTGCCTGTGGGAGCCTGATTGCATTGTAATAATTCTTTAAGTCAGAACCTTAAAATTAGGTCAATACCTTTAGTAATTTTCACAAGTTCCCTCTGTCTCTGTAAATAAAAAATCTGCTCTCTGTATTATGTTGTGTTCTGGCTTCTCCCTGCTCATCCCAACTGACATGCAGTGCACAAAAGCTCCCACTCATTCCATCTGGCCAGCATTGCCAAAACCCCACAAAGACATTATGGTGGAAAAAAAACACAGACCAATATCCTGATGAAGACTGGGATTACATTAGCATTGCCATGTCTACCCTTGACAGAATTATAAACAAACTGAATCTACCATTGTATGAAAAGAATAACAAACTAAAACCACTCAAGGTTTATTCTAGGTAAACAATTCTTGTCCAGTATTGAAAAATGAATATCAATAAGCTAGCAACAGGATGTGTTGGTTCAGGGTGTGTTAGCTCAGAGGTATGGTTAAAAATAGAAAGGGATTCCTGTGTTATTAAACCTGTCTTTATATGTTCTATAGTGTAAAAATATTGCAAAGGTTTATACTGTTCATTGTAAGTACATAAAATTTATAATTGTCATTAAGAGGGCTCATAATCGTGTAAAGGGATGAATACCTGCAAAAATTGCCATGCCGTATTCTATACCTATCAGATTGTTGTCATGTCAGTAAGCTGGAAATGCTTTTTGTAAATTTAACAATAAGTTATTAAAGTCAATAAATAAAACCAAAATGTACATAACTAAACAAAATTGACTATCAATTCAAAACTGAAAGAAACGGGAGAGAACTTAAATGGTTATTTGGAAATGTCACATACTCTGTGTGTCTTTTTCCTAAAACAGAACTCTGAACATATTGTAAAGTTTGCAAAGGCCTGGAAGAAGAAAAAAAGATAAGATGAGCTACAGAAAATTTTAAGGTATTATACTGACTGGTACATGTCATATATATGTGTGTGTGTGTGTGTGTGTGTGTGTGTGTGTGTATGTGTGTGTGTGTGTTCACAAATATATTTGTTCAAGCCCTAGAATATGCAACCAAGAATGAAAACTTATAAATGATGACTTTTGGTGATAACAATATATATGTTTAGATTCATCCAATGTAATCATGCTCTTCTCATGGCAGAGTTTCACTTAAAATTTAGACATAATATGAAATTCATACTGACAATTAGTTAATAATGAGATGGAAGAAGTATAATGTGGAAGGGATGTTGTGGTTCATCTGCAATCTTAGCAGTCAGGGGATGAATATAAATCAGCCCAGGTAAAAGAGAAGTTCTCAGTTCAAGGACTATGCGTAATGGTGCACACTTGTCATCCTTAACATTATAGGGAAGTATCATCGGAAAGACCACAATTCAGAGCAGCTAGATCATAAAATATGATTGTAACCAACATATACATATCAGAGTCAATTTTTAATATTTGAGACCACAACTTAACATGTGTAAATAAAGTCTCCATAAATTTAATTAATGAACTACTCTCTCTCTCCATAGCTATATTTTAGTTGGATCCATTTGGCAATATTACATAAGCTTAAATTTGTGTTCAAACTATTCATTTTAGATAATGTTGTTTGTTAAAGATTACACTAACTCTAGTCAATGGAATATTGTTTATAAGTTAAACCATGCATCAAATAATTGGTTGGTGATTTTCAAAACACTAGTTATACCAATATAGTTTTAAGAAAAGGATGCAATTTTAGTAGTCAAATAAAAGTCAATACCAGCCCCTCAGTAACTGGCCAGAATAACATTGTTTGAAAATAATTCATGGGAGATCATTATTTTTGCACTATTTACCCAATGAACATACTTAGTAAATTGATTGAGTCTTCATGAAGAACTAGATGCAATGGCATCTTTTAAGCAATATTTATAAAGGTAAATTGTATGTTATGTTTTGTTTCTCATTAGCTTTAGAGGTCAAGTAGCGAAAAATAATACATATATATAGACCTACACATATACACATATTCAAATCTATGCATGTGAAAATCACAATTTGTTCAAATAGTTTTGAAGTTTAGATACCTATTGGAAACCATTAATGTCTGTCTCTACATGAGAAATTGTTCTTTCTTCCCTCAGTGATAAGATTCTTTTATTGCTTTATTAATTGTTCATCATCATGAATATACATTATGGATTAATTATCAGAACTTTTGATCTGTTGTGAATGTGTACTTTTTCATTTGAAATTGTTTATATTATTACCTAATAATTACATGGCAATTATAGCCATTTCTTTTGAAGAATAATAGTTATTTCAATTTTGGGGGTTGTTTGAGAGAATCCTGCTCTGTAGCTCAGTTTGGCCTTGAACTCATGATTCTCATCCCTCAGCCTTCTGGGGTCTGCATTACAAGGATGTGTCAGCAGGCTCAGCCAGTCCAGGGATTAATGTTGTAAGCCACACACCGTTCTGACCACAAGCAGCGTTACTTAATTTGGTGCAAAGTACTTTTGATCAGGTTGATCTTAAACATATAATTTGGATATGCTTTTAAGTTTATCACTAAACAAAGCATTTAATTTAATCCACGTTTTCTTGCCAAAGGGTTATACTATAGGTAGCATATAGCTGAAATAAATGTTTCTTCATTTTCTCATTAAGATTGTAAACTGAACTCACTGAACGCCATTGCTCACTTATCAAGTTAAACTTCTCCAGATTCTAGTTTTCCTTAAATGCATAGTAAACCATGCTCTAGAACTCTACTCTCAGCTGCTAAACTTTTAAAATTTGACTAGAATATACTTTCTTTAAAAACATTTATTATAAGAATGCTTATTACCAAAAATTAATGCGAACATCACAGTGGGCTTTTATATTGCTTATGTGATAACAGATTAATACATTAATACTTACGATCTATTGTGTTGACTGATACATCCTCAATTTATTTTCATATTTTTATTTTAACTTTTTACAAGGTTTTGGCTAGATTTCGTCTCATTTCTATGGCTTGCATTTGTGACCCACATTATATTCTTTGGACCAGTGCTTTCTTGATGATAAATATCGTCCCTTCTTTCAGTCTCAGTATTATATTCTGAATTGTTATCTCCATTATATGTCCTCCTGAATGCAATGACATTGCATCCTTTCTTGCCATTCTTTCCAAAGATTTACATATTGATAAATACCCTTGTCAGGCATTATACAAATGACTTGCAGTAATTATAGGAATGTAAACACTGACTAGAGTCAGGTTATTTGTCCTTGTTCCGGGTGCTGTCATCTTAATATTTAGATCTGTTTTTCAATGACACTTCCTCAGGCAGACAATTCATGCAGTTCTTTTACTTAAAGCAGCCAGTGTGTCTCAATTATAGTCTAGCATAGCTGAAAAACACAACACTACAGTGTTTTATCTGTACATTAACAGTAACTAACGTTTTATGTTTTACTTACCTACTTGTTGATGGTCCTATGTGCTCTTGAGTAATCATCTCTAAGTCAACAGCATCGTATCTATTTTATTATCACCTCACTTGTGGCTTGCAGAATCCTGAACATGTACAAGGAGCTCAGTAACTATTATTTTAATATAAATACATGTGAACCAACGGTTAAATATTTCCTCTATACTTATTTTTGAAGTGATTGCTTAAGACCCAAATATGTTGACTTTGACTCTTTAAATATCTTTCTAAGGCAGTTATATGCATGTATTGTTGCTACCCACTCTTCCTTAAATGCTTACTTTGTTCCTTGAGCAAAGTACGTTCAAGGAGAGACCATGTATGGGTTTGAAAGAAACCTCCAAGTTATTTTTATTTATCTCACACTTAAGGCCTAATTTTTTTCCTGGCCTAAAATTTTTAAATATTTTGTATTGTAAAGATACTGTACAGAGAGGTTACAGTTACTAAGGTAATTTCCTAGTGAGCAAACGGAAGATTGAGCAAATGCAACTCAAAGCAATCAATGTCACAAAATGGTTAAAATATCAATTTTTAGCTTATTCTTTTATCATGTGGCAGATGGACATGGCACATTGGTTAGATCATTGTTCTCCACTGTTTCGTGTTCCTTTAAAAATTATTTTATTGTAAAGGTAATGCACAGAGTGGCTACAGTTACATAAGTAAGGTTTTTTTGTTATTCCTTTTTTGAGGGTCTTTTTCTCTTCTGATGTTATTTCTGAGTAAGTTTTTTCATAACTGAAAATATCACCATAAGTAATGTCAATGAATTATTCACAACAATGTCACTTCTTGATAAGCTGTCAGTTTTAAAGAACTCAGAATTATACCTACCTTGTCTCCTTTTGGAATTGTTAAAAAATACTTAAGTACCAGATTGCAGTTATCAAAAATTATACCTTTTCCTTCAAATTATTTTCTCCATCATGGTGACAATAAAATTATATCAGAATATGCAATCATTTTTTACCCAAATTCTCTAGATAAAGCATTTCCCCTCTCTTCTCTACTTATCATCTGTAATACTGCATGTGAATTGAGAAGCTATATTGCAACTAAAAGTAAAGATACAAAAATCTGGGCTTCTGAGAACAGAGTAAAAAGGCAAAAGAATCTTGAGCCACCAATTATGTTGTATAAATTCTGCAGCATAGTATTAGCTACATTTTCTCTGGAAAAAAACCCAACTCTGTATTTGGTTAAATTACTATTTCCACATTTATGTTACATAGCATTAAATAGAATGTTGAAATTTTCATGTTACATAGCATTAAATAGAATGTTGAAATTTTCATGTTAAATGATAATGACATGTATGTGCGTGTAATGTAAAATTCATTTCTAGAAGAAATCTAGTAAAGATGGCACTGCAACTCATAATGTAAAATATATCACATCGCATCTACATCATCTATTTGTACATATCCATAAACATGATTGAAATAATGCACACAATCTGGAAGAGATAGAAAGAGCTGACTTTCTCCCAGACCCTGAGGCTTGAATCGAGCCTGAGGTGATCAAGGATTTTGACCCCTGCTTGGTAACCTGACTAAAAGATTTCCAAATGTAGTTGAGCCCAGTGACTGACACATTTCTTGACACTGAGCATAAATCTCATTCATACAGGTAAGACACACTAACTAGAAGTTGCACTAAAGGCATAGATCTAAATCTTATATGGGGTAAAGATAAATACACATAGCTTCATGAAAATACATTTCTCAATGAACAGACTGTACCTTTGTCTGCCTTTTAACTATCATGTTACTGTATTATGGTGTGGTAGTTGACTGAAGGCCAGATACATTTAAAGGACACTGTTTTCAGATACATTACCAAATATTTTGGCTAGCCTGTAATCTCTTAGGAGGAAGAGTAGGCTTCAGAGAAACCAGTAGATCTTGTTTTTAGTCTGTTTGAACTGTTCATTTCTTGGTAATTTGTTTGAATTTCCCATTGCTTCAACAGATATAACATTTTTTTCTGAGCAATTATAGACACCAAGAAGAATTTTGTAAGAAGGATCAGAGATTTATAACCTGGAGCTCATGTCATTAAGATGGGACACTTTTAGGACTGTCTAATTTACATTCTATTCTTTTTCATTCTTTTATTATATATTTATTAAATTCTTCATATACATTACTTTAAAGTATCTCTCTAAAAGCTTTATTAAATTTTCAACCATTATTTCTCTGTGCTAAGTCTATGTGGATTTAGTAGAACTCAGTTATAATTCACTAATTTTCTCAAGGACTTTCCCATTTTAAGAGTGAATTTATATGCCTATTTTATTTTTTAGCATATTGTATATTTATGGGAAAATTAATATTCATTCTTATTGGCTTGTATTTCCTCATTTTGTTCTATTACTGTCATACATTGATTAAATATTCTGTGTTTTAGTGGCTTTAATTTTATTGGAAGTGATTTCATCTACTGGTTTGTGTGTTTTGGAATTCCAGAATTATTATAAGAAAATGCTTTTCTGTTTTTCTCTGTACTCACTACTCTCTTTGTGCTCATCTGTTGGTAATCCTTAAGGATAGTCATAAGGGGCAGGCATATTAAATCTTAGAGTGAGGTTATTTGAAAGACAGGAAGATATATTTACATTGCAGTGAAGTAATTAAAGGACTTGTCACCAGTGCCAGTTTTCTCTTTCATTTCATTGGGGGAACTATATCAACAAACAATAGATACTGGGCTCTCTTCTATCTTGTATGTTAGAAAGAGCTTTCTCTGAATTTTCTTCTTCTTTGATCACCATTTCCCCAAATACTGTGCAGTTTCTACAATATTAGCATGGTTGATTTCATGTGTATTTATTTAGGATCTCTTTAGATATCCTTATTAAAAACTTTTAAATATCATCCCAGGTATAAACTATCAAACCACAGAAAACTTGACTGTAGACTTCAGATTTCAAAGTACTTCCATATATTGGGCAAAATTAAAACCTTTTCAATGGAGGATGGCAATAGCTATATCTTAACACCTTATTGTCTTTGTTCTCCCTCTCAACTGCCATATAGTTGCTTAGGTTTATCTCCAGTCACTTCTTCCTAAATCATTGCTGCATTCCTTCCGTGACTACCTTGACATTCAATGATCATCAGACATCTTCAACACTGCTGATCAGGTGTTTCTTCTAAATACTCTCATAATGTTGCAGAACACAGATGTAGGAAATTTGATGCATTACTCTAGAGTCACAGAATCTGAAGCATGAATGGTCCAGAGATATTTAGTAACCAATAGGGGGATGAACTTTTTAAAGATAGTATGGTAGTCAGCATCAGATTATTGTAGTCAAATTCCTTAAAAAATTATTCCACAAAGAGCAAAGGTTGGTTTGTCTAATAGTTCTCAGGGATGAGTCCCAAATTAGGTATCACCATATCTTTGGGCCTCTTGTGAAGGTAGCATGCCATAATGGTGGCATTTGGAAGCTAAAAAAACGTACAGCGAAACCCAAGGAAGGAATGTAGAGGCTTCATATCTCTTTAAAATCATGCTCCCAGTGGCCTGAGGAAATCTCAGTAGGTCACACCTACCTTTATTTCAACCTGTAAAAAATGTATTTAAGATGTGGACTTTTGGGAGACTTTCAACATAGAAAGAAGTAAGAAAAGATTTGAAATCTCCAGCTGTGAATTTG
This sequence comes from Dipodomys merriami, assembly GCF_024711535.1. NCBI lineage: Eukaryota > Metazoa > Chordata > Mammalia > Rodentia > Heteromyidae > Dipodomys > Dipodomys merriami. The sequence goes on along the minus strand of NW_027203381.1, from coordinate 108,577,909 downwards.
ATAGGCTAAGTAGAAGGCGATTGTATTATTAGAGTCATGTCTAATTATAATGCTGAGGAGGAGGAAGAAGAGAAATAACTTCTCCTGATTTCATATCTTTATAGCACAGATAACCAAATGAAGTTATATTATTTTCACAATTGTTTTCTAAGAAGTATAGGGTGAAGGATAAAACTTGTGTCTAACATGTTATCTTATACAACTCAATAAGCAAATAGTGCATTGACACTTTCCACTGGGAGTATATTACAACCTTATATATTTCTGCAGTACATACTAATAATTATAATACCATAAGATATCTGATGATTATATTGTAGTTGCATTTCAGCAAATTTAAGAAATGTATTAATAATATTATTGTGTGTATTACTTAAAATGATTCAAATTCAATTTGTTCTTCAATTTTAGTATATGTTATAATATTCTGATGTTATTATCCATGTTTTTAAATCCTCCAGAGAAAACTGTTGTTTTGCTTGAGGTGAATTCTGCATCACACTTTCTTGTTGCTTGCAATCTCATAAGAGTGTAATTGCTTCACTTTGTCAAACAGGCCCATTGGGCAAAATGTACTTGACAAGATTTCCTTGAAGATATCCAAGGGGATTGGTTATTATAATAAATCTAAACTGCTCAAAAGGAATAGAAAGGGCAAGTGAGAAATTCACCTTTCTGATAAAGAGTGCATGATTAAGAATACTTACATGTGACTTCCATTTTACTTCCGGCCGCATAATTACTTGTCTTCTTGTATATTTTCTTTGGCCCACACACAACAATGACACCAATAAAAATCAGATAAGAGAACAGGAAAAAAAGGCAAGCCATCCTTGCTCCATACTTCATGAAAGTTTGTAAGCTTCACTCTAGTTTGCTTCCTGATGATTTATTATATAACTGCTAGTCACTGTCATCTTGGATGCGAATATAAACAATGAAGCAATGTAACCATGACTCTTAGTCACATTGCCAGCCTTATAAAAGGAAAAAGAAAATTAAAGCAAAGAATGCCAGATAGAAAGAAAAAGAGAAAGATCTGAGCAAACATGATAAATCCAAGGTAAAACAGATACTTTGCTATCATATTTTGCTAGTTTTCTCTGGATTGACCAGGTTATTGTACCAGACACTAGGACTTGTGTTTGTATATTTTTAAGACATTCAAGTGAAAGAGAATCTCTTCAAAAGTGAGTTGCCAACATCCTATTCTTCTACTCCAAATCTCTAAGGGCAACTTTACTCTGAGGAAAAGCTATCATACTCATAAAGAGAAACCACCATGTTAATTTTCCCCAAGTCATTTCCCTTCTTACTAACCATGTGCCTTATGCTCTGATACTTTATATCGCCTCTTTTTGCTTCCTACAATGCAGAACTGTGTCAGCCTTAGGGATTTTTGAATACTCTGCAGTACTTTATACCAGATATCCACAAAATTCATGATCTCACTATTCAGTTCTTTTCTTAAATACCCTATGACTGAAACATTCCAGAAATCTTCTAGTTTGAACTACTGAAAATCTCTCTTGTCTTGCTTCTGCTTTTTAAATTTGTTATCCAACCACTGATTATCATCTGGCAAACTAAGAATTCTCTTGTTTAATCTTTTAAAATTTTATTTTCTTACCACTAAATGTAGACTTCGGTATAAGAATTAACTAAAAGAAGCAAATTTTTCAATGTTTAATGCTTTAAAACTTCATTTTTAAGGGCATCTTTGAGAATCAGTTAATAGTTGTTGATTGAATGCATTCTAAAAGCAAGCTATTGGTATTTTTTCCTACAGATGTTGAGAAATCTTGCATTACCATCATATTTGGAAGCTGAGGAAAAAAGGAAAAATGTTTCGTTAGAAACAGGTTTATGAAAAGAAAACTTAGGACAAATTAACATCTATTTTTGCCATGTTAAAACATGGTAACTACAAGGTAATACCTAAGGACAAATATTTAAAACAGCAGATGGCAGTATCGTTGCAAGTTTTAGGAAAATATATCAACATTGCTCATCTTTATCACCCAACAGCCTTCATTACTTTTTATAGTTTGGTAGGTCAATGTAGAAGATATTGAAATGTTAATTTGAATACTTAAAAAAAAGTAGACAACTTTGATTTGCATTTCTTCCCTCTATAAACCCCCAAGAGTGGAAATGGAAAGAGTTCTGTTCTTTGATATCTCATTTGTGTCAGAGAGTTGTGAAATGGGAACAGTGAATTGCTATGGGTTCATCTCTCTTTTAGTTTTTTTTGGGTTTTCAGTGGACTTTTATATGTGTATTTCATAATTACTTTTCCACCTTTAAAACCTCTCTGATTTACTATACATTCTTTGAGGCTGGGCTAAATGAAATGTATATATTATATAGGCACTTTTGTTTTTTTTTGTTTGTTTGTTTTGTTTTTGTTTTTTTTTTGCCAGTCCTGAGGCTTGAACTCAGAGCCTGGGCATTGTCCAAGGCTAGTGCTCTACCACTTGAGCCACAGTACCACTTCAGGTTTTTCTGAGTAGTTTATTGGAAATAAGAGTCTCACAAACTTTTCTGCCCAGGATGGCTTTGAACTGCTATCCTCATATATCAGTCTCCTGAGAGGCTAGGATTACAGACATGAGCCACCAGCACCAGGCTTCTACATGTCCTTTAAGGAACATTTCTCCAACAAGTAAGTAGATTTGCAAGAGACAGGAAAGTAACATGTTCGTCTTTTGAATAGTGGAAAGGACATGATTAGAGGAGATGCATAGGGAATGTCCTAAAAATAGAGAGTAATAAAGGAAGTTGTGCATCTGGATGAAGATAACACAAAAGAAAATGAGTAATGAGTCATCCAAATGGCTTTCTCTGTAAAATTTTTTTTTTCATTTAAGTGGAATTTAAACCCATTCATAAGTGTATCCTTAGGTCCCCTTGGTTTAACATTTAATACCAAAGGAATGAGCGTTTCTTGCTACTTTCAATGGGTTTAGTTGTGGTAGATTCATCTCCCAAGTACAGTAGCTCTTAAAACATAAAATAAATCCTTAAAAGTTGCACTTTGATTCTTTTCCCTCATAGAAAGATCAAATATGAATTGAAGTTTGTAACTCAAGTTTGAATGTACAATTTAATCTCATCAATTTTTGTGAGCACTCTGAGCTATAAGAAGGCACTATTAAGGTGTCACACTGAAGTGAAATATTATCAATTTTTCTTTTTTGTATTTCCAACATAATATGGAAGAATTCTGTAAGATTCCACAAATAGCAACCAACGTGGGAGTAAGCCTATACCTTACCATGCTGCAGATACTGCAGAAGGCTTTTCTTTCAAAATACCTCAATTTGACCAGATAATGCAAAATGATGAGCACAATTCTCTTTGTGATCTGACATTTGCTTTTACATTTTGTCTTCTATTTCAGTACTCAGCCTAAGTAACTAACCATAACAGTTCACTTTCCGTAATGTTTATTTGAAACTCGTTGTGACTTTAATATAGCCTTTTACATTTGACATACTTTTATGGTAGGCACTATCTTTTGAGAGATATGTGATTTATGGCAATTTCAATCACCAGTTTTGAGAACCTTAATGCAGTTTAGTCACCTCAAGTGAAATCCCAAATAATTGGCAGATACTTTAAGAATAAATTCTAAAACTCATACTTAAGAACTTTCTACTATGTTGGAAAGCTTACAGTTATGAAATGAGTATGTGGAATTCATCTCTTTTAAATAGCCGATGACTATTGTAAAACTATAGTGTACACTGAAGCTGTCCAATAATTGGAGAAAACAGTCTTTTTCCTATTTTCCAGAGTTCTCATATAAAGTTGATAAAACCCTTAATAAACGAGACAATTTTTGAAATAATTTGTGATTATAAAGTGTTCCTGTATACTGTTAGCAAATAGAATATTACATAGTAATGATGTCTAACAATTACTGAAAGATTTTAGAAATTATAAAAGTATATAAAATGTCTTGTTTTTAACAATGACAATGCTGAATCAAGTACAAAATATGTCAATAAATTGTACCCATTAAGAAAAGTGGACATTTCAATAAAGTCAGTTTCAAAACTTTGTGATTGTCTCTAACTTTATATCATTTAGCTAAGTCTTTTTTGCACTCATTCTGTAGATCTCAAAGTCTGTTATAAACTAAATGACTAAGGAAAATAGAGATTGATGCAGATATTCCAAAAAACATACGAAATGGCAAAAATCTAAGCCAGAAAAATGAGCAGGATTGAGGAGAAATATAGCGATCAGATTTTAAGTGAATTATTTTGTATATGTTTGCCATTCCTTACAGGGCCAAAAATATTTTTTGAGTTATTTTGTCAGTCTGGTATGAGCAATCTACTTTGGGCTCATTCAGTAGTTCCTATTAGATTCCTGAAACCATGAACAAGTCTGAACTGGAAGATCTACCTTGTCTCATTCATCGGATTTATGTCAATAAGTAACAAATTCTACATTCTAATTTTACTTCTCCAGTAGGCTTTAGATTTTCTTAGCTATTGAATATTGCAGTTGATCTCTTACATTTAATCTAGATGCTTTATTTTATTATTAGTTATCATTGTTTAGCTCAGAAGTTACCTAAGGTATTAATTAAATATGATCATACTTAGAATATATAATGAAAAGCCCAATGCCTGTACAGTTAGGGTTCAATCTGATCCATGGTTTTAGTCATACACTAAAAGTCATGACACATACCCCTTATGAGTTAGGTGGAACTGTTGTAACAGATTGACTAAATTTGTGCTATCCTTGGTTAATAATCTATTGAGGTAATTGCAGTTTTATTTTTTTATTTTTATTTTTGGGTTTTGTTTCATTCTGTTAAAATGAAACATTGTATTGATCATCAAAATTGGTATTCATTAAGTGAAGTACAGTTGGATACAACGTTGGTCTGGATTTTCTAAATATTTTGTCTTATGTTTTTATGTTTATGTTCATGAGATATATTAATCCTTATGTCCATTTTTTGTTCTATAAAGATAACATATTTGTCTATTTCAATAGATAAATTTATCTTCATGAAATGAGTTAGGAAGTAGCGTGTTTCTTATTCCTGGAAAAGCTTGCATAGAATTAATGTTTTTTTTTTTCTTTCAATATATGATAAAAATCTAAGCCACAAGTTAAATGTATAGAGAAGGTTGGTGGTAGGAATTCTATTTTAATATCAATATATGATTGATATTCAGTACTTTATGTCATGAAATTTGTCTTTTTAAAAAATTAATTTGTGCCAGTATTGAGGCTAACTCAGGACCTTTCACTTGGCTTTCCAGTTAAAGCTAGCAGTCTATCCCTGGAGCCACAACATTGCTTAGATTTTCCTAGTTAACTGAGATAAGATATTTAAGAAATTGTCTTTCTACACAGACTGGTTTTTTTCAAGTTGAAATTCTTAGATCTCAGCTTCTAGAATAGTTAGGATTATATAAAGTGAGCAACCAGTGTCAGTCTCACTCTCTATATAAATAGTAAGTTATCATGAAGGATGCATTTAAAGTATTGATATAATTTTATTAATAGATGAAAATGTAGATTAATTACAATAAATTTATATCCATAAAATTTAACAGCTGTTAAAATGTTTATAAGCTTTTCAGGCTTTTAAATTTTCATTGATTAATATTTCTAGTTACAACTCTGTAAACTCATAAAAATAATGTATGATTTTTCTACAATATAATGCATTTATTTCATGATTCCATTGCTATCTCATCTCATATCTATTATTTCTTCCTTCTTTCTTCTACATGTTCTGAATTTAAATTATATCTATTAATTTTTATATTTCACTTTATTATTTTTCTTTTCTGATGTGCGATGGGAGTCCATAAATATTTTTAGTGCACTGCTGAAATGCATTCCACAAATTTTGATTTGTTGAATTTACATTATAATTAAATTTAAAACATTTTGTAAACCTTCTTATATTTCCTCACCTAGTGATTAAGAGATGCATTACTTAATTTTGAAGTATATTCCATTCTACTCTGGTAAGAGAAAAATGGATCATTACAGTCCTTTGAAATTCACTGACTTTTTTATATTTTCTTGTCAATTTTGTTAAATATATTACATGAGTATGAATCAATGCAGTTTGTTGTTATTTTGGGGAAAGTAAGTTTTGCAGGAAATTCTCACAATCAGATTTATAGCTATGCTGATAGATACATTATATTTATAGATACCTCTTTTACAAATTTTTATCTAGACTGATGAAGAACATTAGAACCATGCAAATGTTTATTTATCATAATTAATTGCAAACAGAAATTCAACTTCTGGGTTGTACCAAGAAGTATTCATTTATCTTTCAGTGGTTCTTTTTTTCTTAGGCATACATTCTATTAAGAAAAATAATTATTATTTATTGTTTCAATTATAATTTCTTAACATGTAATTTTACATAAGCAATATAAAACAAATTTTAATAATTTTAAAATTCATAGTGATAGTTAATTATTTGAGGAAGAACATTAGCAGACATTACCCAGAAATGGCAGTCAATAATGTTTTAATTTCCTTAATAGTTCTAATTTAAACCATATCACAAACATGTAGCAAAAGTTTACAATGATATGGTATTCTGCATCATGAATTATACTGTCATCTTTTAATATCAATGAAGTTAAAAATAAAGAAATTAAACATGTTTGTAAGTTAAGCTTGATACAAACTGTTAAATTTATTATTTACTTGAATTATTTGGATAATTCTATTGTCAGACTCACTATAAAACATGTGAATTGATAGAACTTCTGTAACTAAATGAAAAAAAAAGTTTTGTTCCCCTTTGGATCCTTTTTATTTATAGTCACATTCAGTTTTAGAATATGTGTTACATATTCTTTTCTAACTTATATCCTTTTTCCTTCATTTTCAATAATTCACTTTGTAAACAATGATTTCTTCCTTATTAAAAGTAGAACACATGATAGACCTGTTGAATCTTAAATGAGGTCTGGTTCTAATCAATCCTTAATCAATTCTAGCTCCTGAAGATGAATGAGTTCTGGGAAGGGATATTCCAGATTTTCTATATGGAAAGCTCAGCTTAGCTACTGGTTGAAGAAAACATCCGATTAGAAGCATTGGAGAGAAAATCCTGACAGCCACGGTAGTCTCACTAAGTTGATATAATGGAGGTACTGAGACAAAGGTAATTGAAATTTCCAGACCATGGAGCAGAACATGTAATGTGGAGAATTAAGGCCATGTGCAAGGAATTCTTCTCTTAGTTTCTATTAAATAGCAGTCATCATATATATATGGATATATATGATGAAAACATTGGAGGCTAGGGAATAACCACCCAAAAGGATAAGAGAAAACAACACCGACAGGGAATAGTGCCTATTTTTACAAACTTTCCTGGTGTCATGTTAAAAGAAATACTTGCCATATTATTCATTTGTTCAATATGATATTATGAGAATTAATCACCTTAACATGCTGTTTTGGTCTTGTTTAATAAACTTCAAAGTAACAGATGAACAATATGTCCATGTTCTTGAAACATTACCAGCAAAAGAATTTTACACATGTATGATGATTTTGGAAAATAAAAATATCCAGGATCCACAGAGGTAAACTCCCAATATTTGTCATTCAATCTGACACTACTACTAAGGAAGAATGGAGCAAATATGTCTCAAAATGTGGAGAAAGATGTAGAAATGATGTTCCAGAAACGACAGCAATGTTAGAATGAATAAAAACCACATTAACATAGTACTATGTGCCAGGGAGCCAGAAGAAAATTACACTTGTAGAGAAATGGGTTTAAAATTGTAAAAAAAGGGAAATGACCCCCAAGATAAGGACTCAAATGGTTTTTCTTTCTTGTTATTGTTTCTAACATATTTATAAGGTACCATGTGATTTTTTTTGTTGCTTTGTATGTCTCTCCCCTATGGCATAACCTATGTTTTCATGATGTTGTTATAATTTGGAGTGGGGAAGGGAAAAAACAAATTGTTTAAATAGAGATACAGGTGGACCTATTGCAACAATGAGATGTACAAGATGTTATGTCAAAAAACAAACTTTATAACTTTGGTGTGGGATAGAGGGCAAACGGGAGGGTGGAGATGGGAAGGGATGGGAAGGGGAAAAAAAGGAGGAGGCTACAATGCTTGATAAGAAATGTACTCATTACTTTGATCAAGTAATTGTAACCCCTCTGTACAGTATTTTCACAATAAAAAATAAAATTGTAAAAAAATAAACACATTTTAATAAATAAAGCTATACTATCTGTTGGAAAAAAATTACTTATTGGAAATTACAAAAGGCTTAAACATTGAAAGATGGAGCATTGACTAAAAACTTGAAGGCAGCTCAGAAAGTATTTTAACAAGTGTGTGTGTGTGTGTGTGTGTGTGTTTCTGTCTCTGTGTGTGTGTGTTTGTGTGTGTGTGTGTGTGTTGTATATATACATGTGTTTTTTGTTCATTGGTTGTAAGGCTCCTGGGCTTTTCCCACAACTTGGCTATTGTGAATAGTGTGACAAACATGAGTATACAGGTAAGTTCATTATATTTTGACTTTTCAATTTTAGGATTAATACTCAAGAGTGGGTTCAGAGAGTAATTTAATCTTTAGATTTGGAGGAAGGTCCATACTGCCTTACATAGTGGTTGTACTAATTTATATTTTTATTCCATCATGTAATAGGGTCTTCTTTCCCCTCTCATCTCATGCTAACTTCAAACCTACAATATTTTGCTGATATTTAGTATTTCTGACTGTGGTATCTTAGGTTTTCAGTCTATTTCTTTTTTAAGAAAAATGATACCACATTTTCTTGATCCACTCATCTACTGAGGGGCATCTGGAGTTGGTTCCATATCTTAGCTATGGTAAATAATGCTGCAATAAACATAGTTGTGCTGGTAGCTTTAGTGTGGTCTTGTTTGTGACCTTTGGGACCTTTGGGTAAATGTCTAAAAGTGGGATTGCTGGGTCATAGAGCAGCTCTATGTGGAGTCTTTTTTATTTATATATATTTTTTAATTTTAATTTTAATTTTTTGTGAACATAGTGTACAAAGGGGTTACAATTACATGGGCAAGATAATGCGCACATTTCTTATCAAGCATTGCAGCCTCCTCCTTTGTTTACCGTTTACCCTCCCCCCAACCCCTACCACCAACGATGTAAAGTTCGTTTTCAACATAACTTGTACTTCTCATTGTTGCAACAGGTCCACCTGTATCCTTAAACGACTTGTTTTTCCCCATCTCCTCTACAAATTATAACGACATCAAATATAGTGAAAGCAGGGGTTATATTGTGGGGGAGGGACATACAAAGCAACAAAGAAATAATCTTATAAATGTGTTAGAAACAATTGCATGAAAGAAAAAAAAACATTAAAATACATATGTAAGGGTTCATTTTCCTAACATCACATTATCTCGCGTTTTCTGCTTGACTCATACATATACTAGATATTGCAAATAAGGGAAACCATGGGACCTATGTTTCTTTGGGCTTGGCTTACTTCATTTAATATAATTTTTTCCAAGTCTTTCCATTTCCTTACAAATGGGACAATGTCATTCTTTCTGATGGAGGCATACAATTCCATTGTATATATATATAACACATTTTCTTGATCCATTCAGCTACTGAGGGCCATCTGGGTTGGTTCCATATCTTAGCTATGGTAAAAATGCTGCAATAAACATAGTTGTGCTGGTAGCTTTAGTGTGGTCTTGTTTGTAAACATTTGGGTAAATGCCCAAAAGTGGGATTGTTGGATCATAGGGGAGCTCTATGTGAAGTCTTTTGAGGAACCTCCATACTGCTTATCAAAGTGGTTGAACAAGTTTACACTCCCATCAACAATGAAGTAAGGTTCCCTTCTGTCCACATCCCCTCCAGCATCTGTTGTTAGAGTTCTTGATTTTTGACATTCTAACTGGAGTGAGGTGGTATCTCAATGTTGTTTTGATTTGCATTTCTTTTATGGCTAGGGAGGTTGAGCATTTCTTCATGTGTCTATTGGCCATCCTTCTTTCTTCTTCAGGGAAGTTTCTCTTTAAGTCTTTAGCCCACTTATTTATTAGGCAGTTGTTTCTTTGAGGATTTGTTGTTGGGGGATTTAATTTTTTGAGTTCCAAGTATATTTTAGATATGAGACAGTTGTGCGTTATATGGATAGTGAAGATCTTCTCCCAATACATGGGCTTTCTATTGATCTTGCTAGCTATGCCCTTTGCCATGCAGAAGCTCTGCAACTTCATGCAATCCTATTTGTCCAACCTTTCTTTGATTTGTTGTGTTTCCGGGTCTCTATTAAGAAAATTTCATCCTGTGCCAAGGAGACCTAGGGTTTCTCCTATTCCATCCTGTAATGTTTTCAGAGTGTCTGCTTTGACTCTGAGGTCTTTGATCCATTTGGAGTTGATTCTGGTGCAGGGTGATATATAAGGATCTAGCTTTAGTTTTCTACAAGTAGTTAACCAATTTTGCCAGCACCATTTAATGAAGAGGCTGTCTTTCTTCTATTCTATTTTTTTTAGCTCCCTTATCGAAGATTAGATGGCTATAGGTCTGTAGGTTCATTTCTTGGTTTTCAATTCTATTCCATTGGTCCTGAGGTCTGTTCATGTGCCAGTATCAAGCTGTTTTGATTACTATGGCTTTATAGTAGAGTTTGAAATTTGGTATTGATATTCCTCCAGCAGTGTTCTTTCCGTTGAGAAGTGTTTTTGCTATTTGGGGTCTTATATTGTTCCATATGAATTTTTGAATTGCCTCTTCTATTTCCTTGAAGAATGAGGTTGGAATCTTGATAGGTATCACGTTGAATTTGTAGATAGCCTTGGGAAGTATTGCCATTTTCATGATGTTAGTCTTTCCAATCCAGGAGCATGGGAGTTTTTCCCATTTTCTAAGTTCTGTTTTGATTTCCTTTTTCAAGATTTTAAAGTTTTCTTCATAGAGGTCCTTCACTACTTTGGTTCAGTTAATTCGTAGGTATTTTATTTTTTGGGGGGGCTATTACAAATGGAGTTGCTTTCCTAATTTCAGCCTCACTTTTCTCATTGTAGGCATACAGAAAAGCTATTGATTTTTGGGGGTTAATTTTATAACCTGCTACTTTGCCAAAGTTTTGAATCAGCTTGAGTAATTTGGGAGTAGAGTCTATGGGATTCTTTAAATACAAGATCATGTCATCTGAAGAGAGGAGAGTTTTATTACTTTATTCCCTATTTGGATCCTCTTTATGTTTGCATCTTGTCTTATTGCTGTAGCTAGTCATTCTAGTACTAGATTGAAGAGAAGTGGAGAGCGTGGACATCCTTGCCTTGTTCCTGAGTGAAGAGGAAATGGCTTTAGTTTTTCACCATTAAGTATAATGCTGGCTGTAGGTTTGTCATATACAGCCTTTATTGTATTGAGGAATGTTCCATGGATTCCTAATTTTTCCAAAACCTTCATCATAAAGGGGAGTTGGATCTTGTCAAATGCATTTTCTGCATCTATTGAGATAACCATGTGGTTCTTATTCTTGCTCCTGTTGATGTGATGAATAATATTAATTGATTTGTGTATATTGAACCAGCTTTGCATCCCTGAAATGAATCCTGTTTGATTGTGGTGTATGATTTTTTGGATGAATTGTTGAAGTCGATTGGCCAAAATTTTGTTGAGAAGTTTTGCATTAATGTTCATCAATGAAATGGGTCTATAATTTTCTTTCTTTGATGAGTCCCTGCCTCATAACCTGAGGGTTATGATGGCTTCATAGAATGTGTTCTGTAGTGAACTTTCTCTTTCAATTTCATTGAAGAGTTGGAGGACTATTGGTGTGAGCTCTGCTTTGAAGGCCTTGTAAAATTCAAGTTTTCAAAATTTTCATTTATCACGTTTGCCAGCAGTGTTTGTAGAGCTATTTGGGAACTCTCCTCTGGATTATTCATTATCTGTTCTCTCCCCTGATTATCAAGATTGGGAATTGAGATACCCGGATTTGCCATTTGTCTTGTGTTTTTCCGGCTTACTCTGCCCATTTGAGATGAAAATAGCACCAGTTTTGTGCTAGAACACTATCTTAAGGCAACCATCAACCAAAGTGTGAATGTGTACAGTCAATAGTCTACTGATACAATCTAGTTCAACAGAAACATCTATTCAACATCAAACAACTATATGTTAATTGGCTTTGAACCGCAGAGAAGAATTTGGAAAACCAGAAATTATTAGGGTTAGGGAGAGATGTGAGTAAAAAATAGGAATAGACTGGTGTGGGGAGACACAGGGAGAGTTAACTATGTCCTAATCTCAAAGCAGGAAATAGGTTGAGTAGGATGCAAGTAGAGAGAGAGAGAAAAAGAAGAAAGGGAAAGGGAAATGAAAAGAGACCAGAAAAAATAGACAAGTAAAAATTAATGATATTATGGAGAACAAAAACAATCTATTTAGTGAGTATATTGAGAGAAGTGGAGGGACATAGAGGAGATGTGAAAAACTTTAAAAAATGCTTAAAATATTATATAGGTATAAAGAGGTAGTACTGCTATTAAGGAATTTAAGTCTCAGAGGTTTTGAATTGAGTAATAAATTTGTGGATTAAGTGTGTACACAATGGGGGATAGGGTCTTCTAATTAACTACGGGTTTGTCTGAGGATGTGCAGGACAAGAGTTAAGTCATATAAAGAAGAACAAAGGAGAGGAAAAGGTGAAAAGGGTAAGAAAGGGAGAACAAAAAGATCAGAAGTTCAGTAGAGCTAAACAAAAAACAAAAAGATAATTTAAAAAAAAAGAGAAAGAAGACAAGAAAAGAAAGAAAAACGCACATTCACGTATCCCTAAAATAAAAATTATAAGAGGGAAAAAAAAGTTACTGGACAGTAATTTTTTTTCAAAAAAGGCAAAAATTAAAGATTAGTAAAAGTTTTAGAAAAGAAAAAAAAATTTTATATATAAGGTACCAAAAAAAAAAAAAAGAAAGAAAAAGAAAAAAAAGAAAAAGAAGAAGAAAAAAAAAGTTCTTTGATTTTTTTTGGGAGGGGTGGGAAAAATCCTGTATCTCCCTTGTGTCTGTAACCAGCCTCTTGTTGGAGTCTCTGGTCTGCTTGAGGTCCTATGTCTTGATTGGTTTCTTAAGTCAGTTTGTTCGAACAGGCAGTAAAATGCTCTGCTTTACCCAAGATTTTGAGATCCCCCTCCCAGGTTAGTTTAATGGGAGGGTGATCTGCTTTGAGAATCACAAAAGAGGGGGATGCAGTGATGAGGCTAGGTTCTGGGTAGAGTTGAGGCCTTTCAAGAAACAGTAGCTTTTCCCTGGGGCTATTTCGTGAAAACCTCACAGAGCCCAGCCTGGAGCCATTCTCAGGGTTTATGTTTACTGATTTTCAATTGATTGTCGAGGCTGCTAGAGGGAGGGGCAGCCTCTGGCTCTGATTACCCAGTGTGGAAAGCCACTCCTATGGCTGGTGCCCAAGCTAGGTGACTTTTCCCTGGATGGAGCTGAGTCTGGCAGGTCAAGGCGCCATTAAGTTCTTGTGACCTGCTAAATGACTCGTTTTATTCCAAGGCCTTAGTTGGAGCTAGCAGCTTCTCCTAGCTTTGTCGGTATCCAAGGGTATCCAAGATGGAGATCACCGGTACTGGGCGGGGAGGGGTGGCTTTCCCTCCTCTGCTCCCTGAGAAGGAGTGAGGACGTCCGGCTTCTACTCATGCCGAGTCTTGGTTCCTGGGTCATCTCTGGTCTGCGAACTGCAGGATGAAGATGTCTGCTCCTTGTTGGTTCTTGCTGGTGTTGAGTAGAATCCGCTCGCCTGCTGCGTCTGGCTCCTTCGTCCTGGACTCTCTGTGATTCAGGTATGGCGTCTGTGGCCGCTGCCACCACCGCGGTGTAGGCGGCTGCTGGCAAGAGCTCAGAGCTGTCTGCTTGCCTGGATTTTCCCTCTCTTGTCTAACTCTCTGACCTGTGATGGCACACTTGGTGTGATTCTCTGGCTTAGGACTGTTCACTGGAACTCTAAAACTGCTTTCTATTCGAGAGCTTGTTTATCCTCCAGCTTCTCCTCTACCATCTTCCTGGAACTCTCTATGTGGAGTCTTTTGAGGAACCTTCATAGTGCTTCCCAAAGTGGTTGAATAATTTTACACTCCCACCAACATGCAGTAGGGTTCCCTTTTGGCCACATCCCCTCCAGCATCTGTTGTTATTTCTTACTTGGGTGAGGTGGTATCTCAGTGTTGTTTTGATTTGCATTTCTTTTATGGCTAAAGAAGTTGAGCATTCCTTTATTCGTCTATTGGCCATTCTTGTTTCCTCTTCAGAGAAGTTTCTCTTTAAGTCTTTAGCCCATTTATTTATTGGGCAGTTGTTTCTTTGAGGATTTTTTGTTGGGGGATTTAATTTTTTGAGTTCCAAGTATATTTTAGATATGAGACCCTTGTCTGTTGTATAGCTAGTGAAGATCTCCCAATCTGTGGGCTTTCTATTGATCTTGCTAGCTATGTCCTTTGCCATGCAGAAGCTCTGCAACTTGAGGATTTGTTGTTGGGGGATTTATTATGAAGATACTTTACAGGGGAGTTACAGTTACATGAGTAAGGTAATGTTCACATTACCTTAGTCTATTTCTTTTAGATTAAAACGTGGTATTATTTTCCTAATCCAATTTCACCCTTCTCCACATTATTCTTTGCCTTGGGAAGCAGAAAACTGGCTTTTGCACCATCAGAGATGATCAGCCTCTTGTATCATTTTCCAGTAGGAAAAACTAATATTATCTCAAGTTGGGTGCTAGAAATAACTGTGACATTCTGAAATTGCAAAGTTTTGTTTAAAAAATGGACCATTTTCATTTGTTTCAGGTTAATATTAAACATTTAACAGCTTGTGCCTAAAACTACTTACAAATTTCTGTGGTTAGTCACCATCTAACTAGTAAAAGCCTTACTGTAATAATCAATACAAATTTACACGACAAAATAAAATGATTTTTGTTTTCAATCAATCAAGAACACAGTCATAAGCCTCTTTAGTAATGGTGCTGGCAAAATAGTTTAAAAACCTTAGAAAACTAAAGTTAGATCCTTATATTTCACCCTACACCAAAATCAACTCCAATGGGTCAAAGACCTCCAAGTAAAAACAGACACTCTGGAAACATTACAAGAAGGAATAGGAGAAACCCTAGGTCTCCTTGGCATAGCCTGAAATATTCTTAATAGAGACCCAGAAACACAACAAATCAAAGAAAGGCTAGACAAATGGGATTGCATGAAGCTGCAGAGCTTCTGCATGGCAAAGGACATAGCTAGCAAGATTAATAAAATGAGATGTACAAGACGTTATGTCAAAAAACGAACTTTACAACTTTGGCCCAGAGGGGAGGTGGTGGTGGGGGAGATGGGAAGGAATGGTAAGGGGAAACAAAGGAGGAGGCAATAATGCTTGATAAGAAATGAAGTCGTTAAGTCAAAAACAAACTTTACAACTTTGGTGGGGGGGAAGGTCTAGGTGGGGGAGGGGGAGGATGGGATGGGAAGGGAAAAAAAAGGAGGAGGCTACAATGTTTGATAAGAAATGTACTCATTATCTTGTGCATGTAATTGTAACCCCTCTGTACAGTATTTCACAATAAAAAAAGAAAGTAAAAAAAAAAAAAGAAATGTACTCACTACCTTGCTCATGTAACTGTAACCCCTCTGTATGGTATTTTCACCATTAAAAAACAAAGCCCATGGATTGAGTGAAGATCTTTACTCCATATGACGGACAAGGGTCTCATATCTAAAATATACTTGGAACTCAAAAAATTAAATCCCCCAACAACAAATCCTCAAAGAAACAACTACCCAATAAATAAGTGGGCTAATGACTTAAAGAGAAACTTCTCTGAAGAGGAAATAAGAATGGCCAATAGACGCATACAAAAATGCTCAACCTCTCTAGCCATAAAAGAAATGCAAAGCAAAGTAACATTGAGCTTCCACCTCACCCCAGTTAGAATTGCTATAATCAAGAACTCTAATAATAACAGACACTGGAGGGGATATGAACAGAAGGGAACCCCACTGCATTGTCGGTGGGAGTGTAAACTTGTTCAACCATGTTGGAAAACAATATGGAGGTTCCTCAAGAGACTATGTACATAGAGCTCCCCTATGACCCAGGAATCCCACTTTTAGGCATTTACCCAAACAATCACAAACAAGACTATTCTTTGTTGCTTTGTATGTCCCTCCCGTACAGTACAACCCCTACTTTCACTGTATTTGATGTTGATATATTTTGTGGAGGGGAAGGGAAAAAACAAATAGTTTAAATGGGGATATAGGTGAACCCATTGCAACAATGAGATGCACAAGTCGTTATGTTGCAAAACGAACTTTACAACTTTGCGGGGGGTGGGGGGGTGGGGGGAGGGGTGAGGGGGGGAGGGGGGGAGGGAGAGGCGGATCGGAAGGGATGGGAAAGGGAAACAAAGGAAGAGGCAACAATGCTTGATAAGAAATGCACTCATTATCTTGCCCATGTAATTGCCCCTGTATACGGTCTTTTCACAATTAAAAAAAGACTATACTAAAGCTACCAACACAACTGTGTTTATTGCAACATTATTTACCATAGTTAAGGTATGGAACCAACCCAGATGGCCCTCAGTAGATGAATGGATCAAGAAAATGTGGTATATATTGGTATGTATAATGGAATTCTAAGCCTCCATCAGAAAGAATGCCATTGATCCATTTGTTAGGAAATGGAAAGACTTGGAAAAATTTATATTAAGTGAAGTAAGCCAGGCCCAAAGAAACATATGGTCCCATGGTATCCCTTATCTGCAATAACTAGTACATATCTAGGACAAGCAGAAAAGTTAAAAAGATATGTACATATGACCATATAAGATGATGTTAAGCAAAATGAACCCTAAGATAATGACACAAGATAATGACACATTTCTTGCTATTGTTTTTAATGTATTTATAATGTGATTTTTTTTGTTTCTTTATATGTTCCTCCCCCATGGTATAACCCCTGTTTTCACTGTATTTGATGTTGGTGCCCTGCATCTTGTATATACATTTTTCTAATTTGGGGAAGGGAAGGGAAAAAATAAAATGCTTAAATAGGGATACAGGTTGACCTACTTTAACAATGGGATGTACATGACACTATGTTGAAAATGAACTTTACAACTTCAGGCAAGGGGGTGGGGAGGGAAGTTGGGAAGGTGGGGAGGGAAGGGATGGTAGGGGAAAATCAGAGGAAGGGGTAACAATGCTCGATAGGAAATGAACTCATTACCTTACTCATGTAAATGTAACCCTTCTGTACAGTATCTACAATAAAAATGTATATTAAAAAGAATACAGTCATAAAATATGGGACATAAATTATGTGCTAACAACAATGGGCACATTCTCATTCATTATTTTTATAATAAATTTAAATAATCATAAGACAACCTAAAGTCATCATGAGTAATCCATGCATGTGCATAGAAAGATTGTTTAGGCTTCTGTTAGAACCACAGCTTTGGAGCCTGAGGTCCTCATGACATGGTTATTTTGCTTACTGATATTTCCGGACCACAGAGTAGGCTCCTGGCTCTGATTAGTGTTTGAACCTAGATTGTTTTTCTTTTATGTCCACATTCTAGATCAATATGCTGCCTCTAAATATAAGAGTAGTTATATTTAATAAATCTATTTAAAATATTCTAATAGATGCACTCACTTAATATTTTTCCTGACAGAGCAATTCATGTAATGATCTTATCATTACAGAACTGTATAAAATTAAAAGGTTACTAAGATTGAAGGCAAGTTTACCTTAAGGCATGTCCCTTTTTTCTTTCCATCCAAATTCTTAGATTGAAGGTTTTAGGAAAATATAGAGTCTGATTCACACTGCAGCTTTCATAAACCTGTGGTTAAAATGACAGACAGAGGTTCCACACAACCATTCCCTCACAGGAGGAAAAATGGTACTGATTGGATTAGAAGTAGAAAGACTAATGTATTTTTATCCTTAAGGGTTAGAAGACAAATGGATCTTTCAGTTCTGCAAGTGAGCACAACAAGCAATCCAAAAGCATTATGTGTGTGAGGTAGTTTGTAGAATCTGTTCCATTTGTCACTGGAAGTAGTCCTCAAGGCTCAGAAAAGTGTGAGTTATGGCTGAGACCTAGGATCAGTGGCCACATGTTCAGAGCAATGTCAGACCTTTAAAAGGATCCACAGCTTCAACATCACTCCAGAGCCATCTCTCTCAAATTATTCAAGTTCCACTGCAGTCTAAAGAATCAGCCTAGCCTAAAAAAGCAGGGAACGATGAAATTCTACAAATTATGTTCTCCAGACAACAGTAAACCAGATTTAGATGGACGAGTTTTATCACTCTTTGCAAATGTTCCTTTAATACTGCTATTAGCCTGGAAAGCAAAAGTTTTCTTTTTGTGGAAACTTGAATGCTGTCAGTTTCTAAGTAGAGAGTTTCTCAGAAGGTATTTTTATAATTTTAATAATAATAATAATAATAATAAACGAAAGGAACACTATGAGAACATTTTCTATGCTCATTGCATCTCATCATTAAAGATTCATTTGAAACATTGTCCTTTATCATTGGTCCCATACATATCAAACATACTGGTAACCTAACACCCTGAAGAAATGGAGCACATTTGATTTTGGCAATCTTTAAATACCTATCATAATTTGAGTACTTGATTCTTTATTGACTTTTTATAATCAGGATAGGATAATTATGAATATTAATAATATCTACCAGCATATATGTAAAATATTTCAACATTTCAACATTTCAAATCCAATTGTTTGGCTTTTCTAGTACTGGGTCAAATAAAGGACATTCAGTAAGTGGTAAATGCGACATAGAACAATGATGTGTGACACACACTGGGTAAACAAGGTTTTTTTTATCCTATCTACTTTATTTAGTGAGGAAAGGCAGAACACAAAATACATCAGCAGTGTACTGAATTAGTTCAGCTCATGTCAAAAGTGACTGCGCCATTTCAGCATATTAATTATTTTGAGTCTAAGGCACTTGGAAAAGCTTTCCAACTTCCTTTTCCTTCCTAGAAGTCAGATATAAAATCTCCCATAAGAAAAAAAGCTCTTTCTGTATCAGGCTGAGAACATCTTTGCTATCAGATCCTGGGAATTAATTATAGAATGAATAAGTGCAAAAAACCTTACTAAGAAATAGCATACATTGGGCTGGGAAAATGGCTCAGTGGTAGAGTGCTTGCCTTGCATGTATGAGGCCATAGGTTCAATTTCTCAGCACCACATAAGCAGAAAAAGCCAGAAGTGGTACTATGGCTCAAGTGGTAGAGCACTAGCCTTGAGCTGAAGAGCTGAGGGACAGAACCCAGGCCCAGAGTTCAGGCTCCAAGATCAACAACAAAAAAATAGCATAAATATTTTAGCAATTACTTCAAATATGTTATGGAATCACCTCACACTGTTTTCAAACCCTTCTTCTAATCCTTTCTTCACATGTTTATATTGTATACATGTTTATTTACCATTTTTATATTGTATACATGTAATATAGATTTTCTTCTCAAATGACTGCTTTTAGTGTCGTTTTTGGTGAGCATTCCCATATACAAGTAAAATTGTAATAATAGCTGTATATTTTCTTCTGTATTACACTTTATGTTCATTTATATTAATTTAATTCTTTGACCTGGACAAGAACCAAAGTAAAGGTGGAAAATGTAATTTCCTTTGCTATTATGTTGACAATTAATGCTGAGACGATGATGGATATGGTTTGAGAATGTTCAATATTTTACCCATGAGGGAAATAAAAATAAAACTATGATCAGGTTCTATATAAGACTGGTCAGAAGGCCACCAAAGAAAGAAAAAAAAACCTGGTGAGAATACAGGGAACATGGAATTTTTAACACTTTGGTATGAAAGTAAGTTAGTATAGCCTATGGTCATCAGTTTAGAGATTTCTGCTAAAAGTTTTCCTATAATTTATTTATTTATTAATGATGTTCAATATCTTACACTGAGTACCAGTGGCTGAATTATGTCATCTTAGCTACTCAGGATACTGAGATCTAGAGGATCATGGTACACAACTAAGCTGAACAGAAAAATTACCAAGACTTCATCTTTAATAACCAGACAATATAACCAGAAAAAATGACCAGAAAAAGCCAGACTGAAGCCGTGACTTAATAAAAATAAAAACAAACAGAACAACAAAAAATCTCAGCCAACTGAGCAAGTTGAACAAGTGTGATCTCAAACACCAGTACTGAACACACACACACACACACACACACACACACACACACACACAGAGAACAAACTTTTGAGGAAGTTTTACTTGTATTTGACTCTCTACTAATACTCTTATTACATTAAAACCATAAGAAAATGCCTAATAAAATATGTTATTAAATTAAGGAAAATATATATTTCAAATGGTTAAAATTTTTCAATAGAAAATCATTTAAAAATTGTTTTTTCCTGTAGAAATCTTTCAGCTACTGTCAAATCAAAGTCTCATTTCTCTTTCCTTCTTATTCTTGCTTTACCTTTTGATTTACCAAAACATAAATATACCTACTTTCCCTGCAAATCTATAATTTAGGGATTACAGAGGCCCATATCCTTCATCATTTCATTATAAAACTCTTATGGTTAAAAGCCTTCTTTTCATAGTTGCTTATTAGATCTAACTTCCATTAAATTTGTCACCATGTTCCTTGATCCACCTTGCTTCACTGACTTCAGATTAGTAAAATAATACATAAGATTCTCTCTCTCTCTCTCTCTCTCTCTCTCTCTCTCTCTCTCCTTCTCTCTCTCTCTCCCTCTCTCTCTCTCTCTCTCTCTCTCTCTCTCTCTCTCTCTCTCTCTCTCTCTCTCTCTTTCTCTATGTTATCATTCTAGGAACACATAAATATGTATTCAAGATGCTGCCTAATGTTTGGGGAAACAGCAATGAATAAAAGGCACAAGAAAAATCTCCTTCCAATAGTTTTATATTCTATGATCAATGTAATGAATACTAATACTTTAAGTAAGTACTTTTAGGATGATTGACAGATGAGGGGTAATACATACGTGTTTCATGTTCAATTTCAAGTGAGATGGGTAGAGATTTCCATAACTGAAACAGTCAGGGAGGAATGATTTGTTTGCTCGGTGGAGAAAACTGTAGATGCAAATTTATTAGAAACACACCTGCAATTTTTATCAGTTAGTGACTCATCATAGAAAGGGAGAAAATAAAATTAAGAGGAATGCAAAAAGATAAGGTAGAAAGACACTCAGATTATCTCTTGTGGACCATTTTCAAGAGCTTAGTGCCCGATGTTAGTGCTTTGGGGATAAACTAGCAAAATTAGTACTGTGGATATGAAAACAGTAACCTTCTAAAAGCTGATCTGCGTTTAAATAGTAAGCAGTTTTCTTCATTGAAAAGCAAATAATAAAGTTACAATGATTAGCATTTCTTCTCATGTCCTGTTCAATGTTAGAGTACCCAGGAGGCTGTTTTAGGAAGATTCCAACCACAAGAACTTGAGGAAGAGGAGGAGGAGGAGGAGAGGAAAGAAGGGGAGGGGGAAGAGGGGGAGGGGGAGGAGGGGGATGGAGGAGAAGGGGGCAGGGGGAGAGGATGAGGCGGGGAGGAGGGGGAGGGGGAGGGGGAGGAGGAGGAGGAGGAGGAGGAGGAGGAGGAGGAGGAGGAGGAGGAGGAGGAGGAGGAGGAGGAGGAGGAGGAGGAGGAGGAGGAGGAGGAGGAGGAGGAGGAGGAGGAGGAGGAGGAGGAGGAGGAGGAGGAGGAGGAGGAGGAGGAGGAGGAGGAGGAGGAGGAGGAGGAGGAGGAGGAGGAGGAGGAGGAGGAGGAGGACGACGACGACGACGACGACGACGACGACGACGACGACGACGGCGACTTCTTGCATGACACAGTTTGAAAGACTGGGTAGAAAGTAAGCAAAATAGGAGAAAAGAGTTTGAGGATATGAGAAAATTGAAGGGAACAGTTCTATACAGCCATATGAAATAAATCTTGGGTGAACAGAAATGTAAGTCATGGAAACAGGAAAGATTAAGAATTTCATGAGGAATTTTGAATTCTGTTATCCATAGCTGGCTGTTGACTTTGTGTTGAATTTGTGTTGACTTTGTCCTTCTTAGTCCATGAGCTTCTAAATTGTATGTTATTAAAGACTTTATTATTTTTTACTGCATGGATTTGAGCTTTTGTAGATTATTTTGGAATGTTGTATCTGGCATTATAAATCTGCCTTAATTTTTTTCCCCCAGGGCTGAGGACCGAACCCAGGGCCTTGCCCGCGCCATTCCGCTGGGCTAACCCCCCCCAGCCACATCTGCCTTAATTTTTAAATTATACTTCTGTTTTCCTTTTTTATTAAACTCTTTATCTTACCTAATTTTCAAGAGTTAGGATAAGAATGATTAAACATTTATCACCTGCTAATGTTTGGCCAGTTCTATCTCCACATTTGTGATGTTAGCTACATTATTAGTTATTTGGCTATAAGAAATGAAAGAAATAATGTCAAAAACAAGGCTAATGGCTATTCTCCTAGAAGTAATATGGACAAAAAGATGTTATGATCATACTTCTCCTTTTTAAAGAATCACTTACATTTAAAATACATACTGTACTAAATATAAATACATAAATAAAATATATACCGTACTAAAATATATGCTGTACTAAATATAAAATATAATATTGTTAAGTCATTTGTGATTTTGAAAATCTAAGTTATTCAGGTGATGGTGGCTCACATCTATAATCCTAGATAGTCAAGAGGAGGAGATCTGACTGAGAATCATGGTTCCAAGTCAATCCAGGCAAGAAAGTTTGTGAGACCCTTATTTCCAGTTAACCATCAGAGAACTGGAAATGGAGCTGTGGCTCAAAGTGGTAGAGTGTTAGTCTTGAATGAAAAAGCTCAAGAATAGTGCATAGGAACTGAGTTCAAGCCCCATGACTGACAAAAAGAAAAAGAAAGTAAAAATCTTTTCTTTTTTTTTTCTTTTTTTTTTTTTTTGTCGGTCGTGGGGCTTGAATTCTGGGCTTGGGCGCTGTCCCTGCACTCTTCAGTGCAAGGCAAGTACTCTACCACTTGAGCTACAGTGCCACTTCCGAAAGTAAAAATCTTAATAGGACAATATTTTATTAATTTAAATCCAGAAGTAATGGGCTGTCCATTTTGAAGGATCAAAAATTTCAAAAATCTACTTTACTACAAGAAATATAATCTACGAGTAGAAAGATATACTACCTCTCTATGTGCTAACAATAGAGATCAATTTAGTTCATTAGCTTTTATTTTGTAACATACCCTACATACATGCCTAACACAATCATAATTCACAGTAGTTGATCCTAAATAATTTAAATCCATAGTCCCTTTTTCTCCTGTACTCCCTGTGTGTGTGTGTGTGTGTGTGTGTGTGTGTGAGAGAGAGAGAGAGAGAGAGAGAGAGAGAGAGAGAGAGAGAGAGAGAGAGAGAGAGAGAGAGAGGTGGCAGCACTGAAGTTTTGAACCCCAGAGCTAGTCCTTCTTAGATGTCACTCGACATTTCTAGCTCTTTCTGCTTTGGTTTTTTTAGATAAGGTCTTGTGTTTTATCCTGGGTTGTCATCAACTGATGTCCTCCAACCTATGTCCACCAATAGCAAGGAGCACAAATGCAAACTCATAGCCAACATTTTTGTTGGTAAATTAATACAGTTATATCATCAACTTTCTTGTTCACGATCACTTTATACTGCAGTCCTCAGATCCCAGTTTCCTGAGTAGCTAGGATGATAGTGTAAGCCAATGGAAACTGGCTGTATTTTATATTGCTTTGCTACTGCACACATTTCAAAACACTTTAGTAAAAGATTACTAACAAGATATGTACTTGAAACCAAGCATATCAAAGAAAAAAGATAAGTTGGCGTCAAACTTGGTGACTTTTAGTGTTTTTCATTGGTCTCTATTGCCCTCAACTTTCTTATCTTCTAAGACTGTAGTGAATTTGGAAGAAAATAGCTAGCTTTTGAATTTCATTCTAGTAGCAATCTTTATAGCGTTTGGTTGCTTACAAAAATGAAAAGCCTAAGAGTGTATATTAATGAATTTCTGACTGCTGAAATGTTAAGTTCTCAGAAGAATTATAATAATATATTATTGTTCTGACTCTTTAAAATAATGAACAATCTCTTTTCTTTTGTATTTTAGAGCAGTTCCAAATTGCATAGAGAACCCCTGTGACTTTCTGTGGTCATAAAAATGAATGACTAGAATGAAAACAGATGAATGGCTTATGGCAATAATACATATTAATGGAATTATTTCTTAAGTACTTCACAAATATGAATCTGTAATGACCTATTACAGGGAAAAAAAGAAAACATTTTATTCCTTTTAGATTCTAAAGTACCTAATGTTTTCTTTTCTCCCAATAGTTGGGAAGAAAACTCAAAGAACACTATGTCAGGAAATTCCTAAGAGCAAAATTAAGTAGTTGATATTTTGTTGTTGTGTATCAGTTGATATTTAAACTTGTAGAATATGTAATTTGAAGTTCTATTTCACTGTGGATGTACTAATATAAAATCCTTCGTCTTGATATTCTAGTCAAAAATTAAATCTAATAGTTATAAAATATTTTGAAACAAACCATTAAAAAGGCTATTACAGATGCAAAGAAATGTTTAATGTGGGTAAATGTGTAATTAACTTAGAAGAAAAATCTAATAAAATCCTTAAAGTCACAAATCCTTCATTTTGGTGAGATTGTACTATACTTTCTTACTATCCTTTAGCTTTCAGGCTGTTTTTTTAACCTTCCAGTATGTAATGAAATATTATTTATGCGGAAAGGAAGCATGAATTCCTTATCTGTGGATTTGAGGTATGGTTGTCAGTGGTAAGGAAGAAGAATGAGGTCAAGTTCTATTTTTCTTTTGTTCCTCTCACAAAGGGTCACAAAGTCTTTCAACTTAAGGTTCCTTTCAAGGGGTCTTTTTAACAAAACTTTTCTCTGGATCTACATCATATTTTGTACCTTTGTCTTATTTTGAATATGTGAGTGGCTGTGCTCTGACTTTTCTTCTTCCAGAGAAAAGTTTTTACTCTTCAGGTACATTTCTATAGATAATGGGCAGGTGAATCTTTTCCTGTGATATTTCCACTCTTCAGGTACATTTCTATAGATAGTGGGCAGGTGAATCTTTCTAGTAGTTATGCTGTAGGGGTGTGCCTCCTCTTTCTGTGGCACAGTGATTAATACCTTAAAATATCTGAGACATGACTTTGAAAAAGTTATTTTGGTTCAGCTTTAACCAAATACTAAATGAATGCTCATATCATATGCAAGATACTCTGAAAGAACACCAAAAAATAATGGTACGTTATTTTATTTAATTTTTTGGGGATTGATATCTCTATAGGACTCCACTATCTATATACTGTCTTTAATCTCAATATGTAGTGTCAAAAGTTAATTTTTAAATATCAAAATTCATTACCCTAATACTTACTTCAGGAAACATTTTCATTTTTGTCTGCTTTTCTTTCCTTAATCCATTTTCATTCTAATTTTTTTGATTCAAACTCTGAACAAATATTCACTGATCATAATTATCTGTTCAAATGTACTGTAAGTGCTGGTTACAGCAGTAAAAAATATTTTAGCAAATTCCTCTGTCCTCTAAGCCCCATGTTCTTATATTACTTTTTTTTTTAATATAGTGCTGTTTGGATCCAAATAGTGATCTGGCCAGAAAAGCATACAACTCTTTTATACTGTTTATAGTAGTACATTGTGTCTTGTTCAGTTCAGGCTGCAATAATAAACTATTGTACACTTGTGGATTAAACAAGAAACATTTAATTCTTACAGTTCTGGAGGATAAAAATTCCAAGGACCGGGTCAGTAAGGATCAGTTTCCTGTTCTAGTAATGGCTCTCTGGTTATGTTGGCAACAGGGGAAGAACTGGAAGTTGAAATAAATTCTCTGAGTTTCTTCTTACAAGTTGCTCAGCCCAGAATGAGGGCTTCACCATCGCCCCCTCATTCCCTTTATTCTTGTGGTTGCAGGCCGTGGAAATGCCTCCATGTAAATGGAAAAAATCCTTTGTTGTCGTTCCAGAATGCTGTCACTTCTTTATGTTCAGTCTAATGGATATATTTCCATGAATTCACTTTCATCTTTTACTTTATGAAGATGTGTTATAAGAAGTGTCAAGATCTACATAGAGGAATTTTTTCATCTTTCAGGAAATATAAAATTACATTTGAATACAATTAAATTCAAGATTTAAAAATAAGTCTGTAAGCATTTCTGGACATATACCACAGACATGGTAAAGCAGAAGCTTCCTCAGGAAAGTAAATCTGGAACAAGCAGGGATCTTCTTTATATCAAGTCTGTGTAGTTAGTCAAAGCTAAATATACATTTTTAACTATCTTAAGAATGTAATCTATAAAGCAAAGAAGAGTGAGGGAAAGGGTACATAGGGGAGGGATGGGGGCAAATATTGAGAGTGGTGTTATTAGGATGTATTGCTTTCATAAGCTGCTTCGTTAAATGGCAGCTACATTATTTAAAGATAATTTAAAATAAGCGAAAAAAGGTAACCTTAAAACTACATAAAAATGAATTGATGAGACAGGCACTATTTGGCTCACACCTGTAATCCTAGCTACTCAAGAAGCTGAGATCTGAGGATCCCAGTTCAAATCCAGCCTACATAAGAAAGTCAATGAGGGCCACATCTCTAATTAACCACCAGAAAACTGGAAGCAGAGTTGTCCCTCAAAGTAAGAGACCAATAGCCTTGAACAAAAAATGTCAAAGACTGTGCCCAGACCCTCTGTTCAAGCCCCATGACCCCACTACCAACAACAAATGGATTGATATGCCTTGGAACAAATTTCTCTTTCCTTCATGAATCTAAAATCCACACAGCGATATGGAGGTATTCTACTGCATTTAAATTATGAGTCATGTCTTAACCGCAGGGTCTATAAATATTCTAAGCACACCATACTCTTCATTCCAAAGAGGTCTTTCATAATCCACCACTGTCTAATGTCCAGAAACACAAGTCTCATGAGTGTGTGGCAGGCATGTGCCATGCATCTAGTTTCTAGCTGCTACATAAACATCAGATGCAATACAACATCAAAAGAACCCTTCAGGAAACATCTGTGTTTTATTTTCAGTTTTACTCCTCAGAAGATAACTGCTTATCAATTTTCTCATAATAGTTTTACTTATGGTTTTTAAAAAATAAAAACTGTGTAGATATTTCCTTGAAATTTGCATAACACTGAGAATTGTTTCACTCGATCATATACTCACTAGTGATAGCTTGATACTTCTTTTTAAATTTAATTTTAATAGATTTTATTTTAAATGTAGGTTCACAATAAAATTGAACAACAGTTTGAGATTTCTCAGATACAGGATGCCTTAATGTACATAGCCTTCCCTATTTTAATAACAGAAAAGGTTTGAGGAATTAAAAATCCTTAACAGCAAAAAGTTGAACTTTTCTCTGTACCTTCTCACTTCATAATATGTATAAACACATGTGTGTGTATACATATGTGTGTGTGTTTCAAAGTGGTTCATTTATCTCCCAGTTTTGATTTAAGGATGTCTATGAAAGGATATACCTGTTATTTGATTGATGGATTATTGTTTCTGCTAAATTGAGTGCTAGTATATTATTGGACAATAATAGAAATAGAATAACCTTTTTCAAGCTACATGTCCTCATAAAAGGAAAATGAATGGCTCATACTTTTAAGAATTTATTGTTCCATAATAACTAAATACTGTTAGCTAATAGCAAAAGGAATTTTTCTATCCATTATTTATGGTGTGCATACAGGTTCAATAATGAGTTCTGTGATCCATCCTGGGAAAATGAGGAGAAAACAGTGTAAGTACCAGTTTAAGTGTTTAAATCCAGTGATTTTTAAACCTGGCTGTGACCTCTAGCTTATAGTAAGACACAACCATCTCTTTTTCATTTTGAGTGCATTGCAAAATGTTAGATTTTATTTCTTAGGTTCATCAGCTACGTCTAACTACTATGGTTAGAAACAAAATAGGTAGTTAATCTACATACAACTTGATAGTGCTTGCCAAGATTAATATGATTTCATAATCTATGAGGATGTCCCATCTCCTTAACTTGATATCTGCTAGCCTAGACTAGGCAATGTTACAATAAAGATTCATTTCTTTGTCTAGTCAGACGTGAGTTAATTGGATTATCTCTTTCCTGCAGAGCAGGTTTTATAGTGCAGATAAAAGTAAACATAATTCCTTCATTATATATTTCTTCATGAAATATGTTCAGCTAGTCATATAATAATGAGTTAATCAGTTCACTTCTAATATTTTTAATTGCATCTATAAATAGTTATTTATTTTGTTTTATTTACATATATCTCTATCCCACATTTTTGCTAGTAATTCAGGAAGCTCAACACAACCATGTATTGACACTCTTTTCTCTTTAGTTTCTTATTTGCAGATAAGAAACAATCTGTCTAATGATATGTGGTTGAACTAATACAACCAATTTAAAAGCCATATTCTTTTACATTCGAATTTTTGAAATTTGACCCTTCCAAACCTCTGGTGTATCATTCAATATAATACTAAGTGCTATTTTCTTAAATAATATCAACTAATTAAGCAGAACAGAACTTCTGAAAGGTCTTTTAAGTTTCTCTAGTATGGTTGTATAGTTAGAAGATAGATAATTATATCACAAGCTTATAAGGAAGTAGACAATGGCAGCAATTACATCCTTGGTTGTTTTAAACCAAACGATATTTGAAAAAGTGAATTTCATGTTGATATACAATATTAAACTATTTTCCAATTTATAAATTTCACCCAACATTCTTGTATTCATTCATATATCAATTTCAAGACTTGCTTCAGGGTATAAATAAGAGTCAAAATAAATGGTCCATATCAGTAAAATTATTATTATTGTATGTATATTTAGAGTTTTCATAGTATCCCATTGGTTTCTTGAGCCCTTTTCCCATTGTGCAACATATTTTGTGGTTTTAAAGCTGAACAACAAAGAGACATATTTTTTACTCCGGTGAAATTATCTGCAGTTAAAATCCTACTTGGGTAGGATAAAGAGTGACTTCAACTTTCTTAGCATAAATACCAAACATTTTCTGCAAAATACAAACAATTTTTATATATCAAATGCATAAGGAAGTCATACTTGAATCAACTTCATATGTTGTACAATGTGTTCTCATATTATCTTTCATAGATTAGACGCATTTTCCATATTTTGCACTGGTATGCAGCCAGTTTTCAAGGAAGGAAGTCACATCTTTCTCTCATCTCTCATGCCCATGCTGAAGCAATCTACACTTTTAGTTCCACTTGAAGTTCTAGACATTGATAGATTTATTACTTATTCTAACTTAATTAATAAATTGTAATATTAATAACTACAACGTAATTCATATTATTTCCATAAATGATATTTTTGGTAGAAGATCAAATACTTCTTTTTCATATTTGGACATTACAAATAATTAAAGTTCCTTGCCTCTATGAGTTCATTTTTATGTCATATGCACAATTTTATTCTCATAAATTCATGTGTTAAACATGATTCACCATGGTTATCTTACCAAATATAAATATTCACATTAATATATATATAGTGGACAGTGTTTCTGTAAATCAACAGTTCACATATGGAATACATGAAGATCTTATTTAAAGTGTAGATAAGTTTAAAAAGTGTTTCTGTAGGCATACTGTATTTATTCAAAAGGATTTCAATGCAATATTTTTATATATGCATTCAATGTCCTCTGCTCAAACTCTTTCTTATTCTCTCTCACCACCGTTTTTTCCAGCCAGTCCATGAATCTGGGATGCTTGTGCATCCTCTGCTGTCTTCTTCAATTTCTTTCTTTGAGATTGTATAATTTTTGTTATAAAAAATCTTTCCCTTCCTTGTTTAAATTAGTATCTATGTATTTTACTATTCTAAGGGTTTTGTGAATTGAATTATTTTTGCCTGATTTTTTTTCCTAACCTTATTTTTTGTTGGTATATAGAAAGGTATCAGCTCTATAATTTCTCTCTTTTATTTCTTTCCCCTACCTAAATACATTGGGTAGGAATTCTAGTACTGTATTAAATACAGTTGAGGAAAATTGACAGCCTTGTCTTTTCCATAACTTTAGGAAAATAATTTTAGATTTTCACATAGTGTTTATTGCAGGTTTGTTATGTATGCATTTATTATGTTCAGAAACATTTCTTCTACTCCAATTTTCTTCAGCGTATTTTTCATTATAGGATGCTGATTTTTGTCAAAGGCTTTTTCTGCATCAGTTTCAATAATTATATAGTATTTGTGCGTGGTTTTATTTATGGGATCTATTACCTTTATTGATTTAGGTCTGTTGAACTACCATATATCCTTAGAATGAAACAGACGTGCTAATGGTGTGTGATCTTTTTAATGTGTGGCTGAACTTGGTTTGCAAGAATTTTATTGATTTTTTTGCATCAATGAACATGAGAAAGATCAGTCTGTAAGTCTTTAATTTCTTTGTTGTTGTATCTCTGTCTGGTTTTAGTGAATGTAACATTAGCTCTATAGAGTGAGCTTGATAGTATTCCTTACCTTTGTACTTCAGGAAGAGTTTTA
The DNA here is from genome assembly GCF_024711535.1 of Dipodomys merriami. Lineage (NCBI taxonomy): Eukaryota > Metazoa > Chordata > Mammalia > Rodentia > Heteromyidae > Dipodomys > Dipodomys merriami. The sequence continues at coordinate 108,547,159 of NW_027203381.1, read as the reverse complement.
AAGAATATTGGTTCTCCTTCTTTAACTATTTGATAAAACGTTTTAGTGAGCCAATCCTGTCCTGGACTTTTCTTTGTTGAGTGACTCTTTATTTCTGTTACAATCTCATTACTCACTATAGATCTGGTCAACTGGTTTATATCATCCTGTTTCAATTTCTGTATGTAAATGTTATCTTGAAATTTGTCTATTTCTTCTAAAACTTCCAGTTTCTTTCTATATAGATCATTCAACATATATCTTTATGGGTTTTTGGGTTTGTGGAGTTCATTAATATTGGTTTTGTGATATTCCTTTATTTATCTCTATTTTTTTCAGTATTATCTGTGTTTATTATCCATATATGAGGTTGCTTAAGAAAAATCAATAGGAGCCGGGTGCTGGTGGCTCACTCCTGTAATCCTAGCTACTCAGGAGGCTGAGATCTGAGGATCATGGTTCAAAGCCAGCCCGGGCAGGAGAGACCGTGAGACTCTTATCTTCAATAAACCACCAGAAAACCGGAAGTGGCGCTGTAGCTCAAGTGGTAGAGCGCTCGCCTTGAGCTGAAGAGCTGAGGGACAGCGCTCAGGCCCAGAGTTCAAGCCCCATGACCGACCAAAGAAAAAGAAAAATCAATAGGTTTATTTTGTTCTTCATCTTATTTGATGATTCCTATTCTTGGCATGAATTATAATGAGAGTAGTTAAATAATGTTCACACACACACACACACGCACGCACACGCACACCCCTTCTCCTCTTTCTCTCCCTACTTCCTGCCAACACCACACACTTACTCAGGTAGCCATAGACCTGAGGTTTACAATCTTGTTAAAGTTGTTGAGAATAGACATTTGATTTGAATTGAAACCCAATAACGTATTTATATCTTCAAATTGACCTGTTCTCTTCAAGGAGGTGGTAACATTGATTTGGTTGTCTGTTTATAGATAAATGTATTTCTATAAACAGGGCAAACACTTAATGGTTACTTATGATTGTTATTAAGTAGTAATTTCCTGTGAAAATAACATCTTCCTCCTTCATTTCTGTCATGTCTATTGGTGACATCAGATTTATTTTTTATGACCAGAGTACTGAATCAAAAAATGAATTAAAAATTATTGTATACAACTGTCTTATATTTTCCTGATATTTAAATATTCCAGAGAGTAACAAGATCTTATGAGATATATAATTAAAACATAATTTGGATAAATCCATAAACGAGTATATCTATCTTTGATATTGAGGAAGTTAAATAATGTGGGACATTGTAACTACATTTATACTTTCTGAAACATAATTTACTTATTAATGTCTGAATTATTATTCCCAATTACTTCTTTCTTGATGAGGCAACTAAATATCCACCATCCTTGAAATATGATGACAATGAGTTATCTTACAACATTTTTTAAGAAAAAGAAAAATAATATGTAAATAACTGGTAACACATTAACTAATACAAGTTATTTGTTTTATTATAGTCTTAAAGTAAAAACAGTAACAATGAGCAAAGATACCTATATTTCAAAAATGTAAATGAATTATTTTACAATCAAAATGACTTACAGTCATTTTAAAGTCATATACACTTTGAAATTTTCATGGAAAATAGTTTTTTTCTGTAAGTATTTTCTAGAAACAACCTATTGCTTGAACATGACCATAAATAAATGTAATTTACTTACTGCCTTTATTTTCAGAATGTAGTACCTGCATGGTATATTTGTGCTAAGACCGAGGATGTTTACTTACTCCATTTTAAGTATGTATCTGACCATATGCCAAGTTCTTGACAGCTCTGTGTTTTAGTGACTGCCTGGCCCCACATCCTGTAGTCTGAATTCTTGCTAGTAGTGTTTTGTTTTAGTTCTCCTTATTTGTAAGGCATATCATGAACAGCCTTCACTGTCACAACTAATGAAGGTTTGGCATGCCAGCTACAAGTGTCATGGTACTATTAACTTAAAATGTTTTCTTCAGACCTGCTTGGCTGCTGTGTATACATATTCACACTCTGATAAGAGAAGAACATTCAATTTAAGTACGGCAGCAATAAGCTCATTTATATTCCAAAAGAAGCATTGAAGTCACAGTCTGTAATAGGTGTTGTTTATGTGAGTTCTTATAAAGAGGGGGAAGAAAATTGGTTGATAAGGAATCACCCTGAGCGTACTTGAACTTGTTTTCTGATATTTTACTGCCTTATCTATCTCTTAGCCTTGCAGAAAAAATTACCTGTGGGATTTATAAGGTATGTCTGTGCAAAATCTATGCCTGGCTGCTTTCATATATTTGTTTCACCTAAGACAATACCTGTAGCTACTTAAATCTTGCTGCTTCTTGGCTATCATTAGAGAACAATAAGGGTATTTACCTTAAATAGTCACACATATAAATCATTGAATGGAATGGAAGTGTGGCTTTGGTGTTGAAATGTACAAGGCATTGACTTTTAAGGATGAATTTAGATTTCTTTATAGGGTGGTAAAAGTATCACAATGTGAATGTTCACATTGTCAAAGTTAGTGATTTTATTGAATTTAGAAATGGCATTTCGTTTTTGGCAGTGCTAGTGTTAGAACTTCATACTTCTTAGGCAAGTACTCCCACACATGAGCAATGTCTTCACCCTTTATGTTTTGTAGCTAATTTTTCAGACAGTGTATCTTTGCTTTTTTATTTTTATTTTATATTTGGCTTCCATTACTAGTTTCTTGAGTCAATATGTTGAAGCTACTTTGATATGTGTACGATAATGTCTTTTCTAATGCTCTTAAATTATTTTCCATACTTCGTAACTGTCTTACTATATGAGAGTTGGATCTGCTGTCAATGAGTGACAGAGCTGTTTTATATTGAGTAATGCAAAAGTCTTTGAAGAGTATGGTACTAGCCTAATGTCTCCAAGATGAAAGCTTTCTATAACTCTTCATGACATTCTCTCTTGTCTGATGCTAACCTGTTGCACCAAGCAAGTCACTGGTATGTGGGTTATTTTTCATTAATGTATGCTTTGTTTTAAATTTAACATTGTACTCCATTTTACAAAATATTTTCATTATGGTTTTCATTTCTTTCTTTGCTAACACTACTATTATATATGGGATAAAAACATTCTCCTAGAGCAGCAAATAAGAGTTTTGTGGATTTAGCTTTTAAATTTGCTACACAGAATTAAATAAATTAAATAAATTTTATTTAAAAATTAAAAAAGTAAGTGAAATAATAAATGATAAATTAGTGAACATTTTGAAGAAATCATCTAGTTTCATTTCCTCCAAATAAAGGACTTTTTGCAGAGAACTTTATATTGTTTTTGCATAATAGTATAATTTTCAAATTACATAATTAATATTACCATAAATTATCATAACTAATGATATCTATATAACTTAGAAAAGTAGACATCTTCCACTTATCTGAATAATTTATTCTAGAGTAAAACACATCACCTACATTATTCAACTTGATCCTGGGTTCTATGAAGCTATTACTGCGTTTGTCTATTTCCTCATAAATATCATGGCATTCTTATTACTAACACTTTGTCATTTGTCCTTGTATTTGACATAAAACTTGATATTCTTAGCTATTTCATCATTTGTTCTACATTAGCAACATATTATTAACATCTATTTGTGACTTATTTTTATTATGTAGATTATCACAGAAGAACTCTCCTTTTCATGCTTTTATATCTTCACAAAGTATGCCTTTCTTCTCTCCGTTAGATATTTTAAAGTTTTTCAACAAATGTACTTTTTACCATTTAACATGATCTGTGTTAGAAAAAATTAAAGAAATCTCAATTATCAGATTAAACAGACCAAAGTTATGTGATATTCAATGCTTCCAAACTGTATTTTCTTGATAATCTATTGTCGACTGATTTTAAAATCAGCATAATGAAATCAGATTAATGAGTTGATTGATAATAAAAATAATCATCATTCCTAATCTATATACAAATGGGTTACTATATATTATCATATTTTCTTCCACTATGGGGCTTTATTACCGTACCATAATATTTAAATTAATTGTTATCTTTAAGATAAATGTACAATTATCAATTTTCACTGATTTTTGTGATTTTGTGTGGATATTGTTATTGTATGCTTCTATAATGAGGTTGTATTTTTATTTAAATTTGTATTTAATTATGTTGTAACATCTCCCTTTTCAATCCTTTTCACTCCAATCATGTATTTTATTGTCCTGTCTACTAATTAATAATTACCCAGAGTTTAATACAATTTGTTAGCTTTTCAAGGATCAATTATCGGCAGTGCAATTTTGGTAAAAAAATTGACCTATTTCATTAAATTTTGCTCTCCTCTTAATATTTTGTTTTTCTTGATTTGAGTATGCTCTGCTGACTTTCTTTACTGTAAAACTTCTAGAACAAACAATTGTATGTTGTATCATTTTGAAGTGCGTTACTATATTAATCACAACTTATATTGAAAATACACATTGTAATTAAATGTTCATGACAGTTTTTCAAATGTTTATTTTACATTGAAAAACACAGATTTGGGCTGGGAAGGTGGCTCAGTGGTAGAATGCTTGCCTTGCATGCCTGAGGCCCTGGGTTCGATTCCTCAGCACCACATAAACAAAAAGAAAAAAGCCGGAAGTGGTGCTATGGCTTAAGTGGTAGAGCACTAGCCTTGAGCTGAAGAGCTGAGGGACCAGCGCCCAGGCCCAGAGTTCAGGCCCCACGACTGGACCCCCCCCCACACTCAAAAAAAAAAAAAAAAGAAAAACACAAATTCTAGGTGTAGGAAGACATTGTTAAGTCCTGGTAGTATGCATAAATTTCTGAGGAAGAAAATTCCTGCCATAAAATAAATCTAAATGTTATTTATTCTGTAATTTTAGCTATAAAATTATTGCGTATAATTCCTTCTCTCTGGCTTATGTGCATTGTACATGCATGAGTAGAAATGAGTGAATTCCACATTCAGGTGTTAAGTGATGTTAGAAACTACTGAAATATTTCTACTGGTGGTTCCCAGAAACACATACACTAACTTCTAACTTTCTTTTTCTTTTCTTCTTGAAGCCCACACCAGTGTAATCAAATGAAATAAAATTATATAATTTTACAAAGCCAACATGTGCTTTTCAGAGATTCTTGTCTGTAGTTAAACAGTACAAAGCCAGAAGTAAAGTTGCTCCTCAAGTGGTAGAGTGGCAGATGTTAAGCTAAAGAGTCCAGAGTTCAAGCCTTGAGAGAGGCAGACAGAGATGAGACAGAGACAGAGAGAGACAGAGACACAGAGATTGTACTCATAAGAAAAGAACAACACTAGAAAGCCGGAAAGAAGAACCACAGAGATGAAAAGCACAGAGATACAGAAAGGCAGAAAGGTGCAGAGTAAATTAGGAAACAGTTCATCACTCCATTGAAGGGTGTTCTATGAAGGAAAGGGAGGACAAATTATGCATTGCAGATAGAAAACAAACTATTGACCTTAGATATGGAATGAACTCACATCTTTTTTCAGTCCTAAACCTAGCATAAGGACTTGATGGGGCAGTGAATTTCTTGGTGCAACAAGTGAGCATTAGACAAGTATGCCATTCTCAGCAAGAATGTCACATAGAATTATACAGAGCTGTCATCTTGGAGACGTCCTACTGTTTAAGACTGAGATATTCTGGACACGTGAACTCAGGGGACAACTGAGACTTGGAGAGATTTGTGACACTTAGCAATAGTATCTCTGAGGCCAGCTATGAGGGAAAATTGATAGAATTTCTAAGACCTCTGTTTGAAGACCAAAATGGCTAATCATAGCCATAGATGAAGGGGAAGAGATGTAAAATAAAGGTTTAGAAATATATTCAACAAAATAAATTCTCTAATCTTGAAAACCAGTCATGTAGTTATAGAAGCCTTTCAGGACATCCATCAGTTAAGAACAAAAAAGTACTTCTAAAAAGCATATAAGGTCTAAAGCATTAAATGGACAGAACACAGAAAGAATCTTGAAAGCTGAAACAGGGAAGTGCCAAGTCAGGAAGCCATGAGAATAACAGCAGATTTATAACAGAAACTTTAAAACCATGAAGGAAATGGAATGATATATTCTAAGCCCTGAAAGATATATGTCCACCTAGATTGCTTTATCCAGCAAAGCTGTCCTTCATAATAGAACAAGAAAACAGGAACCTATGGAATTGATGACAACTAAACCAGCACTGCAGAAGGCTCCTGAAGAAATTCTACACAAAGAAGTGAAGGATAACACAAAGTTAAATGTGGGGAAGACGAGCTGTCATGAAACAAATTCATCATAATCAAATGAGGAATAGGAAAGTATCAAACATTATAAAAATAACAAAGGAACAGGAATGATTACATACATTTCACTGATAGCCCTGAATGTTCATAGTCAACATTATTCAGTTAACAGACTGCCCATCTATTTGTTTTCTGTAAGAAATAAAACTCATGGGAAAAGTCAAACACCGATTTCAAATGTACGAATGAAAGGGATCTTCTAATGAAATGATGCTTGTCTGCAACCAGGACTATTTATGCTTTTATTTGACAAACCAAACTCAAACAAAAATGAGAAGACAAAAGGAAAGAGCACTTCAAATTGATGAAGAGAACTCAGAGGTCAGAGATAGATAATAAAAGCCTTATAATTTCTTTTAAGCTGTTAACATGCCTTTTTCTCTCCAACACAGCTACATACTCCTGGTGGATAAAATCTAGTCATACTTTGTGTTTCCTTTAGAACCTTGCCTTGACCTCATGTGCACTAAATATGGTTTGTTTTGTTTTCATGAGTTTCAATTCATAGATTTCTCTTTTTTATTTACTTAGCCACAGCTTAAATCATAATTGAACTTATTCCAAGTTAATCACAACAAGAATGACTATCATCAAAATTATATGATTTGATACTCTATTTCTATATCTCTACAGGTAAACAGGTATATTGTTTCAAACCTAAGTTTCCTAATTTTGTACAATTAATTTAAACAAAGGATTAAACAAAGCATTAAACAGCTCTCTATTGTCACTTCATGAACCCGTGCAATACATATTAAAACTGGCCAAACAAAATTGTTGCAAAAAAGAAGTGTTGAATACATTATTAAAAATTTATTGCATATTTACTGAATTGGTTTAAAATGATTGAACAAAATATTGCTCACTGGAATTAAGAATTATATTAAGTAAGCCATGCCCCCAAAACATAGGTTCCCATGGTTTCTAGTATATATAAAACTAGTACATATCTGGGACAAGTAGAAAAGGTCAAAAGCTATGTACATATGACCAGATAAGACGCAGTTAAGCCAAATGAACCCCAAAATAGGGACATAAGTGTTTTTTTCTTTCTTGCTATTGTTTCTAATGTATTTATAAGGTACCATCTGTTTTTTGTTGTTCTTGCTTCGTATGTTCCTCCCCCACAGTATAACCCCTGTTTTCACTGTATTTGATGTCGGTCTAATTTGGGGCGGGGAAGGGAAAAATGTTTAAATAGGGATACAGGTTGACCCATTGTTGAGATGCTGAAAAATGAACTTTATAATTTAGTCAGAAAGAGGGAATTGTGGGGGGAGTGTAGTTGTGGAGGTGGGAGGAAGGGACAGTAGGGGAAAAACAAAGGAGGCAGCAATGCTTGATAAGAAATGTACTCATTACCTTGCTCATGTAACTGTAACCCCTCTGTACAGTATTTTCAAAATAAAATATTATTAAAAGAATTCTTGAACTAATTTGAAATATTTCACTTATATTGAAGCTAATTATTAAAAATAAAATGAATTGTTGGGGACATTCATTTGCCACCATTATTATAAAAATATAGCCCTTGTAGTAATGTGCACTTTCTGGAATATATTATCTGAGTTTAATTATTTTCTGTTGGGCTGAAGAAAATTACCAATATTTTTTATAATATATGAGAAATGGATATGATATAAAAATTCTCTAAATAATCATATACCCACAAGTAAAAATGGATAGTTTAGACCTCTTATTTACTTAATATCTAAATTCCTGGATTTGGATTTTTCCAATGTTCAGCTCAAGTTACAACATGCCTCTAGAATAACAGCATTTCTCTTACTACCATATAGAAGGAAAACAACTTGATGTCAAATTTAGATTTCAGTCCCATTTGTTTCTTAATATATGTATGAATCAGGGAAAAACACAACAGTGGGACCCATTAGCTGCACTGGACATTGATCAAAAGGAACTAAGCAACTCAATGGCAGCGATGGGAGGGAGGGAACGAGTGGGAAAGAGGGAATAGCTGATGCTATGCAAAAATGAAAGAAATGTACATATCACCCAATGTGGAAGAAATAACTGTATTGTCAAAGCTCATGGAACACATAAATGTTATAGACCACAATAGACAATTTGCCTTATGAAAGTTAGAATGTGTTGTGACTTTAACTAAGCATCACTATCCCACAATACTGTAAAATTTGGGAAATTTATGTAATCACTTAATCACAATAAAGAATTATATATATATGTATATATTGCGATTTGTTTTAGATCCATTACATGTTCTTAATGTCATCTTTCTCATCTACTTGGTGTATTTTTAATAATAACTTCCATATTTTTATGGAGAGATAGTGGTATAATATACATACAATTGGTTTTAAACTGTGCTATGATAATTAAGGACAAATCATTTCAATGACAAATATTCTTTCAATGTAGATATTTGAAATTTAACTTAGCAATTATGGAATAATTGTTTAGTACTTCAAAATTTGAAGATATTCAACTTTAGATATAGCAATGCAATTCTATATCACACATTGAAACTTAAATGTCCATCATGGGTTTAATACTCAGCTTCATACTGAAGTGTCCTTTCTAAAGTAGCTATAAAATCCAACTCTTTTTTCCCTCTTTTTCTTTTCCATAAGCATAGGATTATAGATCAGTAACTTAGAAAAACAGACTCTAAATATGGGGACTCTTCAATGTTTCTTAATTTTCCTAGTATATTGTGGAGTTATTTCAAGTCTCATTGAATGTTGCTAGGCACTGTCAGACAAGTCAGGGCTCTGCCTATTCCTCTTGTCCCCATGGCGTGAGATCTTCTGTCCTCCATCCTGCCTGTGGTGATGCCATAGAAGGGAGAGCATGAGTAACACAGCTACTCTGTAACTGAGTATGGGAAGCCATTCTACATGTGAAGTGCATGCATTGTTGGCTTTCTGTGTGCTCATATTTCAGCACTGTGCTGCTTATGGTACAATTAGTCAGCTATTGTAACATCAGCTTGAAGGGGAGACAGTTGCTCAAATGTGAAAAGATCTTGTATGAAACATGTAATAAAATGGTAAAAGAAAACACATTCCTAGTTCCAAACCGTCAATGAGAGAAACAGCTGCAGCAAGATGGTAACAAAAGAGAAAGCATAATTAAACCAGATGTTTTAAAACATGCAATTTTAAATGATACACAGCACTGATTTCAAATAAAAATGTATGGAATAGATGAAAAACATAAAACCTGAAAGAAACAAAAATCAACTTTGGGGAAAATAAGATGATAGACCATAACTGACTGAGTAGACAACAGAATAGTATGTAGTGAAAACAGATATTTTCTTGATTTTTTTAATGTCAGTGTTTAATGAGACATGCAATTAACAGATTCTCAGTGTGCATTTGAATATTACATTTTCTTGATAAACATCCAATAATTGAGTCATTGAAAATATGCTTTCTTACCATCTTGAAATGTGTAGTTGGAATTAGTCTTGATTTACTTAAAAGTTCTATTATTTGAGGTACTAGGAAAATGGTAATTAAACTTAAATTTGGTCAAATTTCTCACCTTAGTATAAATTCTTCTCTTACTTCTGCTAACAGTTTTGAAACTAAATGAATCTGTATTATCAAGCACAGATGCCATCTCTCTGTAATTAATCTTGTTTGTTTTTTCTTTCTTCTCATTAATATAGCACTATTCCTTACTTGAACTTTATCATTTTGAGTGCTTTCAAGCCAGGCCATTGTTCAACTTGAATTCTCCAGCTGAACTATCCATATCACATACCATCATTGAGTACAGTCATGCTGGGAGGTTGAGCAGGTAAAAATAAAAGATAATACTGGTAAGGATTTAGTGTTTGCTCCAAAGTAGACTGTATGAATTCAATGAAAAAGTAATAGACCTTGAGTTTCCAGGGAAATCACAAAGATATAGTGGTTTCTTGCATTCATCTTGACATTGGGCATTTCAAGCATATAATAATTAAATCAATTGCAACCTTATTGTGCATGAATACTGTTCTAAAGCTGCAATCATCATTAAGTTTTGCAAAAACCCCATTCAGATCAATATATCCAAGAGGATGCTATGCATGATTTCTTCTAACCAATTTATCTGTTCCAAGTCAATATAATGTAGATAAACAGAGTATATTGTTAGAACTGAACAAATATTTGCACACCATGAACTGATATCTCTTGAAACTATTCTAGTGATAGCAGAGTGACACAATAAAAGATATTCTGCAATTCTGCCCAGAGCTTAATTTTTACAATAATGACTGAATTATGAAACACAAAGGTTAATAATGTCTAGTAGAGAATGTCTATTTTATAATTCCTGAAGAAAAGGACACAACTCACAGACACGGAAAAACATAAGAATGGCTAGAGGCTTAAGACAGGAATAAAGGCTGAACTTGAGTTGTATCTTTTCTTGAAGTTGCTGTGGGGAAGGCAAGAACAATCAGTTTAAAGAGTTTAGGGCTGGTTGAATAATTCTACCTAGCTTTGGTGCATATGATCTGTTCCTAGTTGACTGGTGACTCACTCAGCTTAATAGGATTTCAGACAAAGGAATATTGGCTTGATGTGAGACTTAGATGAAGGGGGTGCTGGCTAAAACATATTCTCCTATAAGCTGTTATTGTCTTTAGGAATTAGCCATTCTAGGAGGTTCAGTCTCTCTCCAGGTCTCGACAAAACACAAATAATCTTATGTAAAAAAGAGATGATCATATTTAATCATTATATTTAATGTACATTATGTAAAAAATTATATAACTTTAGGGTAGGGATTAGAGGGGAAATATGAGGGAAAATAAAGAAAGGGGTGACATTGACTAAGAAGCATTGTACTCAGAATGTGACTTACAGAATTATAATCCCTTTGTACCACTACCTACTTATAGTATAATAAAAATAAAAACAGAAAATAGGTTTCATATATTTTGGCTGAGTGAATTTCAAATAGACGTATTTGGAATCGAGAATGTTAGAAATCCATAAGAACAAGAATGACACTTGAACAATTTCCCCTTGAAGAATAACATTCCTGTCCTTAATAGGCAGTTATAGTTCAATGAGACACACGTGATCTAAGATCTCTGTAGCAGTAACTGATGAGGGGACACGTTGGGGCAAAAGCCCCAAAGCACAGTGTCTTCTGAAATTGCATTAAGTTTCTCTGGCTAACAGGACTATTCCATACAACCATTCCTCAGCTACTGTTATACTCTAGTACTCGAATCAATATTTGTGAAGTTGTCAGTGCGTTTTGCAGCAGCTGACCTCCCGTGCCCTGAATCTTTCAGCCTTGTTAGAGAAGGAAAAATAAGTCTGCAAGATCATCCATTCCCCACCGTCCACTTATTAAAGGATGAATCTCTCCCGCGGATGAACAGTGTTCTCTACTGCACTAAGATTATGCTGAGGAGAGATCTGAAATCTTCCAGGAGACATTGACTTGTTGACCCGTACAACCCCCTCGTGGGCTCCACAGACTGCAAACACCAGCCAAGTTACAACTTCATTTCACATTTGAGCATGGGGAAAATATGACTGAAGGTAGTTTGAACATGAAGTGAATATTTTACCAGTGAGATTCACATATGTGACTATTAAGTGGAAAAAAAGAACACTGGGGCATAAAAAACGAATGACTATATGAAAAAAGCATTAAAGTTAAACATAAGAATATTCATATATGGCATAATACACACCCTAAATTATTAATTTGGAAATGTAGAAATATAACCTTTGAAGAATTGAGGTTCATTCATTCCCTATTTACTAAGAACTAAATATGAGTTTGGACATTGTTCTTGGTAAGACCACACTTATACTTTTATTTTTGTTTTATACTAGCCTTTCATTTTGTTTATAAACTAGAACAATTTCCAAGGCGTGAAGCTGTAGTGAAGGAAGACTTTTTCTAATGGGCCAGGTTTGCTTTGGGCCAGGAGTCAAGGATATCAAAGTTGGTATGAATTTTTATTCTCGAACTAGTTTTGCCTTCTTAATAGTTCAGACTTACATCATTTATTTAATTAAATGCACTAATTTTCTCAACTAAAACTATTCATCTTTGATTTATTTCTGTTTGCGTTTTGCAGAAAGAAATGAATATGGTGAAAACCATATTCATTGTGTGCAGTGTTATCAGAAGTGTTGTTACTTCCTAAATGCACACAATGTAATGTACTTAATTTTCTCATTTTTTTATTCACACACCCAAGCACATGTACCACATGCAATGTATTTATTGTGTTCATCGCTGTTCAATTTCACTAATCTAATTTCTTAATGATGTTCTAGTTTTATTTTTTTTTGTTAAGTTAGTTCATTGGGAATCAGATTCTTTTAGTGTGTCAGTCTTTAAAACTAATTTAAAAATCACTATTAAATTAGCAGAAAGAAAGAAATCAATCCATTGGTTGGCTTACTTGAATGCATTATATACACATATGCATTACACATTGACCTAGGTGTAAACTGGCAAAAAGCATTTATTTCCTATATACTGTGCATTGTATATTATATTTTCTTTATATTTTATTGGAATACTTTAGATCTAATAATGTCTTGTGATTTGTTTTTTACTTTGCAAATGGTAACAACACTTGATTTTCTAAGTACTTATATAACATCCTTAGAACTTCCCATATAGCCATTTATTTTCTTCTTACTCCTACCACAAAAAAGATGACTGTCATCATTCTTCTTTTACAGAAAAGCAATGAGAGTGTGTTATTGGGAGAGGCAGGTGTAAAGCACAAGGTCATACAGCCGATAAGGGCACAATATGAAATAATAAGAGACACCCAGACTTCTAGACTACTTGTCACTTGTGTAATCATTGTATTGTTTTTATTGTTTATTTTTTATTAATTAAACATGTGATCAGTGCTCATTGTGTACAACTTGATTTCACTTTAAAGACTCCTTAAGTACTTTTAGAAATTGTTAGGTACTGAAATCCTACATAGATGGTATTTGCTGTCTTAAATCTATCCAGTTCCTTTGTCTATGTCTATAGTGTTCTTCCTAATTTACTACAAATGATGATTCATATGCTCACCTACCTTTAAAAAGTGATTTTTTCTTAAGACCTTTGATACTTTTTAAATCAAGGTGTCATTACATTTGTTATAAATACACCTCTGGGAATAGAAATACATAAAGTGAAAATGATGTATTTAGTTGCATGGATTTCTGAAGCTCAGTGCACTGTGTGTTTTTGTCTATTACGTACATGAGTATGGCAGGCAGTGCAATACATAATTATAAATTCAGAGACGTGTTATTTATCTGACATAGGCTTAAAATATACATAGTAATGGGGCAATGCATGTTATTTAATAACATGTGTGATAAATACCTCAAACATTTATCATTTCCTTATGTTATATATTTCAAAAGCCTTTATTCTACCTTTTGAAAATGTGCAGGGACATTATTATCTTTAGTCACCTTTTGTGAAAAAACACATCATTTTTTGCTTCTATCTAACTGTAATTTAGTCCCCATGGATTAAAATTTCCCCATTCCTTATAAATATATTAGAAACAATAGCAAGGAAGAAAAAAACACTTGTGTCCTTATCTTGGGGTTCATTTCTCTTAACATCATCTTATCTGACCTTTTCTGCTTGTCTCAAATATATACTAACTACCAGAAAACACAATTCTCTCAGTTTCTATAGGATCATCCTTTATTTTAAGTAAATGAATGAGATCATATGGTTCTTGTCTTTATGTTCTTGTAGTTTTACTTAAAATTATTTTTAGTTCCATACATATTGTCACAAGTCAAAATATATAATCATTTTGTTATTGGGTAAAAAAGAAAACTATCTAGCATATGTGCCTTTCTTTCTTTGTCTATCAATCAGTGATCAATGTGGTTGTCTTCATTTCTTGTCCATTTAAAAATTTTTACTTTATTATTATTTTTTTGTATGTGTCCATACTGGGACTTGAACTCAGAGTCTAAGTGTGGTTCTTTAGCATGTTTGCTCAAAGCTCATTATCTATCACTTGAGCCACATCTTCACTTCTAGCTTTTTGATGGTTAATTGTAGATCAGAGTCTTAATGAACTTTTCTGCCAAGTCTTGTTTTGATCCAGGATCCTCAGATCTCAACCTCTTGAGTAGGTAGAATTACAGGCAAGAGCCAATGGTTGCCAGGCCAGTTTTGAGTGTTGGTACAAAGAGAATGGGAGATCAGAAGTCTCTTAAACATACAATTTTATTTCTTTGATACACTCAGTAGTGGGACTGCAGAAACATGCTGTTTGTGTTTGTATTTTTCTGATGAATCCAATTGCTATTTTCTATCATTGTACTAGTTATATTGCCACCAACAGTAAGTAGTCTCACAGTTATTTAAGTAAGTAGATCACATTGTTCTGAAGATACTGTGAGTTATCCTGTCACTTGATTCTCTAAAAGCAGCTTCTCATAAAGCCTGGAATTTCATTCCCTTTCTGAGGACAATTCCCCTGAGGCTCTAAATGATCCATGTTATTTTCTTCCTATAGGCAGTTACTAATCCAGACTAATCTCCAGCAATTATCACATAGGTCCATAGCGGGTTGGTCTTATGTTCAGCCATTCTCCAAAACCTATGGTGTGACCCCTCCATCACTGTAGTCAGTGGAGCTTCATATGACAACTTCATTTGGGAGGATGATCATTTGAATTTACTTTCTCATTGGAGAAATTGTAATATATGCTACTGTCTTCTTTACAGGTTACCGCAGACTTATATTACAAAATACTGACACAAAGACCATGTGATAAATACTAATATTTGATGTGTTAAACATTAATATTTCTGTTATGTGCTATGTAAAGTCTATTTATAGTTTTATATTATTTCTATTTTTATTATCTTTAAGTATGTGTACAAAGGAGTTGATATTTAACAAAATAATTTATGAATACAATATAACTAGATCAATCACAGACTAGAATAGGTAAGAATGAATATGAAGTCACTGTGATTAGGCTCAAACATTAGTATTTTATTGTGAGAATTGTTAAACTGGAGCTCTGAAAAGTACATTGGTCTGCTATAATAAGGAGATATAAGTGACTACCAATTTGTAAAATCTGAAAACTGGAGAAGTTTAGAAACAATAGCTTCTTTGTGTGACCCATGCACTCTATTTTCTTTTTTTTGACCACAACAATAATACATGGTCCTGGAGTCTTGAAGAGGGATTTGTAAATATTGAGATCTTACTCTGCTCTGTTACTGCTTAATTTACATTCTTACCATAAATCTGGGTAAATATGATGGTGAGTCAAGCATATTATCCTTATGAATTTAGTTAAATGCTAATGAGATTGCATTCAGAACAGAGCCTAGCACATATTTAACTATAAATACAATTTTGTTGTGGTTAGCATGTTTTTTCCTTTTAGAGATTTGACACTGAAATTACATTTGTATTTTAAAAAGTGCTATATGTTGAGCAGTGAATTAATGCATGCAATTCAAATGCTTTACAAATGAAGCAAATAAGAAGTGTTGTTTTCATCTAGTGATGATATAGCATGTTAGTTTCCAAACAGAGCTCGAGACAACTGAAGGTAGAATGCTTGTCAGGCATATGCAAAACACTTGCATATGAGAGAGAGAGAGAGAGAGAGAGAGAGAGAGAGAGAGAGAGAGAGAGAGAGAGAGAGAGAGAGAGAGAGAGAGAGAGAGAGAGAGAGAGAGAGAGAGAGAGAGAGACAGACAGACAGACAGACAGACAGACAGACAGACAGACAGAGAAAGAGAGAGAAAAAGAGAGAGAGAGACAAGAAGGAGGGAAAGAGGGAGGGAAAGACACACAGAGAGAAAGAGAGAGAGGGAGAGAGAGAGGAGAGAAGGGAGAATAAGAAATAAAAAGTAAATAAATGAACTATTTCCCCATGATTATATTCTATTGTATACATATAATATATAGATAGATAGATAGATAAAGTTAACATATTGTAAGTTAATTTTGCCAATTCAATTTTACATAGAAGTTATTTGGGGAATAGTTGAGAAAGTATTTGGGAGATAAAATATTTATTTTGGGATATAGTAATATAAGTCCTTCTCAAATATCCTGACTTCTTTTACAAAACAACTAACTAAATCCATTAATCATAATTTCACTCATAGTAGAAACTGAAAAAAACTGCTTGGTTGATGTTACTTTTTAAGTTTATGAAATACAGTTTATGAATTCAACAAGTATTTCATATTATAGTCTCTTTTTAGAGAAATGGGCCTTAAAGATTATACATTATGCATTATACATGTACAAATACAAATATTTTGTAGGTTTTTCAGAACATGTTTGTCATTCATAGAAACAACTAAGTAAACTTTCAGTCTATATCAAAGTCAGTTATGAAATTAGTTCTATTATAGATGTTTATTTGAAAATTCATACTAGTATTATTCAAATTCTTCCACAAAATTGCATTATAATGCCCCAAAATCCCATATCCATCATTCTTCCACATTTAATGCTACTTACGCCATTAGGAAGCTATGAAATATCTCTGCTGGAGTTGTCACATTAGCTTTTCAGTCTTCTTTAGGCTTTTATGTGTGATTTGGGCAAATTCTCATCATTTTACTTTTTGCATTTGATCAATTTACTATGATACCATCCCAGAAATATCAAATAATTTTAAAAACTTCTCAAATATATTTTAACGATTATTCATACAGTAAGTTCTTTAATATACTACATTTCTTAGCTTACTATTCAAATTCAAAAGATGTACTGTAGAATTAAGGAGTGAACATTGGTATAAAGACCTATACTATTATACCTGTACATTATTATGTATTACATGTTTTATGTATAATTGTTGATAATGTAAATTGTACTTATCATGATATATATTATGTTAACACAAAATATTATAGAGATGTGTATGCACATACAGTTATTTATTTACTTATTCATTCATTTATTGCCAGTCAAGGGGCTTGAACTTGCGGCCTGAGCACTGTCCCTAAGCCTCTTTTGCTCAAGGCTTGTGCTCTACCATATGAGCCACAACCCCACTTCCAGCTTTTTGGGTAATTTATTGGAGGGAAAGACCCAAGCACTCTCCTACTCCTGCTGGCTTCATACTGTGATCCTTTGATTTCAGCTTCTTAAATATGATAAGAGGTGTGAGTCAACAGTGCCCCATCACAAACGTGTTTTAATGGAAAGATCTGGGGCATAGAAAATATCACCTTGATCATGTCTAGTTCCTTAAACCTGTCTATGCCCTTTTCTTTTTAATAAAAGTATTATTATTATTATTCATTTTTAAATTTTTATTTTATTGTAAAGATGCTATATATGGAGGTTACAGTTACCTAAGTAAGGTAATGAGAACATTTCTCATTTGTTTTTCTCCTACTATCCCTTCTCTCCTCCATCTCCCTCACTCTTCACCCCTTTCCCCAGCCCAGAAGATGTAAAGTTCGTTTCCCCCATAGTGTCTTGTGAGTATTATTGTTGTGATGGTCATCCTGTGTCCTTGTTTCAGCATTTTGTTATTCCCTTTCCCCTCCCCAAATTAGATAAATGTATATACAAGATGCAGGGTACCAAAATCAAATACAGTGACAACAGGGGATATGCCATAGGGGGGAAGAAAAATACAAAAGAAACAACAACAACAACAAAAATCATATAGTTCATTAAAAACAACAACAAAAAAGAAAGACTTCTTGTGTCCATATCTGGGGTTGATTTCACTTAGCATCATCTTATATGGTCATATGTACATAGCTTTTAATCTTTTCTGTTCATCTGAAAGATTATCCTAGATGTATATTAATTATTGCAAATAAGGGAAATCATGGGTCTTATATTTCTTTGGGTCTGGCTTACTTCACTTAATATGACTTTTTCTAAGTCTTTCCATCTTCTAACAAATGGGCTGGGGTCATTCTTTCTGATGGAAGCATAGAATTCACACACACACACACACACACACACACACACGCACGCACGCACACACACACACACACACACACACATTTTCTCGATCCATTCATATACTGAGGGAAATCTAGGTTGGTTCCATATCATAGGTATGGTGAATAATGCTATGTTAAACATAGTTGTACTGGTAGCTCTAGTATGGCCTTGTTTGTGATTATTTGGGTAAATACCCATAAGTGAATTGCTGGGTCATACAGGAACTCTATGTGGAGTCTTTTGAGGAACCTCCATACAGCGTTCCATAGTGGTTGAACAAGCATACACTCCCACCAACAATGTTGTAGGGTTGCCTTTTGGCCACATCCCCTCCAGCATCTGTTGTTATTAGATTTTTTGATTATAGCCATTATAACTGGGGTGAGAATGAATATCAATGTTGTTTTGATTTACATTTCTTTTATAAACATGTATATATCTTATAGGTCTTATATGACTTATTCTTGTGATTCTTTGAGGTATAATGATGTTCATAAAATAGTTTAGTTAAAATGCCTAAATATTTCTTAATTGTGGATATGCCTAAAATTATATATAACTGTATAGCTACAATACATTTTCATTGTATTAGGTTAAGATTCTCTAAGAAAATACATAAAAATGACCAGACTCATGCAACTCAAATACTTAGTTACAAGTCTATTAACAATGCATGAAGAAATGTTATGTGAAAAGACATTATTCAGGGTAAGTTTTTATCACTTTCTGATGGGAAATTCTGTTTTGTCAGGTTAAGTAGTAACATGGTATCCTAAGCATGGTAGTCAGTACTGATGTCATTTCCAACTTAACTGCTAGCTAAAGTGCAAAAGGAAGATTAGAGGTAATTTACTAGTGAATTTGAGCAATGTGAGATCTTCTAGCCTCCTATTTAATTGGCTATATTGGACAAAACAACAACAACAAAACCAAATACCTTTTTCCAAGAATGTAAGATAAACTCTCTAGTTCTTCAATAAAACCAAAATAATTTGAAGTCATTAGATATCTTATCACAAGTATCTACTTTGGGTCTCCTTGCTCATATTTTTCAAAGGTTTTATATGGCTACTCTAATAAAACTGGAGGAGGGGGCAGGTGGAGGTTGGAGGGGATGGTAGACCATGCCTGCAATCCTAGCTGCTCAAGAGGCTGAGATCTGAGGTTTGTGGTTCAAAGCCAGCCCAAGCAGAGTAGTTCCCAAGACCCTTTTCTCCAATAAATTACCAAAAAAGCTGGAAGTGGGATGGTGGTTCAAGAGGTAGAGATAGTCGAGCAAAAGTAGGACACAGGCCCTGAGTTCAAGCCCCCAAACCAGTAGACACACACACACACACACACACAACAATAACATCATCATCATCATCATCATCATCAACAACAACAACAAACCAATAAGACTGGAATTTAAGAATCTCATTCATTTATAGATCAAGAGTTTAGGTGTTATTCTCAAGTATACTTAGTATATCAAGATCAAATTTGTTTTGAGTTGTAATTCAGAGTTAAATGATATACTTAAAAATTTTTAAATCTCTTCCTCTAAATTTTATTATAAAAGTGATGTACAGAGGGGTTGCAGTTGTGTAAGCTAGGAAACGAGTACATTTCTTTTTGAACAGTATCATCCCCTTTCTAATTTGCTCCCTATTTTCTCCCCCCTACTACCCTCAGCACCGCCATTGTATAGTTAATTTCCAGCACAGTGGCTAGTTAGTTTCACCGCTGAATCTGTTCACTCTTTGTTCTACCATTTCTGTGCTTCCCCTTCCGTTCCCCAAATCAGATAAACTTATATACAAGACAAAGTGTACAGAAATCAAAGATAGGGACAAAAGGAATAAACCATAGAGGAAAAAAAAGAATCACAAACAGTACAATACATAGCTCAGTGGCTGTTAAGTTTTCATCCTATGGATTTGCCATCCATCTAAACCTTCTGAAGTCCAGATAAGATAGAATAGTAATATTTGCTTTGACTTTCTTCTCTATCCTCAGACTTAGTTGCAGGAAAATGCCAGAACTACATTGATTTTATAGCTTTTGCTATGGAAATTTTAGAGAAATACTCCTTTTCCCCCACATGTCTCATGTGCTTTGTCATATTGGAAATGTAATTATCAGTAAAATAAATTGGAAAAAAGCATAGTCCTTTCAACTTACTCCTTTTCATTCTCTTGCATCATTTGTGTGTTTTATAATAGTAACTCTAATTTAAGGCTGTAGAAAATATTTACCTACATTAAATAGCAGGATAATCATTTTAGTTTCATCTCTGATTAAATCTCAAGGAATATCAAATACAGTGAAAACAGGGTTTATTCTGTGGGGGAGGAACTTACAAGGAAACAAAAAAATCACATGGTACATTATAAAGACATTAGAAACAATAGCAAGAAAAAACACTTGTGTATATACAATTCTCTAATTTGGGGAGGAGAAGGGAAAAAATGCTTAAATAGGGATACTGGTTGACCCATTGTAACAATGAGATGCACAAGACACTATGTTAAAAATGAACTTTACAATTTAGGCTGGGGAGGGGGCGGTATTTGTGGAGGTGGGTGGGAGGGAGGGTAGGGGAGAAACAAAGGAGGAAGTAACAATGCTTGATAGGAAATGTACTCATTACTTTGCTCATGTAACTGTAATCCCTCTGTATAGTATTTTTACAATAAAAAAAAGTATTAAAAATCTCAAGGAATATTAGGGTTGACTTGCAAGATTCCCTGAAAATTCTGAACTGAAAAGTCAACTCTGTAAGCAAGGCCTTATCCTTTTAATAGAGTTGAAAGCATTTTTCCTTATTTTCCTACAGCTTTTTGTCAGGAAAATCTGATGTTGGAACAGGGTGTAAGCCCTTGACTATGAGAGCACAAAGGTAAACTTAGCCTAAATGTATAGAATGTCCTAGAGGTTTAGAAGTTATCCCCAAGTTCTAATGTTGAAAAGTGACCCTCAAGTTCTCATATTTAAAATGTTTTATAATCATTGTCCAGAAGGAGAACTTATTATCAAATTCCCACTTTCCTATTCAAGTCTAATCTTCTTGTTTAAGAAGTTTTACTACCACACTGAGATATTAGCATACTCCTCTCCAGACCTCAAAGCTAATTTATGGCAAAGAGAATCCTGGGTTCTCAATATCTAGACCTTGCTTTTATCATCAGGTAGATTGATGTTAGTGCTACCATAAATTGTATAATCATTCCTTAACTCAGATAATCTTATTTTGAGGTAAATATTAGGACATAAAGTATGAAAACTACTTGCATGAATCTAAAATTTGGGAAAAATAATGTATATTAGATGTTATGCTCATAACCAAAGCAGTTCTGCAATTATGGAGTTATCAAAACAAAGCTTTAGTCGAACTCCATGGCTAAACAAGCAATCTCCGAGTACACACTAGTTTTTTAATAGTTTAAGCAAAACATAAAAAAAAAGCAGGTTACACACATGAAATTATTTGTAAGAAGAATTTGCTATTTAGATTCCAGTGTACTTTGTGATTTTTGTTCCAAGATAGTACTTATGTTTAAAATAGCATCCAAATTGTATTTCTAATTAAATTTACTTTTTGAGTGGTCCAATATAAGTTGAGGAATAGTTTATTTGGCAAATTTCATTTGATTCAGAACTGGGAACAGCTGGAAGATACAAAAGTCTGGCTTCACCACTTACTGGAGAAATCACACAGCAGCATAGATCCTGATTGTTTTGGTTTACAGTGATGCTGGTGCTCATTTAAGTCCTTTTTGGAAATGAAAGGGTGGGCGTTCCTATGGACTCCTTCAGGGTAGTTCATAAGGCCCATGCTTATATGCTTTTATATCATTTTTATTTATGGATAAATGAAAATATTTTCCTAAGTAGTGTTTCATGTTCATTAGAATAAAGCCAAAGGCATTCATGAGCAACCATTACCACTGTCCATAATTAGAACTCTTCTGTCTTCTTCAACTGAAACTCTAAACCTCTTATTAGCTCTCCATTTCTTTCCACGTGTGTAAACATGAGTTCAAGCCTCTGTGTTCAGTTTTCTAGTATTCAACTTTCCACTCATTAGTGGAACTGCAGGGTCATGGGCCACATAATAAGATTATAAGCTTATTAATTAGAGGAATACAATGGCTGTTTGGTCTTGTATTCCCACCAGCAGGGAATTAGGGTTCTTATTTCTCCATATTGTAGTCAACTCCTGTTCGTTGTTTCTTTCTGTTGATTTGCTTTTTGTTCTGTTTTCTTTAGTAATAGCTGTCCTAACATGAAGTGTGATATCCCAGTGGATTTGGTTGGGATTACCTTATTTTCTAATTATATTTAGCAAAATTTCTTGTGTTTATTGGTCATTTGAATACCTTATTTGAAGACACGTTTATTCAAGTTGTTTGTTCATTTTTATATATACATTTTATTGTCACGGTGCTTATTCATTTTTTATTGACTAGTTTTGATGATTGTTGCTAACTAGAGAGTAAGTCTATTAGCAAATATATAAGGAAATAACTCATCAGAAGAGGTTATCTCTCAATATTAAGAAAAATATTCTAATATAAACCTGAAGAATATTTTCTGGCAAAAACTCCCATGCTCATGGATTGGAAAGATCAACATCATGAAAATGGCAATACTGCCCAAGGCTATCTAAAAATTCAATGTGATACCTATCAAAATTCCAACTTCATTCTTCAAGGAAATAGAAGAGGCAATCCAAAAATTCATATGGAACAATAAAAAACCCCGAATAGCAAAACCGCTCAACGGAAAGAACACTGCTGGAGAAATATCAATACCAAATTTCAAACTCTACTATAAAGCCATAGTAATCAAAACAGCTTGGTACGGGCACAAGAACAGACCTCAGGACCAATGGAATAGAATTGAAAACCCAGAAATGAACCTACAGACCTATAGCCATCTAATCTTCGATAAGGGAGCTAAAACAATAGAATGGAAGAAAGACAGCCTCTTCAGTAAATGGTGCTGGCAAAATAGGTTAACTACTTGTAGAAATCTAAAGCTAGATCCTTATATATCACCCTGCACTAGAATCAACTCCAAATGGATCAAAGACCTCAGAGTCAAAGCAGACACTCTGAAAACATTACAGGTTGGAATAGGAGAAACCCTAGGTCTCCTTGGCGCAGGCCAAAATTTTCTTAATAGAGACCGAGTAACACAACAAATCAAAGAAAGGTTGAACAAACGGGATTGCATGAAGTTTCAGAGCTTCTGCATGGCAAAGGGCATAGCTAGTAAGATCAATAGAAAGCCCACAGATTGGGAGAAGATCTTCACTAGCCATACAACAGACAAGGGTCTCATATCTAAAATATACTTGGAACTCCAAAAATTAAATCCCCCAACAACAAATCCTCAAAGAAACAACTGTCCAATAAATAAGTGGGCTAAAGACTTAAAGAGAAACTTCTCTGAAGAAGAAAGAATGATGGTCAATAGACACATGAAGAAATGCTCAACCTCCCTAGCCATAAAAGAAATGCAAATCAAAACAACATTGAGATACCACCTCACTCCAGTAAGAATGGCAAAAATCAAGATCTCTAATAACAACAGTTGCTGGAGGGGATGTGGACAGAAGGGAACCTTACTGCATTGTTCCTAGGAGTGTAAACTTGTTCAACCACTTTGGAAAGTAGTATGGAGGTTCCTCAAAAGACTTCACATAGAGCTCCCCTATGACCCAGCAATCCCACTTTTGGGCATTTACCCAAATGTTTACAAACAAGACCACACTAAATCTACCAGCACAACTATGTTTGTTGCAGCATTATTTACTATAGGTAAGATCTGGAACCAACCCAGATGCCCCTCAGTAGATGAATGGATCAAGAAAATGTGGTATATCTACACAATGGAATTCTATGCCTCCATCAGAAAGAATGACATTGCCCCATTTGTTAGGAAATGGAAAGGCTTGGAAAAAATTATATTAAGTGAAGTAAGACAAGCCCAAAGAAACATAGTTCCCATAGTTTCCCTTATTTGCAATATCTAGTATATGTCTGGGTCAAGCAGAAAAGGTGAGATAAGTTGATGTTAGGGAAATGAACCCTAAGATATGTATTTTAAATGTTTTTTTTCTTTCATGCATGTGTTTCTAACGCAATTATAAGATTATTCTTTGTTGCTTTGTATGTCCCTCCCCCACAATATAACCCCTGCTTTCACTGTATTTGATGTCGGTATAATTTGTGGAGGGTAATGGGAACAACAAGTCATTTAAATAAGGATACAGGTCGACCCGTTGCAACAATGTGAAGTACAAGTTGTTATGTCGAAAACGAACTTTACAACTTTGGTGGGGGGGGATGAGAGGATATAGGAAGGGATGGGAAGGGGAAACAAAGGAGGAGGCAACAATGCTTGATAAGAAATGTAGTCATTATCTTGCCCATGTAATTGTAACCCCTCTGTACAGTATTTTCACAATAAGAAATAAATAAAAATTTAAAAAAATAAAAAAGAATATTTTCTAAGTGAACATTTATGGGCAACTATGAAATAATGTCTCTATTGAGCACAAGATACAAGAATCAGCTATTTGAAAAAAAAGTTCAAATAGTAGAATTGCTTTAAAGAAACAGTTGGGAAACATTAACATGTGACTTGACGCAACCCATACCTTACACCACGTTGCCATGCAAATTTTACTAAGCTGGGGTCATTTATTTTTCAGCACTGAAGGTACAACCCAAGCCTTTGACCTCCTGAGCAAGCATCCTGAGCTTGTATCACTGAGCTACATCCCAAGCAATGATATCATTTCCCATTTTTGTTTTTGTTTTTTGTATTTGAAAGATGATTTGCCTACCCACATTGCATATGTATGGAAAACTTGTTGAAGTGTCTACAAAGGATTAGTCAGACATTAATTATCTATAAGTATTCATTCTTGGACATTTGAACCTTGGAAGTTCTTTTAATAGCATGGGGACTTTGTTTGCCTTTCACAAGCAGTCTTTGATATTAAAAGAATTTCATATGAAAATACTAATGAAATTATATTGCTTCAGACATTTATTGAGGCTGGAGAATGACTCAAACTTTATTCCAGAATCTATGCAGCTTTACAAAAAGATTACATGATTGTTACTAACCTTTTTTAAAATTAAACTAGTTCTATTGGAACTGTAAGTCAAAATGTTACTGTATCAATAAGTGAACAATATGTGAAAATTTATCTGATATTTGCCTTGAGAAAGATAAGGGTATTTATATGAAAGACTTATTTTTATTATTATAAGCAGTGTTATGACTCTTTATTTGAAAACACTTTTCTCATTGTGAAACAAACACTAAAATATCAGCCTAAATTTTTATTCATATTGCTATGATTCTGATGTTTTTGAGGATATTTGATTGCTGAAACTATGCTTATTTATGTGTAAAATTATAGTGAAAATTATGTAATTGTATAAGCAACAATTGAACCTACATTTTATGTAACTTTATTTTCAGCTAGGATAAGTATACAATAAATGTCATATAGTACATAATTTTTAATCTATTGTCCTACTCAGTCATTTCTGAATTGTATTCACTGACCATATTTACTTGAGTGGTTAGAAAAATAAAATGAATAATTTCACCTATCTCCTTTTACCTAACTACAAAGTAGTTCATTTCAGAACAACACAAGAGATGCAAAACAGATAGTTGTGAATATATATATATATACATATATATATATATATATATATATATATATATGATTTCTTCTGATAGCCAACCTTCCTTAAAACAGGTGTTTTAGGATAGCAAAACTCTAACTTTTTACTGTAGATCTTCAATCCCTGGGGCAACTACATATCCTGTACTTTTACATTCTCAATAGAGCTTTGACTAAGGTAGTATTTGCTTTGCAATGCAGCTCTTACAGCTAAAAATTTTTTGCTGTAATTGCCACCTTAACATTCTGCTGGGAAACTTCGTTAACTGTTAACCTACATGAGAAATAAAAGACCTGACAATTTTAGAAGTGAAGCGATGAATATGTCATAGTTGAAAATAATCTCTGAATATGATGCCATTTTGAGAACATTACAAAAGAAGTATGTGCATGATGGTAAAGGGAAATGGAGGAAAAATTGGCTCTATTATTATAAGGACTTGGTACATTTTAAGTTAAAAATGTGTGTGCAATTCTAATAATGGGTAATGTGTGCTGAATGTCATTGTAGGCCAGTAAGTACAATTAAGGGTCTTAGATGTATTCATGTGTTTAATATGCTATGCACTGGTAGCTCCCAGATATCTTCCATAAACTAAATAGCTTCTCAAATACGTAAATGATGAAATTGTGTAACTTAGAAAACAGTGGTTATTCTAAAAAAATACTTTGTTAGTTTACACAAATTTTTCTGTGATATTCATTCTGGACATACATCCTAATAATTAATTAAATTTCTATTTCTGTCTTATACCAAGGTTTCTAATTTCCATCACTATCTGTTTAGGTAATATTTTTAAGGTGTCATACTCATTGTCATATTGTGGCTTAAAAAATATGAGAGACATTATTTTTAACCGGTAGTCCTCAATGTTTTTTAACAATAGCTCAAAACAGATATTGAAATATTAAAATAAATATGAAATTATTTTATAGTGCTACTGTGTTTATATGAAAGTAATATATCATGTACTCAACCTAAGTAATTTCATATATTTTAGGGAAAGAAAAGAATTAACAGAAATGACTTCACAAACAGCAAAGTGACATATACTAGTTATTGCAAATAAGGGAAACCACAGGACCTATGTTTCTTTAAAGTATTCAAGTGTTTTTTTTTCTTTCATACAATTGTTTCTAACATACTTTTAAGATGATTTGTATGTTGCTTTGTATGTCCCTCTCCCACGGTATAACCCCTGCTTTCCCTGTATTTGATGTTGGTATAATTTGTGGAGGGGAAGGGCCAAAACAAATCATTTCACTAGGGATACAGGTGGACCCATTGCAACAATGAGATGTACAAGTTGTTATGTGAAAAAACGAACTTCACCACTTTGGTGGGGGTAGGGGGGGTGGTGGGTGGGGGCGGGGATCAGGTGGGAGGAGGTGGGGGGAATATAGGAAGGGAGGGAAGGGGGAAACAAAGAGGAGGGAGGCAACAATACTTGATAAGAAATGTACTCATTATTTTGCCCATGTAATTGTAACTCCTCTGTACGGTACTCTCACAATAAAAATAAATAAATAAACAAATAAATAAACAATATTAAAAAAGCAGGAAAGTGAAAAGAAAAAAGACAAAGTAAACAAACTAAATTTAGCAAATTCAATCCCATCAAAACCTAGTTTCTTAAAAGTTAATGAATACTTCTAGTACTGCAAATAATTTCAATTTTCTTTCAATGTTGCTAATATATGAAATAGTAATATTATGCAAACCTTATTTCCTGTGTGCAAATAAAAGTGGCATATATTACCTTAAAATAAGATACATTCATTTAGTGTGCAGAGTTAGGATTATTGTTGCTTATTGGAAATAAAAGAATCGTGTGAAGAAATCGAGATACTGGGTTGCTTATTTGTTTTGATAAAGACTTGTGCTGTGAATGGAGCTAGCCTTGGGTACCATTGCCCTTCTGAAGCTTCCTGCATAACTGGGATTGCAGATGGAATTACATACAGGACCACCTTGTTTGTTTAGATGGTTTGCCATTAACTCCTTGCTTGCAGGAATGAGCCGTCACACCTAGCACTGTAAGTGAATTTGTGACTTGTGATCAATTGAAGGGGAGTTTACTGCACACTAGCCCCATCATAAAGGAAAGAATCTGTTTTGCTCGGCTCATTAAAAAAAAACAACATGTAAGCAAACAAAATAACAACATGTTTCTTGTAAATCCGGAAATAAACACAGTAACAAGTTTCTAGTAAAGCCGGCCTGGTTGTGCCGCGGGTCAGTTTCTTGTTGAATCTTCAAACGCCAAAGAAGTTGTGGCATCTCTCTCCCTTGTTGGGGCCCCAATCTCTCCATCACCTCCCTCACCCCCATGTTGGAATAAGGCCTTCTATGGACGCATGGGGCTTCAACTCCGGGGCCTGGGCGCTGTCCCTCAGCTCTTCAGGTCAAGGCTAGCGCGGACCCTCACACCACTTGAGCCACAGCTCCACTTCCAGATTTCTGGTGGTTGATTGGAGATAAGAGTCTCACAGACTTTCCTGGCCTGGCTGGCTTTGAACCACGATCCTCAGATTCATTTTCCTGTGTAGGTGGATGACAGGCGTGAGCCACCGGCTTCTGGCTGAAAAAGGCATGCTTTCAATGTAGTCTGTGGCAGTTCGTTTTTAAGTTCAGCCATGCATCAGGTTCCATACTTGAGCTCCTGTGTAGGTGGAGAGTCCCTTCTTTATGCTTCTTACATGCAATTCAGTCAGTTATGGTATTGAACCAAGACAAGGCCCCGGTTTCCGGAATAACATTTTGATATCATTTTTATAATGTTTCATTATCATCAGCGACACACATGCTTTGCTAGCGCTCTGAAAGTTGCACTGTACGACCCCATACCAATAAATATGAAGCAAATAACTGTCATCTTTCCTCAATCTTTCAGAAAGAACTTGTGAATAAATGAGTTCAAGACACTGCCCTAAGAACATTGCATAAGATGAAAAGCATGAGTGCAGCCCAATTCAACTTTCTTGTTTAGAAATAGAGGCAGACTCTGCTCAAAAATTTTTAAAAGTGTATTTCTACAAACCTCTCTGTTTAGAGAGATATTTACGTTACTACTTGAGGATGGAAATAGTGAGGAAGTCTAGTTTTTAATTAACTAGAATAAACATAATGAGATTATCACCGAAAATTGAGTGAGATTTTCTGGGTTGATAACACCTCTCACTGACATCTGAGCAAACATACTACTTGAATATAATTTTATTTATTGAATTTAATTTTTTTATTGAATATAATTCTATGTATTCTCTTTCATTCAAATAATTATTGCAACATTAAAAGGCATATAAATTTCCCAAGTTTGGTTAGGAAAGTTACAGTTACAAATATTTTTGTAGATTTTAAGGAAGGGAAAAAACAAAATGTTTAAATAGGGATACAGGTGGACCCATTGCAACAATGAGATGTACAAGACATTATGTAGAAAATGAATTTACAACTTTGGCGTGGATTGGGGGGGGGGCTGGGGAGGGATGGGAAGGGGAAACAAAGGAGGAGGCAAAGATGCTTGATAAGAAATGCACTCAGTACCTTGCCCATGTAATTGTAATCCCTCTGTATGGTATTTTCTTTTTTTTCTTTTCTTTTTTTCAATATATATTGTGAAAATACCATACAGAGGGGTTACAATTACATAGGCAAGATAATGAGTACATTTTTTATCAAGCATTGTTGCCTCCTCCTTTGTTTCCCCTTCCCATCCCTTCCCCTCTTCATCCCCCCTCCCCCCCAAAGTTGTAACGTTCATTTTTTCCACATAACGTCTTGTACATCTCATTGTTGTAATGGGTCCACCTGTAACCCTATTTAAATAATTTGTTTTTTCCCTTCCTGTAGCTCAGTGGCAAAAGCTTGCCTAGCAAGTGCAATGTCCTGGGTTCGATCCCAAGGACCAAAAAAGAAAAGACAAAAAAAATACAGTTAAATAAAAGCAAAAAATGTATGGCATTTTCACAATAAAAAATATATTGATACAAAAAAAATTTAGGTGGGGGATGAGTGTAGTTGTGGAGGTGGAAGGGAAGAGATGGTAGGGGAAAAACAAAGGAGGAGGCAACAATGCTTGATAGGAAATGTACTGGTTACCTTGCTCATGTAACTGTAACCCCTCTGTAGAGTATTTTCACAATATAAAACTTATTAAAATGTTTTCCCTTGAAAACAATGAATACAAAAAAAGGAACAAATATAAGCTATGCTAAAGTGGCCACATTCTATCCGAATCTGTTCCTCTTCAAATTTTGAAAGCCTGATAATCTTCAGTATTTATATAAGAGAAAACTCACCAAAATACTGATAACCCCATCATTGGCTGAGCTTTGTGCAAAGTGGCATTCACATAATTGAACAATAGTATTTTGAGAAATTGTATAACAGTAATACTGGAGAGATATTTTGAATTCTTATTCAAATATACAGTATTGACACTTCGTAATACTGCATCCAGTAACATGATAATACATTTGTTTCCTTTCCAGAATAAACCTGACATCTTATCACAATAATAAGAAATATGAAGTGAATATGCTATTTTTTATCAGCAACTTCAAAATGTTTTCAGTGTAACTTATCCATGTCAAATTCTTAATAGCCTACAACCTATGAATTATAAATTATGTTAGAACTATAGAAAATTATACCTAATCTCTTAAAAATATGTTTATTATAAAAATTGTCAAAAAGAACTTAAATGTCCTTTCTATGTATAAGGTTTGTGTTCCTGTGTTTTAAGTTCTTGATCTTTTTATATGTGTGCTTTTGCATGCTTATGTATGTATGTATATATAGTGTAAGATTGTGAGTTATGAGATATTATAATGGATGCATATACATATAATATGTAATTCTCAGGTGTAATTTTGTATCGTGCTAATATAATTCTTAAGTTCTAGTTTTGAACCTATTAATTATTTAATTTGCAGGATTTTAAACTCTGTTTCCTGCATGAAAAGCAGGAAATTTTTTTTCTTTTACCTTAAACATGTTATACCAAAATAAATCTGCAATAAAATAAAAAGATAATATAGATGATATAGATGTTAGTGCTTTAGTAAAGTTTACCAATTTACATTTCTGCTTTTAAGTTATAATCTATATAACATCTTTATCTTTGTCTACCTTCTACCTACCTATTTTACCTGGATTGGTTAGGTAAATCACATGGTATATTATTTTTTAAAAAGTGACTCTGTTGATAGAGTGGCTAGCCAATGAGTGAAATCATCAAGTACCTGATTTGGAATCTTCATAGAGGATCGAAAATACAAATTTTTATAATTATATTGAAAACTAAGTTACTGGTACAACACCAATCTGTAGATTAATTTGATGTTGAAAGTTTTTTTCTATTCCTAATTTAACAATAAATACTATCATTTCTCGGGATTTTATTTTGTATAGTATTCTGTATTCTCTTCTTAGCTACTCTCTCATCAAATAAACACCATTATCATACAATAACACAAGGTTCTAAAACAGCTACTACATACTTGATCATAGAGTGAATTGAAAAATTTCTAAGCCATAATAAATTTAATCTAAAGAAATTATAAACACAACATGCATATTGATCACACTCTCAACATTTATAATGTCTCACAGAATCTATGACCTTTCCAGACTAGTTTAGCCTCTTTAAAAAATTGAGGGGAGATAATGAATCCTGTACCTGTTCAATCTCCTAAAAGATGTGGTATTTCCTCTTTAACAGTAAAATCAAATAGGAACCCAAAAGACTCTTTGCAATGATATTAGCTGAATTCGGTTTGGAAATGACTTCAAGTTCTGGGAAGGTGCCTCAGTGGTAGAGTGCTTGCCTGGCATGCATGAGGCCCTGGATTCAATTCCTCAGCACCACATAAACAGAAAAAGCTGGAAGTGGCATTATGGCTCAAGTAGTAGAACACTGGCATTGAGCTGAAGAGCTGAGGAAGAGTGCCCAGGCCCAGGGTTCAAGCCCTATGACCAACAAGAAAAAATAATTACAGATTTCCTTGACTTACCTGGCCAATCCATGGTAAAATAGGTAGGTAGATGATGAATAGACACACACACACACACACACACACACACACACACACACACACACACACAGATGATATATATATATATATATGATAATTACAAAGATGTAAATAGCTAAATTGTACTAAAGCATTATATATCTATATCATTTATTAAAGCTTTATTATTTTAGGCCTTATAGTTCATTGGCTTTTGCTCTGCATTCTGTCAAACTTTACATCTCTTTTCTTGTCCAGCAATCTTTTCCCTTCCTACAGCCATTATGAGTCTTGTGATTATTTATTTCATCCATTTCCAGTTAATGCAAATGGCACCACCTGTTCTTATGTCCTTTGTTCACAATGCCTTTAACAACTTAATAATGTAACCAAACCTACAAGGTGGAAGAGTTTATTATTGGAGGGTGTTCACATGATTATCTCTCAGAGGCAAACTCAATTATTATCAATAAAAAGCTTCCAAGGGACAGTTTTTAGAAATACATAACCAGATTGGAAACTAATTTTTAGATTAATCCTAAAGTACTAAATTAAAAGATAAGTAATTTTCACACATATTTTATTGTGCATATTATTATATTCATAACAATTTTATTTTTCTATGCAATTTTAACATTTTGGATGCTAGAAGAAATAATTTCTTAGTGGAAGGGATAATATTACAAGCATTTTGAGCTATTTTTTTGCAGCTCACTAAAATGTATTTTAAGACCCTTACTGATGACAAAATTTTAAGGTATTCAAGTTCCTCTGATAAAATGACATTGTAGATTTGTCTGTAACTTATTTTTAACATGCTATATACTTTAAATCTGTTCTGTTCTTTATTATTTATGATACTTTATAAAATGTGATGCATATACAAATATTGTTAAATTTTATTTTTTAGAGGATAGTTACAAGAAAAAAAAGTCTTTGCTATTTAGTAAGGACACACATTATAAAAAGTACTTTTGGCTTGGTACTGGTGGCTCATACCTGTAATCCTAGCTACTCAGGAGACAGAAATCTGAAGATGATCATTCAATGCTTGGGCAGAATAATTTATGGAAATCTTGTATCCCAGTGACCAGCAAAAACCTAGAAGTGTGGGTAAGGTGTTAGAGCACTAGCTTTAAATAAAAAAGAAAGAGTGCAGGGGCCTGAGTTCAAACCCTAAGACCAGTGTTCTCTCTCTCTCTCTCTCTCTCTCTCTCTCTCTCTCTCTCTCTCTCTCTCTCTCTCTCTCTCTCACGTACTTTCAATTTGTGGTTTGTTGACTATGGAAATGCAAACCATACATATGATAATGGACCAACTGTATCTGTCAGACATTAAAGAGTTACAAGATTTGCTTAAAGTCACAGAATATTGATTTGTCTAAATAAAACTGTTTTGTCAACAATGTTACAATGTTGGACCTCATTGAAAAAAATATAGTAAATCCTGCCATGTCAGTTAACTAGGATTAAAATGTATCTCTTAATCTTAAAGTGAGAAAATTAAACAATTTTCATTAGTAGAGAATTTTCCCTCCAGCGGGAAATTTACTATTTGTTATTAACCCATGAACTAGAAATTACAAAATTATGATATAACTATATGCTTTATCTCATGTTTCTCCTTAGAGTACAAAACATTCATAATATATGAAAAACAACTCCTGTGAGAGAAAAACAAAAGTCAATAACTTAATAATTATATTTCACTTATGTTCAATTAATATGGCTTTATAAACAGTTATAAACAGTTATAAAACATTCAGATAACCTTAGTGTGTTCAAACCTAAGTAAATAAAACAAAATAGATGATTAAATCATAAATAATAAAATCGCAACTTCTATGCATTCAGATTATGTGTATATATATATATATATATAATTTCGTAATCATAGAAACCAATCAACATGTATCACTGAATTATCTCTTAAAATAAATATGTATATCTTTTAATGCTTATGTTTTCAATAAATTCACGATAGTAGCTTTGACACAATACTAAATTTGAAAATATCAGATAAAATATCAGAATTCATAGGTTTGTAAAATATGCAGATTTATCTCACTGTCACTGGGAGTTTTAGCAATCTCCAGCCCTTATAAAAATGCAAAAAGTAAATGGAACACTGATTTCTCTAAATGGTTTTCCTGAGGCACTAATCATTGAATCCACAGAGCAGTCTCTGAGGACCAATACACAAAAATAGAATCAATCCTGATTGCTTTTATTGTTGTGTGCATCTGCTTGTCTCATTATTTGCTCATTTTCTGTGAATTGTGGCCAAATTTTTAACAGATTTTACAAAAGCACTCATAAAATTATTAATAAAACAAGTACTAGTTTGTTTTGAATTAACTGCAAAATCTGGAGGAGAAAAGTAGAGTGGAAGGAAAATTGATCTTGTTCTTATTCAATTTAGTACCTTTCTTCCTTGTGTTAGCAATAAATGGAAGTAGTTATATCTGCATTTTTAAGAGCATATAGAAATGTAATCTAATAGTCAAAAGGAAGCAAATAGAGGCAAATTGTTTCTTTCATACTTAGAGCTGTTGGTTTGATAATTCATTTAAAAAACTATAAGTAGCCCAAGGGAGATACTGCTGGATTTTCCTCTCATTCAGAGTTTTTTTTTTAAAGTAACACAAACATGTCAGAATGAAATAATCTCCAAAAATAGAAAAAAAAAGCCTTACATTGTTTATGATATATGAGGCAATCATTAATATGTGAAAGGCATCATATAAAAAAAAAGAAAAAAAGTTTTCGAAAATACATTTCAGAATCAAGGCATTTAATAGTTTTGTTTTTTTCATTTTATTTTATTTTATTTTATTTTTGTGAACATACTGTACAGAGGGGTTACAATTACATGGGCAGGATAATGCTTACATTTCTTATCAATTGCCTCCTCCTTTGTTTACCCTTCACATCCCTTCCCAGCCTCCCCCCTCCCCCCTCCTCCCATTCCTCCCCCCTCCCCATCGCCCCCCCCAACGTTGTACAGCTCGTTTTCGACATGACAACTTGTACTTCTCATTGTTGCAACAGGTCCACCTGTATCCTTAAACGACTTGTTTTTCCCCATCTCCTCCACAAGTTATACTGACATCAAATATAGTGGAAGCAGGGGTTATAACTCAGTCAAATATCAAGACCACCAATTTCTTTGTACCTGGATATTTGCAATAGTCAGAAAAAGTAAGGAAATTTCAGAACCTAATGCTTTTATTTTTGTCGGTTGTGGGGCTTGAACTCTGTCCCTGGGCACTATCCCTCAGCTCTTCACCTCAAGGTGAGCGCTCTACCGCTTCACAGCACCACTTCCGGTTTTCTGGTGGTGAATTGGACATAAGAGTCTCACGTACTTTTCTGCCCAGGCTGGTTTTGAACCGTGATCCTCAGATCTCAGCCTCCTGAGCAGCTAGGATTACAAGCCTGAGCCACCAGCTCCTGGCTGCTTTTTTTTTTTTTTTTAAATCATACCAAATATTGTTTCACAAAATTTATGTTGCAACCCTAACCCAGCCTAAATGTGTTTGGAGTGAAGGAATATAAAAACATAAATGTGGGAAGCTAAATAGATCTAGTTTACAAACAACGGTCTCTATCTCTCTGTCTGTATATGAATACACACAAGAAAAGACCATGTAAGAAAACAGTAAAACATACGCAAGCAAAGGAGATACTTTAGAAGAAAGTCACCCTGGCTGCATCCAGAAATGAGTCTAGTTGATATGTACAGAATCACAGAGGCAAGAAACAGACAAAAAAAGAAGGGGGGGAAGAGGAGAATGAGTATTTGAATTTATCGCTTATGAAAATCATATTTCACCTGAGCAAAATAGAATTTTAAGGGCAAGGCTTTGAGACATATCCACAATTTTAACTGAATAAAGGAAAAATGGCTAATGTGAAATATAAGAAAAAAGTTAAAATGAAAGTATACCCATAAGTCAAAATTATCTGTATAGAAGAAAATCAAGACCATAACATAATCAGTTCAAATGAACATTAAATGAACATACGGAGATTTCAGAATAAGGAAAAAAGTTTATTATTATTGTTTGAAATGTCAACTCAATATTACCAGATAAAATTCTGCTGAATATTTTGACCAGTATAATCTAAGTTATTAGAAACAAGGAATTGTAGCATCATCTATTATACCCAGGAAACCCTCAAGTCTCTACAATAGTTTTATTTCAAAATATCTATAAGTAACTATAGTTTAAAATTATTATCTTGTTAATTAAATAATTTTAAAAATGATGAAAAAAGGAAAAAATTCATTCTCAGCTAATAGTGCTTAGAAACGTTAAAATTTTCATTTTCCAGATTCATTGATATTTATACTTTTATGTCAGCTGGAGAATTTATGGGAGATTCGTTTGCTTTCCGAATGTTTACAGATATGTATAATAAAAAATACTTCTTAGGAGAAAGACAGATAAGACCTACCAACTTTTCCCATGCTATTTCCTTGACCATCAGAGAGAAGTTACTAGCTTAAATATACTACTGTTTGCTTCCAAGACCTGTTCTTACTGATTTTTTTAATTTAAATTTTAATCTTATTGTGAAGGTGATGTACATAGGGGTAGAACTAGTGGTAAAGGTTTCCAAAAATGATGCAAAATTGAAAAAGTGTGTTTACAATTTTTTAAAAGGTAAAATTACCATTAGAAAACAATCACAGAGAAGCACACAGAAGGTAGAATGGAACTTTTTATTTTATCAAAAATGGAGTGATTTCTACACATCATGATTACAAAGAACTGAGACCAGTCCATGAATACATACTAGGTTCCATCAGAATTCATAAGGAATATTCCAGTCTTAGCATAGTTGGAGCCCATAGCTCAGAAGCTGTGGCAGTGACGGCTCACACTCCAAACACATCACTTAGTGACAAAGTTTCAACAGAAAAGCAGAGAAACATCACTTACATCAAGTTTAGAAGGACAGCAAATCTGAGAGCAAGAGGCAAACAGGTTGATTAGACTTACAAATGAACTTTGGGAACTGAGAGCATGATGGGAAGGAGTGACATTGTTCACAAAGAATGTATTCTTTACCCAACTTACCTAACTGTAACTCATCTGCATATCACCTTTACAATAACAGTAAAATAATAATTAAAAACAGAGCTTCGTAGAGTGAAGAACAACTTCACATAGGGGGTATCTGAATCAGGTGTAAAGGAATTTAGAAGGCAATAAGCCTCAAAAGCATAAATGGGACAATAGAACTTATAGTGGTAATAAGTTATAATGATTACTCCTGTGCACAGCTACCTACTTTTGTGCTCCCTGAGGTAGTGACTTTTGTGGTGACATATGATGAATGGATAGATATCAAAAAGAAAAAGGTGAATCATACAAGAAGCGAGAAGGGAAGTGACATGTTCAGTGTAGAAGAAATGTATATTAGTTCTGAAGCATAGAATGACCGAAGAACTGTGTATTGTGGAGAAGGGAATGTTTACCAGAGTCTTGAAAGCCATGGAAGAAAAAATGTTATCACATATTTAGCAAGCTGAGAAAGCAATCTGAAGATGAGGACACTCATCATCATAGTTGGGTTTTACTAAAAAATATCTGTCTACAGTGAAGTAATGGATTATAAGAGATGATTCATTTCATGTAAGTTTAAAATGACAATAACTTAGATTAAGTGTTGAGTTTGGATAATAGATGGCGTGAGATTTAGAAAGCGCCTGTAGAGGATATTTGAGGGTGAAAATAGATGTAAGAAAAAGCAACTTGCATATTTGCCTGTGATTTGGACATTGAAGTGATTTACTAATACTGAGGATGAAAGGCAGGAAAAGAGACAAACTTCATTTAACTGAAAGGGAGTTGATGGTGCCTCCTTTACAGGAACATTAAATAAAGACTTATGCATAGGAATCTGAAAACATTGTAGAATGTACTAGAAAGTATTTTTGAAGAGTATAGACTAACGAGAGGGTAATATTTCAAACAAGTTCAGTAGGTTTACTACCAATAGAATAATACTCAAAAGATACAAGTTGGGTGCTGGTGGCTCTCTCCTGTAATCCTACTTATTCAGGAGGTTGAGATCTGAGGATTTCAAGCCAGCCCTGGGAGGAAAGTCTGTGAGACTCTTATCTCCAATTAATCACAGAAAAAGCCAGAAGTGGCACTGTGGCTCCAGTGTAGAGTACGAGTCTTGAGCCAAAAAGAGCTCAGAGACAGCACCTAAGCCCAGAGTTCAAGCCCCAGGACTGACAAAGAAAAAAAAAAAAAGAAATGAAGAACATAGGTAATAGAAGAAAACAATTGCACATAACAGTGATTATATATATTATATGCATTATATTTTACAAAAAAAGTAACAGTCTGATACGGGAGTGAGTGGATATAGAACAAATGAAAAAGGCAGGAAATCAGAGAACTAATTTTTCTTAAATTTTTATAATTTTCTTCTACATTCTGTGTCTCGGTGAAGACAAGAAATAAATGGAAAGTGTTTGGTACTCATATAGACTAGGGTATACATGTTACATCTATAAAAATATATCCTTAATTTGTAGCATTTAAAGGACATGACTTTATAGATATATAGAGACAATCTTATGATAATATTGGGAAATATTGTAAACAATCACTTTACTCTGAAATAATTCAATTTATCTAAATTTACTTAGTTTATAATCTGGGTTACTGTACTTTTTAATATATATTTTTATTATAAAGATACTGTACTGAGGGGTTACAGTTACATGAGTAAGGTAATGAATACATTTCCTATCAAGCATTGTTACTCCTTCCTTTGTTTTTCCCCTATCACTTCCCTTCCCACCTCCACAACTGCTCCCTCCCCACCCCAAGTTGTAAACTTAGTTTTCAACATAGTGTCTTGTACATCTCATTGTTTCAAAGGGTCAACTTGTATCCTTATCTCAGCATTTTGTTATTTCCCTTTCCCTTCCCAATTAGAGCACGTATATATACAAGATGTAGGGCACAGAATCAACTACAGTGAAAACAGGAGTTATACCATGGGGGAAGAACATACAAAATAAAGAAAAAAAATCACATAGTACATTATAAGTACATTAAAAATAACAGCAACAAAGATAAAACCTCTTGTGTCTCTATTTTGGGGTTCATTTCCCTTAGCATCATCTTCTGTGGTCATATGTACATAGCTTTTGACCTTTAACTAATACAACTGAGAACTAAAGATCACAGTTCAAATCCAGTGCAGACACAAAAGTCTGTGAGATTCTTTTCTCCAATTAATCATCAGAAATAACTGAAAGTACAGATGTAGCTCAATCTAAGAGACAGCACCCAGGCCAAGAGTTCAAGGCACACACACACACACACACACACACACACACACACACACACACACACACACACACTTATTCACAATGATTGAATTAATCTACAGTTAGAAACTCAATTAGAAAACTCCTATATCTGATTTAATAGAAAATGAAATATTAAGTGTACTTTATTGAGCCCATTAGAAATTAAAATATTTTTAATTCCTATTTCATCAAAGAAACTGAGATATGTATATAACATGATGGTGTGATATAAAAGCACTAGAAATCAAAATAAGAAAGACATAAATGCCTTATAGAAAGACTTCTCATAATTAAAATGATTATTATTACCACAGCAAAAGTTTAATCAAGGAAGAAATTAGAGCCATTCAGCATGAAATAAGAAATGAGATAGCAAGAACAATAAAACTACTGAAGTATCAAATGAATATTTTCCAGTGTACTTGTAAAGAATAGCACTAACAGGTCAAGAACTGAACATTTCTAATGAATGTATTTTACTAACTCATAAATATCTTATTAAATGGACATACTAATTTTTCTTTAGCAAAATCATTGACCCAAGTGGTTAATACACTCAATGATTTTTTTACTGATACTATTAGGATTTATATTTTATTTAAGATGTAAAAATTCCCAATAGGTTTAACAAAAGTTACTTTGAAACGT
Organism: Dipodomys merriami; assembly: GCF_024711535.1. NCBI lineage: Eukaryota > Metazoa > Chordata > Mammalia > Rodentia > Heteromyidae > Dipodomys > Dipodomys merriami. The sequence goes on along the minus strand of NW_027203381.1, from coordinate 108,507,206 downwards.
CTATTAATTTGGCTCTTAAGGCTAGCAAAATAATTTCAATAATTGCCTTGTGACATAATTGAAGATAAAAGAGCAAACTGTTTTTATGCACTTATGTCACTTAACATTTTAGTAATTTGAAAATCATATATTTACATGCTTTTTTACAAAGGTAGAAAGTAAAGAAAAATCTTAAAGTGGTATTGACTAGCCATAATCTGACTTTAGACATAAAAAATACAGAAAGCAGTCAAAACTAGAGATAGCCACAAAAATAGTGTGATATAAAGAGGCATTGTTTAGAAGTCTACAGAAAAACATTGCCCTTTGGTTAGGACAACTTATTTATTTATTTTTACAACATTTTGCTTAACATCATGATACTACCACCATTAATAAAAAAAATTCAGCAACAACAACAAAATCCCACCAAAATCTGTGTGTTGTGAAATGTTCAAATGTTAAGGAATGCTATTATGAAAACTTGAGCCGTCCACATTTTAATTTGTAAAAGTCAATCTAAAAACTTAGGTAAACAAGTAGCATTTTGGATTAATGATATTCATAATATATAAACAACAGTGACAAATTAAATATCAAAAGACAAAACAATGTAAGTAATACAAAGAAAATAAGTTGAACTTGGCACTGGTGGCTCAGTCCTGTACTCTTAGCTATTCAGGAGACTGAGATCTTATGATTGCTGTGTGAAGCCAGCAGAAAAGTCTGTGAGATGCTTATCTCTAATAAACTACTTAGAAAAATCCTGAAGTGGCACTGTGGCTCAAGTAGTAGAGAAAAAGAAACTTAGTAACAGTGCCCAGACCCAGAATTCAAGCCCCAGGATTGGTGAAAGAAAGAAGAAAATGAGAGAGAAAGAGAGAGAGAGAGAGAGAGAGAGAGAGAGAGAGAGAGAGAGAGAGAGAGAGAGAGAGAGAGAGAGAGAGAGAGAGAGAGAGAGAGAGAGAGAGAGAGAGAGAGAGAGGGAAAGGGAGAGGGAGAGGGAGAGAGAGGGAGAGAGGGAGAGAGGGAGAGAGAGAGAGAGAGAGAGCGAGAGAGAGAGAGAGCCATTAAGTTGAATGGATAGCTCTCAAAGAAGTACAAGTGGCTGAAAAATATATGGAGATGTTTAACATCATTGCTGTAAAGAGAATGCAGAAAGCAACTACACTGAAATTCCATCATACCACATTCAGAATAGCACTCATGACAAAAATAATAGCAAAAATAATAGGCAGAGTTGAAACCGAGTATGCTATTGTTGAAATGTCAATAAGTGCTACCACAATGTATATCAGTATCTAAGAATAGAGCTAACATATACCATGTTAAACCACAATTGGGCCCATATCCAAATCCATGGAAATCAGCGTACAGACTAGCTATACATACTTGTTTATAGCAGCACAATTCACAATAGTGAATATTGGAGTCAGCCCAGGGGCCATTCAGCTAATGAATGTAGATGAAGAAAACACAGAATATATAAATTGTGGAGTATTTTTATCCATCAGAAAGAGTGATATTATGACATTTGCAGGAAAATAGGTGAAACTAGAAATCATGTCCAGTGAAATAAGCCAGACTGAGAAAAATTCTCTCTCATAGATGGACTCTTCACTGAAAACAAACCAAAACTGATGCAAATATAAAAGACTATTTGGGTTGCACACTGTTGGGAAGGAGGAGAGTGAAAGGAAAACATAAGAGGTGAATATAATCAGGTTATTCTAAAAGCAGGGATGAATTCTAAACAACAAAGACCACATTGTTTAAAATGGGGAGATGATAAGAAAGAGTAATTGAGGAATTAAGTTTAATCAAGGTGCAGTATATGTCACACAAAACCTCTTTGTACCGTTCACTTATCCTAATTTTTTAAGAAAACAAGAAATAAAACAGCACAGTATGAATGAAAAAACAGAATGAAAGGTCTTATTTTTACACATGTCATTGTCTCAAGTTCCTTCTGCAGTAAAATGATGTAAACTTCTCTGAGTAGATGATATTAAAATTAGGCATGACTTTAATGAGAGAACTGAGGGGTGATTTTCAGGTTCAGGATAAGCATTCTCTCAGTTTAGATTGACATAACTTTGGATGAAGGACATCCATGCAGGCTGTTGGAAGTAGAGTAACTGGCAGAGCCTAGCGGGTGTCTGTAAGGAGTAATTTCAAAGTCCTCATTGAGTCTACAAGTGACAATTTGCTTGCCTTATTGAGAATCCTCCAGTGTTGCTGATATGGGTTGGGTTCACCTTGGTGGATTTTCTTTTTTTTTTTTAGATTTTTTTTATTGTGAAAATACCATACAGAGGAGTTACAATAACATGGGCAAGGTAATGAGTACAATTCTTATCAAGCATTGTTGCCTCCTCCTTGGTTTCCCCTTCCCATTTTCCCCCCACCCCCTTCTTCACCCTCACCCACCGCTGGCCAAAGTTGTAAAGTTCCTTTTTCAACATAACGTCTGAGACTTCCTATCTAAGAAAAGCCCAGTACCAGATGGATTTACAGCAGAATTCTACAAGGCAATCAGAGCACAGCTTAGTGGCTTTTCTCCAGTGGGACTTAGTTGCAGTTTGGGTATTGGACTTGTTTGCTGTGCATTATGAATGGTAGAACCCAGGGTCAAAACAGAGGTCAGCATAAAAGTGTCTTCCCATCCTTTCAACGATCATTACTTAGATCAAGTTAAAGAGAGAAGCTTGATATCCTTCAGAGAAACAGCAGTGCAGAAGTAATGTTTACTGACAATTTTCAAGCTTTTATTGTTTATGGATCTGATTTCTAGTTCAATGCCTTATCTTCCACTATAAAGACTATCAATCAGTTACAAGTCAAAGCCGGACAAAATAAGTACTGGAAATGGGTTCTTGGAAGAAGGAACCAAAAGGAGAGGGGGCAAGGGTAAATAAATGATGCAGAGAACTCTAAGGGAACGTTTGGGTCAAAAGGGGGTGTGTGGAGATGGTGACTGAATGATCAGATCCAGATACAATATATACATATGGTATACATAAGTGGCTTTGTTAAATGGCAAACAAAATCAATACATAACCTAAAAATTAAGAAAAATGAGTGAGGGAAGGGATGGGGAAGAAAGGAGTTGACAGGAGTGACAGTTGAAAGGAGTGACATTGTTCTAGATGAACTGTATTCCTAAGCTTCCTAGGTGAATTAAATCTCCTTTGTACAACTATGGAAAGCTAATAAAAATATTCAAAAAGTAAATAATTGTAGGGATGGCAGAAAACAAACTAGAATTTCTAACTTGCTTGGAACACGTCCCTTTAGAAGTCTTATGCACGAAATGAAAATTGGGTACAATGTTTTCAAGCTATATAACTTAGTCTTTGATATGTCTGTCAGGCAAACCAATCCTCATTGACTCAAAGCACTTGGAATAACAGGCCCTGGGGTTACAAGGAACTCCGTGAGTTAAATTACTGCAGTGAGAGTTAAATTACACCATGCATTATAAGCAACTGTTTCTTTTTTAAAAAATTTTATTGTCAAGGTTATGTACAAAGGCGTTACAGTTACATAAGTAAAGTAGTGATTATATTCTTGTCTAACTTGTTTCCCCTTCCCTTGTTTTTCCCTCTTTTCCCGCCCCCCTCATTTCCAACATGTTGTCTTGTGAGTATTGCTGTTATATAGGCTCTCCCTTTGTCCTTTGTCTTACCATTTTGTTGTTCCCTTTCCCTTCCCTAGTTCAGATGAACGTTTATACAATACCCAGGGTACCGAAATCGAATGCAGTGACAATGCCAAGGGGAGGGAACACACATAAAAAAGAAATCATGTACTACATTGAGAACAACCACATCAAAGCAAACTTTTTTATTTTTTTATTGTGAAAATACCTCACAGAGGGGTTACAATTACATAGGCGAGATAATGAGTACATTTCTTATCAAGCATTGTTGTCTGCTCCTTTGTTTCCCCTTTCCATCCCTTCCCATCGCCTCCCCTCCCCACCAAAGTTGTAAAGTTTGTTTTTCGACATAACGATTTGTATATCTCATTGTTGCAATGGGTCCACCTGTATCCCTAGTTAAATGATTTGTTTTTCCCCTTCCCCTCCACAAATTATACCAACATCAAATACAGTGAAAGCAGGGATTATACCGAGGGGGAGGGACATACAAAGCAACAAAGAAATCTTATAAATATGATAGAAACAATCACATGAAAGAAAAATCATTTGAATACTTATATCTGGGGGTTCATTTCACCTAACATCATCTTATCTGACCTTTTCTGCTTGTCTTAGACATATACTAGTTATTGCAAATAAGGGACACCATGGGACCTATGTTTCTTTGGGCCTAGCTTACTTCATTTAATATAATTTTTCCAAGTCTTTCCATTTCCTAACAAATGGGGCAATGCCATTCTTTCTGATGGAGGCATAGAATTCCATTGTGTATATATACCACATTTTCTTGATCCATTCATCTACTGAGGGGCATCTGGGTTGGTTCCATATCTTAGCTATGATAAATAATTCTGCAATAAACATAGTTGTGCTGGTAGCTTTAGTATGGTCTTGTTTGTGATCATTTGGGTAATGCCCAAAAGTGGGATTGCTAGGTCATAGAAGAGAGCTCTATGTGGAATCTTTTGAGGAACCTCCATACTACTTTCCAAAGTGGTTGAACAAGTTAAACTCCCACCAACAATGCAGTAAGGTTCCCTTCTGTCCACATCCCCTCCAGCAGCTGTTGTTATTAGAATTCTTGATTTTTGCCATTCTAACTGGGGTGAGGTGGTATCTCAATGTTGTTTTGATTTGCATTTCTTTTATGGCTAGGGAGGTTGAGCATTTCTTCATGTGTCTATTGGCCATTTTCTTGTGTCCATGTCTTGGGGTTTCTTTCTCTTAGCATCATCTTATATGGTCATTGTACACAGCTATTGAGCTATTCTGTTCATTGCTAATATTATCCTAGATATGCACTAATTATTGCAAATAATAAGACCTATGTTTCTTTGGGTCTGGCTTACTTCACTTAATATGATTTTTTCCAAGTCCTTCCATTTTCTTACAAATGAGATGGTGTAATTCTTTCTGATGGAAGCATCAGTAGATGCTTCATCTACTGAGGGGCATCTGGGTTGGTTCCATATCTTAGTTATGACAAACAATGCTGCAGTAAACATAGTTGTGCTAGTAGCTTTAGGATGGTCTTGTTTGTGGTCATTCAGGTAAATGCCCAGAAGTGGGATTGCTAGCTCATAGGGGAGCTGCATGTGAAGTCTTTTGAGGAAACTCCAAACTGCTTTCCAGAATATTTGAACAAATTTACAGCCCTCCCTCCCAAAAAAATCCTCAAAGAAACAACCACCCCATTAATAAGTGGACTAAGGACTTAAAGAGAGACTTCTTTGAAGAGGAAATAAGAATGGCCAATAGACACATGAAGAAATGCTCAACTTTTCTGGTCATAAAAGGAATGAAAATCAAAACAATATTGAGATTCTACCTTACCCGAGTTAGAGTGGCTATAATCTACTAACAACAGATGCTGCAGGGGATATGGCCAAAAGCAAGTGTTTCTTAAAAGATGTGTAAATCCCTGCTGACACAGTGATCATGACATCACCATCTCCTATGGTGAAAATTGAAGCCAGAGTGAATTAGTACCAAACAGTAGGAGGAATGTAGCAGAACCCAGGAATCCTGGTGGACTATATCCAGTACTTCCGTAACTGTTGTCACAGTTTGCTTAAGTGAAGAAGAGCTATAGGTAATCAGATTCAACATTGATACTAGCAAAAAATAATATTCTAGAAACAGACTATGATTCTCCTCTATGGACACAAACACATATATGGAAATACTGAGAGGTGAGGTAAAATTGCATAATTAGAGTTTTGGGTGTGGACCATTTAACTAGTTAATGTATGGTTTTAGAACTATCCAGTACCATTGGCTGGAGAGTCCCCTGTGATCTTTTTCCATTACATAACAATTTTGGAAAGAATCACTAAACATCAGAAATCAGAGCTTGTCCAGTATCTAAGTGTGCTATTATTATTGGCAATCACTGGGATTCGTATATTAAAAAAAAAAAAAGGAAAATGTTTTCAGGAAAACAAACCAAACCAAAATAAAAAGAACCATAAACTCTTGGTGACTTTCATTTGTTTTAGCCCTAGTATAAAATGTAGATTTTGTTATAAAATGAAGACACACAATACAGTGAAAGACCTGTTTTAAAAGAGACATAGTACATAGCAGACAGATAATATTAATACTTTGTAGCTTGGTAATTTATTTGGGTTTTAGTTCATTTGGGCCTTGCAGGGAGCACAAGTAGAAGATACTGTATTTGCAGTAGATGTTTTAAAGAACTGATGAATATAGCTAAAATCTTGTTTTAGTGCTAATATAAAATAAGAATAATTGATATCTAAAGCACATAACTTCAAGCAGAATTCCCAAGCTGCATACATAGAATGTGATGTTGATTGGTTCCCCAAATGGAGGAAAGACACAACTAAATATTAAAAGCTTTAATACTTTGTATTATTTCAGATTTTGAATAAAAAGTTTATTAATATTACTTTTTATGAAAAATCATCATGGGAAGGACAGAGGAGAGTTAGATAAAATTGTTTCTTAACATTTTTATAAGATAATTTCTTTGTTGCTTGTATGTCCTCCCCCACAGTATAACCCCTGCTTTCACTGTATTTGATGTTGGTATAATTTGGGGAGGGGAAGGGAAAAAACAAATTGTTTAAATAGGGATACAGGTGGTCCCATTGCAACAATGAGATTTACAAGATGTTGTGTTGAAAAACTAACCTCACTACTGTGGGGGGAGGGCGGAGATGGGAAGGAATAGGAAAGGGAAACAAAGGAGGAGGTAACAATGCTTGATAAGAAATGTACTCATTACTTTGTTCATGTAATTTTAACCCCTCTGTATGGTATTTTCACAATAAAAAAGAAATAAACATGTAAATATGAATAAAATTTTGCTATTCTATAAAAAGACAGGCAAAATATGAATATACTATTAGCTTTCTATAAGATCTGCTTAAAAGCCAAAGATGAATGTAGTTATAGTAAACTTTTCTAAACAGTACTTTATGTCACAATCTATATTTGAACTATTTACCAGGTGGATTTTATAATACTTTGCCATAAGAATGTTCTGCCTAGAGGGAAAATTTAAACCTCTGGGATCTTTTCCATTTGTCTTTCTCTATACATATATTTTATTTTAATTATCTAATTCATTTTATAAATTGTTTTACTGGTTGATATTGACAAATTACAATTGCACATATGTTGAATATGATTTAAACTATCTTAAGATTTTGATGTCTCTATGTGAACTGAAATAAACAACGAATTAGCTTCTATCAGTTCATTTATCATTATGGTTGTTAACTATGTGAAATTTACTTTTAGTTATTTTAAATATAAAATATTTTAAATATAAATATTTTAAATATTTAAATATAAATATAATAATAAATTATTATTAACTAAACACACTCCATTTTGAAATATATCTCAAAAACTTGTTTCTTTCATGTACAAGAAATTTCATACTTTTAAACCAATCTTGTCTCCTGCCACCTGAAACTCTGGTAATCACCTTTCTAACTCTATAATTTTAATATTTTTGATTTGACATGAATAAAATCATGTTATATTTTTCTTTCTGTGCTTGCATAATTTTATTTAGCACAATGTTCTCCAGCTCTTTTGTGCTGTTACTACTAGTAAAATATTATTTCATGAAACAACTAATATTTCATTGGGAACAAATACCACATTTTTTAATCTATTTGTTTCTTTTCTTTCTTTCTTTCTTTCTTTTTTTTTTTTTTTTTTTTTTGATCATGGAGCTTGAACTCTGGCCATGAGCTTTTCAGCTGAAGGCTAGTGCTCTACCACTTGAGCCACAGTGCCACTTTGGGCTTTTTCCATTTATTTGGTGCTGAGGAATCAAACCCACGGCTTCATGCATACAAGGCAAGCACTCTACCACTGAGCCCCTTTCCAGCTCTTAATTTGTTTCTTGATGGACATGGAGACTGATGTCAAATCTTAGCTATTGTGATTATTCAATTTGTAATATATTTGATTAAGGACAGGAAAGTAAATCTCAAAGACAAGCCTGTATATCTGTGCTACCATTTAAATCTAATCTTGAGATTGTATGCAACATATCCAAATTTAAGAATTCTTCAGAATACATATATCTAATAAATTATAAGCCTGTGGTAGCTACCTATAGGAAAGTAAGCCTCCTATAGAAAGTAAGATGATGATTGGCATTCAAACTATAAAAAATGAGCTCATATGGACATAAAATGTAGTAAAATTAGAACAAGAATAAACAAATATCTGGTGCAAAAATTACTTAACAATTTATGTAGACTTCTTGCCTTCAAGGATGTGGAATAGTATGCCACATTTTTTGTCTTTCTTCTTTCTTTCTCTCCCATTCCATCTTTCTCTCTCTTTCCTTCATTTTTTTCTTTTTCTGTCTTTCCTTCTTCTTGCTTATTTACCTTTCTTTCTTTCTTTCTTTCTTTCTTTCTTTCTTTCTTTCTTTCTTTCTTTCTTTCTTTCTTTCTTTCTTTCTATCTATCTTCCTTCCTTCCTTCCATTCCTTCCTTCCTTTCTTTCTTTCTTTCTTTCTTTCTTTCTTTCTTTCTTTCTTTCTTTCTTTCTTTCTTTCTTTCTTTCTTTCTTTCTTCTTTCCTTCTTTCCTTCTTTCTTTCTTTCTTTCTTTCTTTCTTTCTTTCTTTCTTTCTTTCTTTCTTTCTTTCTTTCTTTCCTTCTTTCCTTTTGTTTCTTTTCTTCTCTTTCTTTCTTTTCTTCTTTCTTCCTTTCTTTTTATTTCTCCAAGACCTGGGCTTGAACTCAGAACCTGGGTGCTCTCATTGAGCATTTTAGCTCAAAGCTGTGCCCTGTACCTTAAGCCACAGCTCCACTTCTTGGTTTTTGATTATTTACTTCCTGTCAGGGCTGGCCTCAAACCATGATCCTCACAGCCTTCAAAGTAGCTAAGATTATAGACATGATTCACCAGCTCCTGGCTTTTTTTCTTTTTACCATCATTAAATAATTTTACAACAAAATTTTAATTTGATACAAAAATTTATGTGTGCAATGCATCCTAATCAGTGCTAACTCTTCTATTACCACCTTATCTTCCCCACAATTTTAGTTTTCACTAAAGAAAATGATAAGAAAACATTTGAATTTTACTCTATTTAGTTATCTATTCCTGTGAAACACATTAAAAATCTTAAAAAAAACTCTTAAAAACACATGTTTCCATTTCTTGGGGTTCATTTTGATACACATCATTTTATATGATCATATGCACATAGCAATGGTGCTGTTGCGATCCTCTGCTAAGAATATCCTAGACATATTCTAGTTATTACAAATGAGGCAAACCATGCAGCCTGTGTTTCTTAGGGTCTAAAAATATAACATAATTGTTAATATATTTTCATATGATGATTGTGGATTAGATCACACTAAAAAATGTTGTGTTCAATTAACTTCTAGGTATTTTTTAAACGTTGATTACATGAGGAAATACATTGTAGAGCTCCAAGTACAGTTAAAATATAAAGTGAGAATACAGTCAGAAAAACAATAGGAAATAAGGATAGAGAAAAATACAATTGTCATTTAAATAGATCAAATGTAAAACATATCTGCAAAACAACCTGAAAAGAAATACAAAATAAAAGTAACTTGCCAGACTGGATGAAAATCCTAACTTTTTATTTGGGTCCATGAATTAACTAAAACCAACACAAGAGCTCAGCCTTCCTGCTCCCAATTTTATATCTATCTTTCACTAAGACATTCATGTTGTATCTACCTCAGAATCAGGTTGGTGGATATATATTTTCACAGAATACAGAAAAGAGGTTCCAATGAAAGGAGAAACAGTCTACACAGACGCAAAACACACGGGGAACAATTATTAATATTTTCTTGGCCAGATTGTTTCCCTAAAGATTTGGCATGGTAACTTCTCTGGAATATGTATCTTCCCCATGTTCTTTATCTAATTAAACCAGAAGTTCATTTCTCTACCACAAAGACGGCTGAAGGTTGGCTGAAATATGTTCTTTTTCTCTTCCTAAAGCTGCCAGTAGCATGTAATAAATCTTTCTGTGCCCTTCAGCACAAATTTTGTCTCTATTTGTTGTGTTGAGGAAAGTGGCCAGACCTGATAAGAAAAACTCTCGAGGTTTAAATCCCTGGTTAAGCCAGGGATTTTGATAATATGTATTATACAACAATTATAATTCTGCAGCAGCTTAGTCAGTAATCTCTGAGAGCAGTTATAATTTAAATAAATAGCTAATTGTCAATTTGGTATATGTTTTAAGCCTGTAACACATTTAAACATTAGAAGCTACTAAGTAAAGACTAACAGATTTTTACATTAAGATTATAAAAAACTTGCTAGGTGCTGGTGGCTTACTCCTGTAATCCTAGATACTCAGGTGTTTGAAATTTGAGACTTGCAGTTCAAAGCCAGCCCAGGGAGGGAAGTCCATGAGATTGCTACCAGAAAAATGGAAGTGGGGCTGTGGGGTCTGAGAGCATTAGACTTGAGCACAAAAGCTCAGGGACAGCACTCTGGCTCTGAGTTCAAGCCTCACAATGGATAAATTAAAAAAAAATGATTATAGAACATTTGTTGACTTGCTGTCAATGGCTTTTCTCATATCAAAAGTCATTTTTTTATTGAATGTCAGTGGCCCTATTTAAAGACAATCTATTAGGATAGAAGTGAGATAGGACTTGGATTAAGCGAGTCCAGCACAATATTGAATGGACTTCGTTTGCAAATATGTCTTTTTCCCTTCTCACTGAACTTCATGAGTGGAAATCTACCTTTATTCTGATTTCATGACAGGATTTCTTGTACTCTTGCTCCAGTTTAGGCTGAAATTAGGATCTTAGCATCCCACAGAGACTAGAGCACTGAAAGAGCATCAAGAGGATTTTGGAAGGATTTACGTAGCCATGGGAAAAGAACAAAAGTATAATTATGGGTTTATTTAATGTCTCTAGGAAAAAGGTCTCTTCTAGCTGAGAAAATGTTATCTTTGTGAAACCCTAAAGCTGACAATATACAAACAACCTGTTTTAATAATTTGTACTTGTATAGAGAATCAATTTTATAAAATATCAATCCTTTCAAATACAAGATGCTTCATAAAAATCATGTGATACTATGTTTTAAATCAGTTATCTGGACTTACATTTATTAGTAGAACTAATAGGGTTTGGTTTTTTGTTTGTTTCCATTGATGCTGTTAGTAGATACATTGTCAAACTTTTTATTGCTGTGATCTAAGTTTCTTAGAAACCAAGTTAAGGGAAGAAAGGTTTATTTTTGGCTCTTAGTGTCAGACAGTTCAGACCGTGGTGGGAAGAATTTCATGGTGAGATTGTGAGTGGCAGAGGACCTTCTGAATCTCATGGTAGACAGGAAGCACAGATAGATGGAATAACCAATGGCCTGGTATAAAATTTAAAGGAAGACTTCTGGAAATACACTTTCTCCAATCATGCCACACCTCCTACAGTATCTGAAACCTATCTGAACACTGCCATCAACTGGAAAAATCCTTGAACTCCTAAGTCAGGGTAGGATATCCCACATCAAATGCAATTCGTCCTTCTCCTAGAGAACCTTAGATCTTTACCGTTCTCACACAGTCAAAACTCTTGGTCCAGAGTGTCTGTCCTACCTCTCCCATGTAAGCATCTGTAAAATTAAAAAGTAAATAAATAAAGTTATGTACTTTGTAGATAAACTGGCATAGAATAAATTTCCCATTTTTTTAAAGAGGCAGGTGATTTTGACTCATGCCTATAATCTTAGATACTCAGTAGGCTGACATGTGAGGATCATGCTTTGATGCCAGCCCAGACAGGAAAGACTATGAGACTCCTCTTATTAGCTATCATAAAGCCAGAAATAGATCTTTGTCTTAAGTGTAGGGTACTATTTATGAGTAAAAATAGCCAAGCTAAAGGACAGTACCAAGGCTCTGAGTTCATGTCCCAGAACTAGAACACATACACACACACACACACATTCACACCGACTCACACACATACAAATACACACATACACACACATAATAAAATAAAAGAATGTGGACATAGAGAGATAGGAAGGAAGCCAAGAAAGAGCAAAACTCATGCAGGAAAACAAATTCTGTAGCTACTTGATTAGCATCAGGGACAAGTAGTTATATGATGTGAGCTAAGCGAGGTTTGGGCAGCAAAAATACAGATAATAAACAGTAACTGTAGATTGCATTTTCTACACTGAAATTATTTTTTATCTTTATACAATATAATTTTAACATTATGGTGTTTAGCTTGCTTAAAAATGGCTACAGGGTTAACCTACAGTTTGCTGAAGCATGTGATATTAAAATGTCTGAAGCAAGCTCTTGGTTGTCACCATGTCTTCAGAGTAAGATTTGTACTTCATCAGCAAACAGTTGAAATAGTTGTGTAGCTCCTTTAATCATTGTTGGAGTATTCAAACCAGTGCTTTCCCTGAAAGCCATCTTGCTGGTACCTGGCTACAAATACTTCATTTAAAGAAGCCAAAGCATCAGGAAGGGGGGGTCTAACAGAGAACCAAATCACCCTGTTAGCTAATACCATTGCTTATTATAGGAAATGTAAACTTTGAAAGGTTGACCTATAATAGAGTCCTATCATTAGCATTTAATAGTACTTAGTGATGCTTAACAGTACTTAACTCCTGTTTTGAGTGCCTCAAGATAGGTGAATCACTCCAATCTATCTCAAAATACATGCATATAGTAAAGCATTTATATATATATATGTATATGTATATGTATATATATATGTATATATACATACACATATACATGAATATTAATATGGCACATTATGAAACAATTACTTTTCAATTTATATGCAAAATGCTGCTAATGTAACCTATTCATTTAAGTATGTAACTATTAATTTAATTATGTAAATATATATGACATGCTAAATATAGATCAAAGTCTTCTCATTGCAAATAAACAATCACCCAAGTTTTAAACATCATTAGCCTACAGATCTGAGATCTGTATAGGCAAAAGGCAAGCTTTGTTTGAGATAGTTGGGTTTGAACTTGCCTTACTCTCTCTTACTTGTCTTTTTTTTTTTTTTTGTCTGTCTTGGGGCTTGAATTCAGGGACTTGGCACTGTCCCTGAGCCTCTTTGTGTTCAAGGCTAGACCTCTACCTCTTGAGCCACAGAGCCATTTCTGGTTTTTGAGTGGTTTTTTGGATATAAGAGTCTCATTGGGGACTTTTCCGCTTTGGACTGTGTCCCTCAGATCCCAGCCTCCTAAGTAGCTAAGAGTGAGCCACTGGCACCCAGCTCCTACTTATGTTTATTCTCAAGCTGACTTTAAAAAAAATCATATCACACTAGCATTTACTTAGGAGTAATTACCGATTACATTGTCTTTTGAGTTTGAAATGTGGGAGAATAGATCTTTCTTTTCTTCCAAAGCAATTTTTGTTTCTTAAGTCTAGATGGAAAGCTATCTCTAGATATCCAGCATGATGCAATTCTTTAAACAAATTAACCTGATACCCTTGCTTATTATAGGTGCATACCTGTCATCCCAGATGTTTGAGATCCAAACTGACCCGCATATAAATGTGAAACCCTAACTCCAACATAGGGAACTAAGCCTGACAATGTCACCCCTGACCTGTAATCCTAGCTACTCAGGATTACTTAGTTCCCAGGGGATGGGAAACTAAGGCTCATAGTTCAAAGCCTACCCAGGAAGTCAATGAGACACATATCCCCAAAAAGTTATGTCAAGCTATAGCTCAAGTGATAGATCATGGCTTTGAGTGAAACAGTAAAGGACAATGCCCAGATTCTGAGTTCAAGCCTCAGTACAGGCACTAAATAAATAAATAATAAATAACTTAAAAATATTAGAGGTGTGGCTCAAGTGATTAAATGCCTATCTGGTAACTATAAGACTCTGAATTCAAATTATAGCACTGTAGAAAAATACAACCAAGAAGTCCATCTATAGAAAACCAATTTATTGTTTGGTAGCACATTATTTTTAGTGTTTTTTTTTTCCTTAAATTTTCTGCTGTGTTTGGGCTCTTTCCTAGAGTGTATCCTTACTATCCTTGCTTTCAACTCAGGATTTGGCATGATTTTAATATATGTATTCAGTGAGATATGAAGGAAGTTTTTCAAAAAGAAATTCCAAAAGTTGTGACACCTTGTGAGGCTTTTAATTAAAATCTGAGTTTTGTGGAGTTTTGCAGTAGACATGGTACTTAGACTTTGTAATCCTGGTTGCCATAGTAACCTTATGTGAACATTTTACATGCTGCTACTCCTCATATTAGATATCAAGTCTATCAGTACAATTGACTAGTGGTTTAAAAGCTTTCTACCATGTTTTAAACCTCCTTTCTATATGGAAGGTACCCTCAGAATAGTGATGCCTTTTCTCATTCCAAGCCAAGTAAGAACATTCATTAAAATTGGTTGTTATGTTTTCTTGAATTGTTAGGTTAATGTGTTCTTTGACAAGAAGGCTAAAAATGTTATTTGGGCATCTAATTAATTTGTTTAAAATTGATTGAATTAAACTGGGCAAAAGCGAGTACTCTGCTTGGATTTCATTTGTCTAGCTTGTTTATTCTCTAGTTCATCAGCCGAATATGATCATTGTAAGGGAAGATAATTTATCTGTGCTAATGAACGTGAAGGCCTGGACCAGTCAATTTCCCATCATTATGACAAAACACTAAAACAAAATCATGTTAAATAGGAACAATTTATGCTGGCTTTTGGCTTCAGAGATTTCAGGGCATGGAGTCATTTGACTCTATAAGAGAGAAAGAGGGAAGAAGGAGAGGAAGCCAGGGACACATGATACCTCCAAAGGGATTCACCTACTTTTTTTCAACAAGAGCCTCACCATTGCCCAATCAGCTATTAGTTGTAAACCATGCTTTTAACACATGCATTTTAGGAGACATTACAGAGTCAAACCATAAAATTGTATACCTGGAGAAATATTGTGTTTAATAAATTCTAGCCAGAATTAGCATAAGTCATATATGAGAAATCTTGCCTGGCCACAGAGGTGAAATTAAGTCCTGACAGATGCTTAAGTAAGAATGACAGTACCCAGAGTCAAGGTGTTCTGAGGCAGTGCAACAGATTTTGTTATCACATAATCCCAAGATAAGGAAGATAGAGAAGATTTTGCATAGACAAAAGAGGAGATTGCAATGTGTCATAGGGACAGGCAGTAGAGGTATGTGACTATCAGTGAAATATGCTAGTACTGTCTCGAAATTAGAAGAGGCAGATAGCAAATTTTTTCTAAGGTATGATGGAGCAAGTATAGCTTTGCGGACATCTTTATTTTGGTCCAATGATACCCTCAGCTTGCACTCAATCATCTCTGCAACTGTGGGCAAACAAATAAAAGCTACAGAAAATAAGTCATAGTGGCTCACCTACAAGATAAATAGAAGTGTGAAATATTCTGGTGAATGACATAATTAAATATGTATAGCCCATTTTAGTCACAAATAGAGGATTTTTTTC
Organism: Dipodomys merriami; assembly: GCF_024711535.1. Classification (NCBI taxonomy): domain Eukaryota; kingdom Metazoa; phylum Chordata; class Mammalia; order Rodentia; family Heteromyidae; genus Dipodomys; species Dipodomys merriami. The sequence goes on along the minus strand of NW_027203381.1, from coordinate 108,491,569 downwards.
CCCTGAGGATTAATGCGAATTGCAATCTTAATACTTTTATTACTTTCTATTACTTTAACAAGAATTCCAGGGCCTGTTGAGGTGGCCTACTGCTGGATATCTACCTACTCAGAAAACAGACTAAAGTTTGAGGGCAAAGCAGGCACAAACACTATAAAAAAGAAAGATTATATATATGTATATATATATATATATATACACACACATATACATGTGCACATGTGTATATGTATACATAGATATGTGCATGCAAAATTTGTGTGTGTTGACACACATGTGTTCATATGCATGTGATCAGTTTATGCACACATAAATGTGTGTATTATATATGTGTGTATGTGCATATTCATTTATGTGTGTATCTGAGTATCCCTATGTAATAATGGATAATACTATAATATACACATGTTCATATACTCAGTACTTCCATCATATTTAAAATTTTGAAACTAATGGTGAATATTTTAAAGATATTCAGGAAATACATATGAATAGAAAAAATTTGAATTTGAGATCTACAGTACAACATATTTTTAAAGTGACAGAAACAAAGAAATTTAAAAACAAAAGAAGAAACCGCAACGTATTAGCTAGAACTTTTTATCTAAGTAAAATATTCTCTACACATGAGCTGAGGGGATAACATTTCTGAAATGGCTGTGCAAATAATTTGTCCCACCTTCCCTCCAAGGAAGTAATCCTGGAACTAATTATCATTACATGTCAAAATCAACTGAAACCAGACATTGGTTACTTATATCTATTATTCTAGCTATTTAGGAGGTGATAATCAGCTCCTAGACAGACAACATTGTCTTCATGACACCATCTCAGCAAAAAGGGCTGAGGATAAAGGCATGCAACTCTCATCCTAACTACAGTGATAAGAGAAAATAGAGGATCACTGTCCAGAATGGCCTAAAAAGTGAGATGCTATCTTACAAATAACCAGAGCATAAAAGTGTGGAGGTGTGGCTCAAGAAATTGAAACCCTGGGGCTGGGAAGGTGGCTCAGTGGTAGACCGCTTGCCTTGCATGCCTGAGGCCCTGCGTTCGATTCCTCAGCACCACATAAGCAAAAAGAAAAAAACCGGAAGTGGCGCTGTCTCAAGTGGTAGAGTGCTAGCCTTGAGCTGAAAAGCTGAGGGACAGCGCTCAGTCCCAGAGTTCAGGCCCCACGAATGGACCCCCCCCCAAAAAAAAGAAAGAAATTGAAACCCTGCCTAGCATCACAAAGCCCTGAGTTCAAACTGCAGTATTGTGAAAATTTAAAACAGAACATCAAAACTACAACAACAGCAGCAGCAATAACAATAACAAGAACAATCCAATAAAATAGTGCCTCTTAAATTCATCCTAAACAGATATAAAGAAAATAGTAACTGGAGAAACTCTAAGTAAGCATACTAAATATCAGTTAGAACATGGAACATCTTTGAACCTTGAGCCCTGACTTGCATTCAATGCATCTCATCTTGCTGTTAGGGAGGTTCTATGCAGATAGTCCTGATGTTGAATTTCTGTCTTTCTCAGTTCCTAAAATTTAGGGTTAAAATTAAGATTACTCTAAAATTAATTAGGAATAAGCCAAATAAATAGACTTTATACATACTAGAAAAGCTAAACTTAGTGTCTGACTAGATCCAATCCATTAAGGATAAAGAGCATCAGGAATGATCATACACAGACAATGAAAGCAGAAAACAATTATACAATTCGGGACAATTGCCAATTTATTGATTTGCTAACAACAATTCTATGTGTAAGAACTTTCTCAGGACAAAGAAAAATTCAATCCCAACCAATAACTGATGCAGGGATGTTTGCAATAGCCTTATCCACAAAGTGTCTCTCCCAGAATTATTACACCTTCAAATGAGGAAAAAGCAGAGATGTTCATTGAGAGGATGAAATGGATAAACAAACTGAATAGTATTCTTACAATAAGTACTATTCAGCAATACAAAATAAATTATTGACAGCTGCAAGAAGCACACCCAAAACACTCTAAAGCATTTTGTCAAAAAAAATAAAAAACAAATGTACATGTATTGTAAGATTTATTTGTCATGGAGCCCTAAGACTGCATAAACTAATCTATCATGATATAAGTTGAAGCATATTTTTCTTTGAGAGTAAAACTTCATCTGGATTCCAATTTCATGTAAATGTGTTAATTTGAATTTCATATGTTTAAGCATGTATTTTTAAAAGAACTCCACAATAAAAATTAAATCAATCTGTATAGTTTTCTTCCAGTTTATACTAAGACAGAGATTGGATAGAAAAGCAAAAGGCAAATGATGCTTGTTTTTCTAAAATAGTAATTAAAGAGAACAAAAGTGAATGTCAAAACTATAAAACATTGTAGCTCATAGTAATTCAAGAGTTATTAAAGTAGGAATTTTAGTCAGAAGGGTGTATGTAAGTGCAGCCTTGAAATTTACAATTCATATCAGCAAAATATGCTATTATTTCCCTTACATATCAAATACACTTTTGCTTCCAGGATATCTTGTTAAAGCATACTGTATCACCACTGCCTTTCCTCAGAGCAATGACATGTTATATCAAGCCAAAACACATCTTTCATATGTAACAATATAAACTGAAAGCTAGCAGAAAACAGCAAATCAAACTCACTTCCAGACGATTATCTTCTGAGCACAGTAAAATTAAGTACATGAAACTATAATATTTGCCAACATTCATCCCAGAAAAAAAACACTTGACCACCACAAAACTTTGGACATAGATGAAGACATGTCTATTTCTGATTGATTAATCTGGCTTGAGCTATCTATGAGGCTTCTTAAATCTTTTAATGAAGTGTGCAGCAGATGGATTAATTCATCTATGTGTAAATTAAAGCAAAATGAGCAAGGAATGAACTCTCCCCTGGGAACAAGTGAATGGAAGTTTTTCTGATAAACATCTTATTCATGACCACTGCTGTATTTTAGTCACTGAAGTTGAATGCTCCCTTGTCACAGATTACACCATAAAATAATGGATATAAAATTTCTAAGATGGTGAAATTATGATGCTTAATCATGTATTTTATTTGTATGGTGTAAATTGTGTTGATTATCTCATAAGTCAATTGATTCTGAACATATAATTTAACTACATAAAAGGCCATAAATGTTTTCTGCATAAATCCTAAATATTAATCAAGAAATTTGACATTTAATGATTTGACAATTTAAGAATAGTTTTGTAACCAGTAAAAAAAATCCCACAATTTTCCTATCCATTAATATGTTTAACTATGGATATTGAATTAAGATAAATATGTCTTTGTACCTATTTAAAATGTAATTAGATCTTAATTTTTCTCAGTATTGATGATTGAACTTAGTCTCTTTGCAAGTACTTGACTACTGAGCTATCTTCCAAGGCAATTTAAAATAATTATTTTGTGTCTGTTCTCAGTAAATTTTCCCAGGCTTTCCTCAAAGTTAGAATTGCGTATTAGCTTCCCAAGTAGCTGAGATTACACATTTGCACCACCATTTTGGTAAAACAAAGTAATTCTAATTTTTGAGACTAAGTCTCAAAACTAGTTGTATTTGTTTTGTTGTTTTTGTTGTTATTTAATGAGTGTGTATACTTCATTTATATAAAATGTCCTCATATCATTGATTCACGTCTGGCTTAATATTATCAATCTAATAATTTAATCTACAAATATCCAATAATCTAATAATTTAATCTATAAATAATCTATAAATTAATAATCTAATAATTTAATCTATAAATATCGAAAGCTACAAAGTGAAACTTTCTCTCAAAAATATAACACATAGTAAGCTGGAATTTTTTTTAAATAGTTAAAATAAGGTCTTAAAGTTTCCACAAAATATCTTTCAAATAAATGGAAGAATTTGTTACTTGATTAATATGATTGAACAACCAGAGTTATTTAAATAAAAACATACTTTTTCAACAAAAAGAGTAAGCTTATTTCATGAAGTAAAGATACTTATACATGCAGTTTTAAATGAATATTAGAGAATCTCAAATAATGAACAAATCCTTAGTTACCCCAACCAAAATCTGATTCCTCTAAAAATGTACACCTCAAGAGCCTTTTGTGATCAAGTAATTTACGGATAATTGAAATGGCACTTTGCAGGTTTTGCTTTATTAAATGATTATTGTTACAAAGCCATATTGAATAATGAATACATTGAAGAAGGCTTTTTGAGACTACTTAAATACTATAAAGGTGTATAATTATTCATAAGCATGCATTTTTCCCTCTGATTCCTACTTTTCTCTGTTTTATTTAAAGAAATACCAGCTGTAAGCATCTCTGAATGTCACACTTGTATTAATTTATCTCTTTCCATCATCTAACACTCCCTTTTCATTCCTGCTCTATAAATTTTCCACAATTAAGAACATGCTCTTTTTCTGTAGCTATATAATATATAATATATATTATATATAATATAATTTCTATTTTTATTTTGTATATGTCTTCAATAAATTTTTATATTTTCACAGCTTTTCAGTAGTTTAGTCTTTTATTCTTTATGCAGAGGATTATGTAGAGATGTGTATTACAGTATGTAGTTACCATATTGGAATTTTCTGCGTTTGAATGCTCATTTTTTATTTTATCAGTGCCTTTTCATTTATTCAGTCATGTATTTATTCTACTTAGCTTCCTTCTTTCAAAAACTTGTCACTAGCATTTCTTGTAGGAGTGTTCACGTGGTGATGAATTCTCCTAGCTCTTGTTGGAAAAGTCTTTATCTCTTTTCATGTCTGAAAGACTTTTGCTGGATTCAGTATTTTTGTTTGTTTGTTCTTAGCAGCATACTGAATTGTTTCTTCCCAGCAATATACTAAATGTATTATGTTATAAACAATAGTGCCAGGCATAAGGCATATCCTTTATATGACAATTTCTCCTTTGTCTGTATTTAAAAGTCTTCTGTGTGTCATTTATCTTTTAGAATGTTACAACAGTATATCATGGCACACCTATTTTTAATGAACACATTTGGTTCCCTTCAACCTTCCTATACCTGAATACTCAAAATATATCTTTTGTTGTGAAATGTTTACTCTTATTATTTCCTTAATTGGGAAGAATTTTGCTGCTATGTTGTGTGTATGTCTAACTTGATTACCAATTTTTCCTCTGGACTCTCACCAAGAAGATCAAAATAGCCAAATTTGTAGAAAAGTCCATGGACATCAACTGGAAAATAGTATATATGTTTGGAGCTGAATAGACAGTTTTGAAGTATCGGTGACAGAACAAATACAAATTCAGTGGGAAGAATAATCACAAATTGTTGGGTGCCTATATTTTGTTGTTGTTTTGTGTATATGAGTGTATCAATACTAAAGTGTGAACTCAGAACTCATCTTTTTCCTTTTTTATTTTCATTTTTAAGGCTTATCCTCTATCACTTGAGCTATGCCTCCACTCCTGTCATTTTGTTGGTTAATTGGAGATAAGACTATTTCAAAGGTATCTGACTGGCTTAGAACTACAATCACCAGAGTTCAGCTTCTGAATAGTGAAATTAAGGCAAGAGTCAAATGGAACATATGGGTCATTCAAGATTAGCACTGAGGACTTCTAGCCCCAAAAGCAAAAATCATACCCTTAAGCCAGCCTGTTTAAATTCATATTTAATATTCGTCCTAGATTTTGTTATCTCTGTGTATGTAGTTAACATTTGCTTCCAGACATTCTCATTTGTGTTTCGATGATAACTTGAAAAACAGTAAAATAAATGATTCCAAGTCCATAAAAATACTCTAAAATTAGCTATCAAATAAAATATTAGAAAGTCGACCACATTTTAAAAAACATTTAGCAATATTTGGCATAAAGATGTAAATGTCAGTTAGAGAAGAGGATTCAGTTCATGGAGTTTGTACAATTGATGATGATTGTTAATAATACTTGGTACATTTGAAATGGGCAAGAAAGTAGATATGAAGTGCTTTCACTTTCAGTAATGTTCAAAGTAGCCACTTCATAATATGTCCATATTTTGAAGCTTCTGTACATAAGAAATTGATTTAAAAATTCATTTGACAATTTCAGACAGATTATTTTTTAAAGAAAAAGGAAAATAAGCTTTTACTGGCTTTGAAGCAGGATGTATTAGGCTATGGGTTGTGAGAAAGAAGTTTGACTCTCCTTTGCACTCTCCTGCAAACACTGTCTTCACTGAGGGCTGCTTTCAATGTGATGAATGGTTCCAAGGCTCTTGAGATAGTTGGATTCTAGGTGGGAAAATGACAAGAAGCTTATAGGAAGGTTTAAATCTAAAAGAGAAAAAGAAAGTTTTAAATCTATTAAGAAAGGAGATAGCAGAATAGAGAAAATAATATAATATCAGGTAGAAATTTTAAACAATATGATAGGAAATAAGAAGATTATTGATTTCAAGTTAAGAAAAGGATGCTTTCTCCAAATATGTTTAAAATTGAAATTTACAAAGTACAAACTCATTATTCTGCTTTCCTTCTAGTCTTGCTCAATGTCATGAAATATACACATTATGTAATGAAGAATTTTAATGATTCCTTGCTGTGTTTTGGATTTGGTTATTTTGAAGATTACTTTATATATTGTACAATAATATGGTCATCTCAATTTTTATTGTTAAATAATATAATATTAGAAAATTTTACTCTGTAGATTCCTAAGTATATGTATCACTCATTCACCTGGTTACTGTTACCATGACTATAATCCTGGTATTTAGAAATTATAGCAGTTTTAGAAGGATTAGCTATACAGATGCAAATCTTGATAAAACTTGGACAAAAATTTCTCAGCAATCAGAAATGATATCCTATGAGTCTACATAGAGAGGAAATGTTCTCTTTCAAGTTGAAAATGGAAAAGACTGGCAACAATATGACTTCTCTGGAAAGCAGAGCCTGGCTTCAAGAAAAATATTTGTTTCATATTCAATAATATTTTCTACCAGTTTGAAAAACATTGACACACTCTTTCTTTGGACAGTGTGTGACACACACACGCACAAGTCGATCCATTCCAAAATGTGATGGGTAGAATATTTTAACCGTCAAGAAAAAATTAGGTTAAGCACAACATGATGTAATTTGTAAGCTCTCATTCAGTCTAAAGCTGAAATCAGAACACTGGTATATAAAATCCTAATACTGTTCTTAGGTAACTCAATCATGAGAAACAGAGAAGCCACATTTTGAGAGATCGGATTGGGAATCGTTATTAGAAAGCTGAAGTCTTCAGGCCGACCAATATCACAAAGACCTGCAGCCTTGGGAAAACACTTAACATTGTTATGTTAGAAAACAGCCATGAGAGCAGGAGAGGAAAGAAAGAGCAGAAAAACAATTCTAACCAACCAGAGCAACCCCAATGGAGAGCTGAAGGATGACGCCATGTTGACTGGAGGGGAGCCAGGAGACACAAGAGAAGCAACACATGGGACATGGCATAATGGTGCCTGAGCTGGTCTGGCCTAAATCAGGTCAGGTCAGAGGGCAGGATCACTGGGAGCCTGAGAGTTCCTGACCCAAGATTGATAGGTTCAGTAACCTATTGTCCAAGTACTCGCCCTTGCCTCTAGGAATTCAGGCATGCCCATCCATCGCCTGAGAGGTGGGACCTACCCTTCTTTCACCATGAAGACAAAATGGTGCCAGTTAAACCTAATTTCGTATCCACTATGTGGTCAAGATGGTACTGGCTAGACCCAGTCTCCCTAGCTCATTACAAGGTTCTCACAAAATCAACTTCAGATATATTTCAAAGATTATAGAATGTTATAGGAGTTGGAATAAAGACCTTCACATTAAAAATACAAAAGTCAATGTGGGGAAGAGATACAAAAGTAGAAATAGGGTTCTATTAAAATACAGGTACATTTATGCTTTATTTTACACTTGACTATATTACTTTAAAATAGTTTCGCTTAGCTCCCCGTTCTTCTTTCCCTCTCCCCACCTCCCGCCCCTGCAGCCTCATGTAATAGATAAGAACACATATTTTAAATAATGGTAATTAACACTGAACCAGAGCCCATCCTCTCATTTTAAGAAACATCTGTCCCAGTAGTTTAAGAAAAGATGTCGAGCGTTTGTCAGAGCGGCCCGCGCCGTGGAGCAGGCCTTGCGGATTTCCATGTGGCTATGTCGAGATGGTCACATTGTTTATTGGAAACCCGCCCGCGAGGCTCTAGAGCAGGAGATCCGCTCACTCTTGGAGCAGTACTGGAAGGTGCTGGAATGTGACATCATCCAGAACAGCGGCCTAGGATGCCATCCGAAACCTGCACCACTACAAGCTTCATGGGGTGAACATCAATGTGGAAGCCAGCAAGAACAAGAGCAAAGCTTCAGCCAAGTTACACATGGGTAACTTGTACCAACAAGGAGCTTCGGGCCAAGTTTGAGGAGTAATGTCCAGTCGTCGAATGTGACATCGTGAAAGATGACGCTTTTGTCCCCATGGAGCGGGCTGAGGATGCAGTGGAGGCCATCAGAAGCCTTGATAATACAGAGTTTCAAGGCAAACGAATGCATGTGCAGTTGTCCACCAGCCGGCTTAGGACTGCGTCCAGGATGGGAGACCAGAGCGGCTGCTATTGGTGTGGGAAAGAGGGGCATGGGTCCCAAGAGGGTCCCCTAGATCGTTTGGGCCGCCTGGCAGACTTGACCGAGCAATATAATGAGCGATAGGGAGTGGTGCGTAGGCCTCCCACCGTGAGCTATGGGGATTCATTGTATTACAGCAACGCTGCAGCTGCCTCTGCGTGTAATTACACAGAGCAGACCCTGTCCCACAGCCATGGCCAGTCACCTCTCCTCCACTTCTCTCAATCCTTACGATAGACCTCTATTGCCGACTTCAGAGGTTCAGCTGCTGCTGTTAATGCAACTTCCACTTCATGCCCTGCGTCGCGCTTCAGCACCAGTCCCTTCTGTTGGAGAGGGCTCCAGTTATAGGCATGACAGCCAGTTGTCCCAAGCTTCCGCAGCCGCGCGGAATTCCCTGCGCAACATGGCCCAGTATAAGCGAGGGCAATTTGCAGATTAGGCCCGGTACTCAGCCTTTTAAAGCTGGAGGCAGGATGTGTGTGGGCTGAAATTCCCAGCTGCAGTGGTGATTGAGAACACACCCTTCGTGGTACCCCAACTCGGGGACGTTCTGGGCTCTGGCTCTGTCCCTCAGGAACCGCGGACCTTCATTTACCTTGCTAAGTGCAGATCATCTTTTTCTTCTCTCCTGCCCATTTTCCTGTGCTTTCTGTCTTTCAGTACCTGTAGCTTCCATCCATGTTGTGTTCTCCCAGCAGACCTTGTTGTATGCCGAACCGGTGGGGGCTGTGCTGTCTCCTCCCTGCCTCTGGACACCTGTGGGTACTGGGTTTGGGAATGACCCTGCGTGAAAGTCACTGCTCCAGCATTTCTTTTTGGCCCAAAGGCTAGACCAGTAGAGCTGGGTCACTCCTTTTCTCTCTGATGAAATAAATATTTTTCAATTTAAAAAAAAGGAAAAGATGTCTAGTGTGGCTATTAAACTGGGAATATAATAGTTTTACAGAATTGCTGTATGTGTTTATGATGCATATGAAATAATTAGCATACCTACTGTGTCAAATAAAAGTTATGTTTAAATGATTATTTTCAAATATTGTGGAACTTAGCATATCTGTCCTTTCATCCTTCCTTCCTTCCTTTTCTTCCTTTTTTCCTTCCTTCCTTCCTCTCTCTCTGTCTCTGTCTCTGTCTCTGTCTCTGTCTCTCTGTCTGTCTCTCTCTCTTTCTTCCTTTCTTTTCTTTCCTTTTTTTTTTTTTTTGTATATAAGCCAAGGGCTTGAACTCAGGGCCTGGGCACTGTCCCTGAACTTCTTTGACTCAAGGGTAGCCTTCTACTTCTTGCTTTTTCTTCCAGCTTTTTCTGTTTATGTGGTACTGAGGAATTGAACCCAGGGCTTTATTCATGCTAGGCAAGCACTCCACTACTAAGCCACATTCCCAACCCAATTTAGTCTACTTTTGTATATACAATTCCGGTCAATTAATTGTACATATATATTTATGATTATTGAGAATCTATGCAATATAAGTAGACTGGTGAAATTTTGGTCATTCCCAAATAAATTATAAGAGTGTAAGGTCATTTGAAGTAAACATATTTTCCTAATTTTGTGTTTGTTATACTTTTACCCTCCTATCATATCTATCTTAAGTTATCTTTGTTGGAAAATATCTCCTTTACCTTCTACTGATTGAAAGCCTTCAGGAATTTTCATGTCCAAATTCCATCTTCTCTAGGCTACTTTCCTAGAGTACCTACTTACTCTTTTTTCTGAATTTCAATAAATGTTGTCCATAAAATAATATATAGCCAAATATTCCACTATATTCTCCTCAGCCATTTCAAGGTCCACTGCAAACATTCCTAGATGAGAAGAGAAATTAATCAGAGAAAAGTATACAATAATAAACTTATTTAATCAAAGATTATTAAATAAATTTGCTCAGTGGCAAAACATTTACCTACCATGCATCTTTAAGGCACAGGGAATGATTGCAGCACAAGAGAAGATAACAGATTTATTTCATATTGGAGATTTCAAAGAAGAAGACATAAAAGCCTAGGGAAAACCATTTATTTTCACTTATGTTTCATATAAAACAGGTGTGTAGACATATGATTGCACAAAAACATGATTAACTTGCAATCTATTGGGAGAATGAGCACTTTGAGTAACTACGTTCAGATTTTTCTTTGGGGGGGAGACTCTCTGGATGGGTGACAGAACCTTTCCAGAATGACAATCTCATGGCCTACTTTTAGGGAAGATAGGGCACAATGTGTTCTCTCTAGCTTTTACCACTTGCCTTGGGGAATGGAATTCTAAGTGTTGTGACTTGGTTTAGGAAAGGAATAGAGAAAGGGGAAAGAAGAGTTGGAGATACTCAGAAAGAAGTTGCTGTTTCTGAGGCCTTTCAGTGTCCTTTATTTCAAAGAATTCAGTAGGCCACAGTGCCACATTTAAGAGTATTCTGAGACACAACAACTAATTTTGGGCATCCACTTTTCCTTCATTAAAAATATTTTTATAGTAAAATCTTGAGTAGCAGAAAAACAGAAAATATTTTTAGCTTCTTTCTTAAATCTTAGCTATTGATTTGGAAACAAAATAAACTTCAATAATATATTATTGGCATATTTCTAAGGAAGAAATTGAAGTGATAGTGTAGGCTGATATAGTTTAAAGTTAGCCGACTTGAATAGGAAAACTTCACAGGAGAATAAAGCATTGACTACATTGCAAGATTGTAGCTCCTTCACAAAATTAGTAAATACTAAATATTTGCATAAGAGATAGCCAGTCAAACTTGGTATAACCTTGAAAATCTCTTTGGAAATGAACTATCTAAATTAGGCTCCTTTTTAAAGAGAAACACACACATACACATAAAACCAAAATAAAGAGTGTATATATACATGTACAAACATACCATTTGCATACACACATATTACAAAAATAATGTTTTACTCCATTGTATGAATTATAAAATTATCTTATTACAATTAAATACTCCTGAACTGGATTCACAGCACTGGCTTTGCTAGTGTAGTGTGGCCTATGATTAGAATAGAAAGCTCTGGTTATTACATGTGTTTAATTATGTGTAATTATTCAAGGGTGTATGCCACGTAATGAATAAACAAGAGTCTCTCCTAATATTCATTGAAGATCTCTGGACATACTGTTTCTTGACCTTCTTTACTGAACAGCTTGCTTTCGACACCCGCAACCGTTGTACATACATGATCACTAGGCTGTCAAGACTCCTCACCATCTGTGAGGATGGCAACATGCCTGCTTTCGAAATACTGTGACAGCTTAGTCTGTAGTTGCCAACTAAATAGATTGGCAGCAGGAAATTCTGAAAGCATTTTCTCTTTTTCAGCATAAAGGAATGCCACACTAACGCCACATGTCTCCTTAACACCATACCACCTGCTCAGAGCTTTCAAGCCAAACATAGTCAAGGAAGCTATGATATTATGTACCTGGAACAAGTCATAGAGGGTCTTACTGAAAGAATTATATCGTGGTATATCTTTAACTATTTTAAAAGCAGATCTTATGTATCATAATTACAAAATGACTGTGTTTACGAAATTGGGGTTAATATTGTTGATATCATAATGTATTAGTGTGGATGCCCAGGTGTGTAGGAAATAGATGTGGCACGAAAGTAAGAACAAATTCCTAGGCTATGACCGCTCATGCTTCAAAATCCAAAATCCAAGTGATGACAGAAGGTGGAGGACGAATGAAAGCCACTTGATTATGATTCCCATTTTACTATGCACTGCCTGATATCCTTTTGATATGCTTCTGATATCATTGAGCATTTTGGTATGAATGAATGTTTTGTTATGACATATGCTAATATGTTAATATACTGTGCCATTTCTTTTTCCCAAATAATATACAATACCCCTACCCAAAACATTCAGTTCTTGGAAAGCATACCTTCTCGCATTCTGCAGTTCGTAATTTGAAATGTTAAGTATTCCAGTTGCATTGCAGTGGGAGAGCCATAAAAATCAAAATTAAATTAGTCGCAAAGTGTATTATAAGGCCTCTACTTTACTCAAATTAAAATATTCCAGGGAATTAATAGATTAACATTGAGTAGGACTTATAAGACTGACTTGTAGAACTACTCAGAAACAGCCTTTTCTGATATAAAATCAAAGAATGCTAACTGGTAACTACTAGAACAGCAAGGGACCCCAGCAATGAAACTAGGATGCACAGAACAGTTCTACAAGCCATCAGTCCATTGACTTCCAGCTGAGGGCCAGATACCAGCAGTGAAAATAACACAAGATCATTGACAAATCTTTGTAGCCCAGTATAGTGGCATATGCCTACAATCCAATCACTTAGGTTGCTATGAAGGAAGAAAATTAATTTGAGCTTAGAATAGGGTATTGGAGATCTATCTATCTATCTATCTATCTATCTATCTATCTATCTATCTATCTATCTATCTGTCTATCTATCTATCTGTCTATCTGTCTATCTGTCTATCTGTCTATCTATCTATCTATCTATCTATCTATCTATCTATCTATCTATCTATCTATCTATCTATCTATCTATCTATCTATCTATCTATCTATCTATCTATCTATCTATCTATCTATCTTTTTATTTTTTTGGTTGTGGGGCTTGAACACTGGGCCTAGGCGCTGTCCCTCAGCTCTTCAGCTCAAGGCAAGTCCTCTACAGATTGAGGCACAGCACCACTTCCGGTTTTCTGGTTGTTAATTGGAGATAAGTGTCTCACAGACTTTCCTGCCCAGGCTGGCTTTAAACTATAATCCTCAGATCTCAACCTCCTGAGTAGCTAGTATTACAGGCGTGAGCCACTGGCACTTGGCTTTGGAGATCTACCTATCTGTCTGTCTGTCTGTCTATCTTTCTTTCTTTATATTTATCTATCTATCTAGCCAGCTAGCTAGCTATCTGTCATCTATCTATCTATCTATCTATCTATCTATCTATCTATCTATCTATCTATCTATCTATCTATCTATCTATCTATCTTATCTATCTGGACACACAGAGAGAGAGACACTAGAAAGAGACAGACAGAGAGAAATAGACTTAGGGACTGTGGCTCACACTTACAATCCTGGAGGATGAGAGTTGAGGATGGAAGTTTGAAGCTAGGCTGGCAGATTTTTATCTCCAATTTACCAGCAAAAAGCTAGAAAAGGAAGTATGGCTCCAATGGTAGAATGCTAGTCTTGAGTAACAAAATCAAGCAAAACCACGAGGCTCTTATTTATTGCCCAATGCTGACACATACAAATTATAACAAAAAATAAACATTAAAATAAAATTATATATACTTTAATAGGGATATTATTATGTTATTTCTATGATACATAAATGGATAAGGATACTGACCATAGTTATACTCCAGTGGGCAAAAGATTACAGATAGTTACTCACAGCCAAAGAAAAATGAAAACACAAATAGATAGTGTAGCTAAACGAAAAATCAATCTAAACATATCTTTCCTCTCTTGTTATTTCTCTCATCATCTTCAGTATTCAGATTTAGCATTCACATCTTTAGGTTTATAACAGAAATGTTCAATATATACAGCACAAAATAGGGTAAAGAAGACATAATTATTAAGGGAAATTTTTATGGCTCACTGAAATAAAGTTAATATAGGTTAGTAATTTATAAAATTCTAGATGTACAAACTGAGCTCTAGCATAATCACTGAAACACTAACTTAAAACTATAATAATAAAAGTCCATACAGGAAGTAAAATTTCATACTACAAAATATCCCCCTCATGAAAAAATAAAACAAGGAAGAGGAAATAAATGAGCAAAATATAGATATGAAATATGAAAGCAATTGAATATAAACTGTAAGTGCAAGAACAAATACACCTAATATGTAAATAATAACATAAAAAGAAAATAAATAACATGAAAAACATTCAAAATATAGATATTATAAGAATATAGATACAACTATAAAGTCTGCATAGGATCTAAGATTTGCATTCATATAAATAAATATTGAAAAGGACAGTATGGAAACAGATATAGTTTGCAAGTAGCAACCACTAAAAAAATCTAGGGGAAGCTTTTCAGATATAAGGCTAAACAGACTTTAGAGCAAAAATTGCTACTAGAATTAAAGAGGGATATATTTAATAGTGAGACTGTTAGTACAATAGGAGATATCACTTTCTATAAATCTATTTATACCTAAGGGAGAATTTGTTATTTGGCTTGAACTTTTGATTCTTTTTTTTTCTTTTTCTTTTTCTTTTTCTTTTTCTTTTTCTTTTTTTTTTTTTGGTCATTGACTTGAACTCTGGACCTGGGTGCTGCCCCTCAGCTCTCAAGGCTAGTGCTCTACCAGTTGAGCCACAGCTCCACTTCTGGTTTTCTGGTGGTTTATTGGAGATATAGTCTCACGGACTTTCCTGCCCTGGCTGGCTTTGAAACACGATCCTCAGATCTCAGCCTCCTTCGAAGCTAGGATTACAGGCATGATCCACTCATGTCAGGCTTATAATTTACAATTTTTAAAGCTATTTTTTGTTGTTTATTTTTTGTCCTGGTGCTATGTTGTTGTATATCTCTAAAACACACAATATTATTATATTAAAAGACTTTTTTTATACATCCGTTTAGAGCTTAAAGCTGGTACTGATCACTTATCTGGAGAAGTAAGTTTCTAATTTTTTATTGTTATTATAAAGTGATGGACAGAGAGGCTACAGTTCTGTAAGTCAGACAAAGGGTACATTTCTTTCCAGACACTGTCACCCCTTCCTTTATTTGCACCCGGTTTTCCCTTTCTATCTCTATCCACATCAAGATTCATGCGATGTGTGTTTCTAACGCATTTATAAGATTATTTCTTTGTTGCTTTGTATGTCCCTCCCCCACAGTGTAACCCCCGCTTTCACTATATTTGATGTCAGTATAACATGTGGAGGAGATGGGGACAAACAAGTCGTTTAAGGATTCAGGTGGACCTGTTGCAACAATGAGAAGTACAAAATGTCATGTCAAAACCAGCTTTACAATGTCGGTGTGGGGGGGGAGGGGGGTATAATTGGGTGGGGGGAGGGGGAAGGCGGGGAAGGGAGGTGAAGGGTAAACAAAGGAGGAGGCTGCAATGCTTGGTAAGAAATGTATGCATTATCCTGCCCATGTAATTGTAGCCCCTCTGTACAGTATGTTCTCAAATAAAATAAAATAAAATTAGAAAAAAAAAAGATTCATGCGATGGACCCTATTCCTCAGTTTTCAGTCCCATACTGTTGGGTGTCTTCTTAATATAATTTAAGACACCTTTTGGTGCCTTAATGGTTAGGTACACCTTTTGTTACAGGTATAGCTACAGTAACTTTGGGGACAGGCTGTTTTCATGCGATTTCTGGAGTTCTTTCCCTGCACATCATATCTTCATTCATCTTAGTTTTGCTTACAAATTTTGCAATTCATCTTAATGACAAGGTCCCAGCATCTGATTGATGGCCCCTGAATCCCAGAGGAAAGTCTTGTTGTAAATTAACTATTAGACCAAAGTTCCATGTAACTAATGGAATAGCACATGAGTGGGATAACAATAGGGCAACATTGCTGAATCTGAAGTATTCAGAAGATGTGTATGTGGTGAGACATGACGCCTGTCATTCCAGCTACTGGGAGGCAAAGACTGAGAGGATCCCTGTGAGAGGCTATTCTGGAACAAACTGAGTGACTTATATAACGCTATTGTTCTGCTACAATAATCTCAGCTACAAAGGAAGATGTCTTGTTCACAGTAAAATTCCAACTCAGTTGTAAACATAAGGACCTATCTGATAACTGACAGGAAAATGAGCTGCAGATATAGCTCAAATGGGAGACGAGTCTTGAGTTCAAACACTGGCAATGCCAAAACATTTTAATAATAAAGAACTTTATATAGATAGAGTTCTGGCAAAAAATTTCCTCTGGTGCCCTATTCTAATAGTATCCCCATGACTACTTAGAGTCAAACTGCTAAGAAGGGCTAGAGTTGGGATTTCTAGCACATTCTGCATCCTTTTCTTTAAACATTATGCCACATATTCTAGAAAAGCTTCCTTCTTTGAACGTGAAAGTTTGAGGAGGATATTCAATTTTAGCTGTATAGCAATAAAAAGTCCACAAGCAGTAAGACTTTAAAATTTTTTGAATATGATATACTCTTCACAAAAAGAAAAATTCCTTATTAGTAACAAGTACAGAAAATATTTTTAATATTAAAATTAAAACAGCAAATATGTATGGGAAAAACACAGGGAAAGTGAAAATGGCTAAAATACATAATTAATTTCACCTATTTTTTCAAGTTTCTTAATATTCAGATAAAAAGCAAGTTTAAAGAAATCAAGAAACTTGCCTATTTTCACACATGTATTTAGTGAGCATTAGCATCAGCTACCTTTTTTTTTATCCAGAACCTCTCTGGTTTGTACTGTTGAAAAGACAGCAACTACATCAGTGAGTGCATGTCTAAACTTTTGGATTTAGAGTTTATGTAAATTTGCTATTGATTATATATTTCCTGTAGTTATTTTCATCTTCTGAAGACAATACCATCTTAATTACACATTTTAATTCCAAGTGAGATCTATTCAACTTTACATCATTTCCTGAAGTTTAGAATATTTAACAATAACCTAAAACCTATGCTTAATTAGAATGAATTCGTACCTTAAGTCATGACATTTTTAGTTTTCCAAAAATTTACATAATTAGCATTAATTTCACCCTGTCCCAAAATCCCTTTGACAATTACTACCTTAAGTATTATCTAGAGAATAGCATCTTATTGGAAACTACTAGCAAAGTCTTGTCCAAATGACCTTCAGTATAAAGAAGAGGATTTGGAAATACGATGTCAATTTATTATAGTGTTCAACATTTACTCAATGTGATATACTGAAGATGGAAGTAAAAAGAAATAAGGCAATCCATCACTTCATTATGAAAAGGACCTATGATCTTAATGTCCCCTTTTACTGTTATATTCTGCCAGGATTCAATCAGAGATGGTATTGAAAATAAAATTTAAGCAGTGTTAAGTCACAAATATGCCAATACTGAAGGCAGTTCCTGGCTTTTGAAAGAATGTACTGTAATACTATTTAGGTTTTCATTGAAGAACTTTTATTTAAACTATCATGTTTCCTAGTATCTGCTCAGACAGCCATTGAACTATATTCATCATGTGAGTTGAGAAAAATCATTCATGATGCTATTCATTATTTTCATAAAGAACAAAGCTGTCTTTCCTACATTTCAAGGGCATTCAACTAATAATCACATTTCAGTTTTTGTGTTGTATTGGTACGAAGAAAGGCTTAAAAATATAGTAAGTATAACATGGTTAGTAGCAGAATTCTCATTATAGTTCTATTTTCTTATGGTACTTTTTCCTTTTAAATCTTTGCAGTATGCAGCTCTTTTCAAAGTAATAAAGTCTGTAACTTTCCCACTTCAGTATTCTTTATTTTTCTATTATGGTTTGTAAAGTTTCAGTTGACTTATGATGACTAAAACCAAAAGTAACCGTTTAACTGGCAGTTATTGGTTGGTGGAGAAATCAATAGTCCTCTGGAAGGTGGAAGGCTGGCCATCTTAACTGTTTCATTGGCTGGAATATTATGTTGTAAAGTCTGTCCGTTGGAAAAACCAATGCCATGTGTACCATCTGAAAACCACTGCACTCTGTGGCCTTTTTAAAAAGATTTTTTGTACTGGTGGGTTTATCATTTGTAAACAAAAGACTGAAATCTAACATTAACACTGGTTATTGAAAGCAGGCTACTGAGTTACAGGCACTAAATAATAAATAAACAAATAAATAATTTTTATGAAGTTCCTAAGGTAAGAAAAATTTCATGCAATAATTTTGGATCAGGATAGGTATAGGATGGAGGTCATTATTCTTTTTTTTTCCTGTCATCTTCTCTTTTCTACTTCTTTGTCTTTTGGTCTAAGGTTTTCTACTTTCAAAATGTTGGGACTTCTTCATAAGAAAAATAGTGATACGCCGGGCGCTGGTGGCTCACTCCTGTAATCCTAGCTACTCAGGAGGCTGAGATCTGAGGATCGTGGTTCAAAGCCAGCCCGGGCAGGAGAGACCGTGAGACTCCTATCTCCAATAAATCACCAGAAAACCGGAAGTGGCGCTGTAGCTCAAGTGGTAGAGTGCTCGCCTTGAGCTGAAGAGCTGAGGGACAGCGCCCAGGCCCAGAGTTCAAGCCCCACGACCGACAAAAAAAAAAAAAAAGAAAAATAGTGATAAGCCAAATGCCAGTGTGTGATGCCTATTTTCTTATCTACTTTGAAAACTGGGATAGTTGAGGTTATGGTTCTAGGTCTTCTCAGTCAGAAAAACAAAAAACAAAAACCACTCTTGGCAATTTCTTCTCAACCAAGAATTGTACATAGTGTCCCATACAAGTTATCCTAGATATTAGAAAGCCTGGCATACATAGGTGACGCACAAACACATGTCTGGAGGGAAAGTGAACCTATCACAAAAATAATGAGCAAAGATCAGGACTGGAAACATGGCTTAGTGGTAGGAATGCCTACTTCAGAAGAGCAAGAACTTGGTCTCAAAACTGAAGTATTGCAAGGGGTGTGGGGTTTGGGGCATGAGGGAAAAAGAGTAACAGAAAATGAGAATGCTGCTGACTGTTTTCTTTAAGAAGAGACCTTTCTAATGAGGATTCTGATTTGTGCAAATCTCCAGCACTATGTCCATTGGTCCTAAAACAGGAAGAAAACATCATTAAAATCCCATGCAAAAGAGAAGCAGAGGCTAAAGAGAGTTTGACCAAAAAATTGTAACTAATATTAATAATAATAAGTTGTAATATGCATTTTGCATTTGTTTTCCATAGTGACATCTCTGTATTTCACAGAGCAAGAACACAATGGCATGGTATGCTTCAGATTGGGGATAATAAAAGGTGACTCCAAGGATATTGTTTCAGTGTAGTCACCTTCTTCCTATTGAACTGTTATTTTGCCATGACTTCAAGCTAGAAATCATTAGAATCTTAATATTTTCTTTAGAATAAGTCACTGGAATTTAAATAAGAAAAGGGATATTTCAACAATCACAGAAATGATTCACTATTAATTAAGATTTACTTTAACTTTTTCTCTGAGACTTCTTGATAAATGTGATGAACTTTTAAACCTAAACAATTAGATAGAGCAAATTCTATTGTGGAATGAAGACTATTTTAATAATTTACAGCTACTTTATCTTGGGGAAGCTAAATAGTTTATTTTACTAAAATTAGCATAATAATGACTAGCAGTTATTGTGGCTCAAATTAAAGTGATAAAAAATGCAGCTGAATTTCATGTGCTGAATTCTCTGAAAGGATTTGTTGAAGACTGGAAAACCAATCTCCAAAGCCAATATGAAGCTGATGCAATTTATTCAATTTCTTGCTTAAAATTGGGATTTATTTTTGTGTGCGGAGTTTCTTAAAATGCCTTGGCTTACTTTTCAATTCATTCCAGCAGTTCAATTTCCTGTGAGTGCTTTCCATTTGTCACTACTTACAAAAAAGTAGTGATAGTAAAAAAAACAAACAAACAAAAAACCTGGATTTAACATAACTGTAATTTTCATGAAAACACTGGAGTATTTCAAAGAATGAAAAGGAGATAATCCAGTTAAATTGCTATTTTCCATCTGTATTGAAATTTTTAGATGAAAAGGAACTCACATAAATGGACAAACTCTCTTAGAGTTTAAGTCTCTTAAATAGTTTCAATTAAAATAGTTTCATGATAAACCAAGAGTCGAAGCCATAAGGCACAGAATAGATGACAGAATTAAATGCCTTTGTCAAAGTCTTTATCCTTGGAATCTAGAAAAAATGTCAAAGGAGAATATTAATGTCATCATGAAGCTTTATGGAAAATACTATTCTTTATTTAAAAACTAATTGTCTTCAAAAGTAGAGTGGGAATCTTAATAAGTACTTACAGAAAATAAATTATAACTTTTAGTTGGTTGGACTAACAAGACTTTACTTGAGTCAGAATAAAGTAAATGATAAAGGAGACCAAAAGGTAGGGTAGTAATGTTCTTGTTTTACTTATTACCAATTGTTTTTAATGGAAAAGCATTTAACAATAGTATGTGTTTAGGATTTGATTGACATCAATCATTATAAGTGTTTTGAAGAAGAAAAATTTCTATTCCACATGATTTCTGCATATATTAATTAATATTTATGTATTAACTTAGTAAAGTATAAAAATATGAGCATAAGTATTTATTCCAAACATTGTTTTCATAATTTATTGAATATAATAAAATTGAGAAGAATGATCTGGATTTATCAAAAATGTTTTAATAATAGGTGATGTAGTCTTATTTTTACAAATCTGGAGCACAGAAGATACATATGGTGAAATTACAGCATAAAATTTAAGTAAAATGATCAAAAATTACTTTAATAGGCTTTTCTGCTTTAATAGATATTACAGTGATACATGTTAAGATGAGTAAACTAGAAAATTGCCTTCCATTAACAATAATTTTGGTGTAATTTCAAATTGTCATGTTTCTAAAGAAAATCACTTTCTTAAAAATAAGAGCTTATTAACAGAGTAGTAATTTTAAAAAACTTTTTAACTCTTAAGTTTGTGAATATATTCCAATTTATTACAAATTAATCAAACCAGGTTCTGTTACACTATTAAAATTTACAGAAAAATGAAAATCATATATTTAGAGGTAACTATTTGATTATAGTTACAGACTATATGCTAAACTAAGTTTGAATGACATTAATGATCAGTCTGATGTTTGCTAGCAGATTCGATGTTTGTGATTCTACTTTTTTTTTCCTCTTTCACCTCCAAATAGATCCAAGTTCTATTAACCTCGAGTATGCTACTTCATCATCCGTGAGTGACTTGAAGTTTATGTCCCAAATACTCTGTGCAATGTTATGAACTTCAGAGATTCTCTAATCACTGATTTCTGGTCTATGTATATGCTCATTGAGTTGTTTAAAATATATACATATATACACACATACACATATATATACATACATATATGTTATATATTTACATATATGAGTATATATACTAGAATATTCACACTTGCTTATAGTTATTCTTAATGCCTGTTTGTTTCTGAATATTTTTAACACTGAATATTTTAATAATCATCAATACAGTGCTGTCTCTAATCTAATAATTTTTATTCTTTGTGTCAAAATGTCTGTTATGTTGTGATTATTATTATGGAATACAAAAAGACATATTGTTTAGTTTACAGGAATAGAAAATGTAAAGCTGATATAACCAGGGATACAATGGATACAATCAGAATTCACAGAAAAAAATGAACACATGTAAAAAATGAAGGAAAATAGTGTTGATTTTCAGCATATATTTGAAAAGCTAATCCACTATGGATACATATACTTGATATACATAAGTAATAATGTAATTTTTATGTATAAAATCTTAGTAGGTGTTAGGAAAATGGAGGAGAATGGAAAAGGAATAGGCCAGACTGGATCATCAACAGGAGAGGACTGTTTATTGAGGAACAACAAGGGACACAGAACTTCCCTTGGGTTTGCCGAGAGGTGGGACTGGAGCTGGGTTTTTATAGGAGGTCCAAGCAAGGAGGCAGAGGTTGATGAAAAAGCCACTAGGTCAAGGAAGATGGGGGCCTTTCAGTTGGGCCCACAATGGGATGTTTACAGCTGGGCTTAGGTGGATTGCTCTGCCTGCACTTCAAACGAGTTCATGCATACCTGAGATTTTGCCTGGAGTCTGTCTGGGCCTGGGACAATATGGTGAGGGTCAATCCTTCAGTAGGTATGTCCTTAATGTATTTCTGTATATGCCTCTGTATGTCTACTTTAATATTGAATGAAATACATTTTACAGAGATGAGTTCAAGTCTCTCCAACTGATAGTTTCTGAGTATGGTATGTCCTGGTATTGCTCTCTTTCCACATTCTTTGGGGAAATGCATGTCTAGCCCCTAATTTCTTCTTCTATTGGATTAGGTTGTACCCAATGATTTCATTTTAATGCAGTTATCTATTTAAAGACCGTAACTTTAAAATGATCATATTCTGAGGCCCTAGTAAAGTAAGGTGACTGAGCCTAAATAATTACTTGCAGACATCCTGGTGCCTAGGCAGGAGATGGGAGGCGGTGGTGGTGGCTGTCCACCCTGCTCCAAGGCCTAGAAGTGCAACAAGTCATCCTTTGAAATGCAGATGCTTAGCACAAAGTGAGCAAGGAGGGCTCTGCTTCAGAGAAATGCAGGTGTTATCTTGCATTCATGGTGAGGGAGGGTGAAGCCCCTCAGGTGATGGGCCTACCTGAATCCAAGGTCCCTTAGCCGATAGGTTGTTGAACCTGTCAGTCCAGTGCCTGGGACTGGAAGTGTCCTGTGACCCTGCCCCCATCTCCTACTCCCCCCCCACCCCATGTAGTCATGGATCAGCATAGGGGCCTGGACTCCATGCCACCAGTGTCTCCTTGGTCCTGTTCTGTGTCTGCTTTTATTGGCTCATCTCCAATATCATGACATCTCCATCAGAGCTGAATTAGTTTGTTGGTATTGTTGTTGTTCTTTCTTTTCTCTCTGTCCTGTCTCATAACCTTGTTAAGTATATTTGGGGGCTGCAGGACTTTGTAACATGGGCAGCTTGCAATAAAGACTCCAACATTCCATTATCCAAAATGTGGCTTCTCTAATAAGTTACTTTACAACACTATTGCTGAAGATGTTCATATGTTAATTTGGTACGATTTTGCCATCAACAATTGAATTTACATTCTGACAAGATTTGGTGCTAGAATACCTAGACATTTTTATCTTGATGAGTCAATTTGGTTACTATCACATGTCAAAATTCGTATTGTCTGTGTCCCAGCTATACTTGGTTTAAACTCACCTGGAAGAGTAGTTAGGCATAAGACAATGACTCAACCAAAGTTAACATTTAGAACCTGCAGTTCGATTTTTTAAGAAAATAATTTGTAAATTTTGTATTTTAAATTGTATTTGCATTAATATATAGTCAACATTTTAATTTGTTTGCCTTCATATGATTTTCTCAATTAAAGATTATAAAATTAAGTTAGACCATCTACAATCACCAATCACTAAAACTAAATTTTACCTATAATTTTAAAAATACTTGTTTTCAATTTCTGCGAGCACATATGTAATAGCTTTTCCTATTTTAAAAATCAGAGTAAAAGCACAAACCAATTGATGGGTAAATTCTCAAGCATATTCTTCATTTTGAATGTTGAGAAACCCATTTAAAATAAATAATAGTTGACACTCATCTAACATCATTTTTATCGTAAACATTATCATTTAAATGTCAGAATGAAACTAATAATTGTTTGCCTTCAAAGTGTTTTTTTCCCATTTAATTAAATTAAATCACTTTTTACAACTTATAAATGCTATCTTAATATTTATAACACAAGGCTTAGCATTTTGTATCAGGGTAATGCAATGAATTAGAGAATTGAAGCATAATTTCTCCCCTGATAGTCAAGACCATTATTTTGAAATCTGTTCTATACCAACAGTGTTTAGAGTAATTGAAATTTGCTAGAAACATCTCACTTGTTCTACTTAGCACTTAGCCTTAAAATGCTCTACTTAAAGCAATACATAACACCAGTATGTTCACTGACCACAAAGAAAATAAGAAATGCTAATAATAATTAAATTAAATTAGTTTCCCAGGAAAGTTGAAGGGCAAGCCATTTCTGCTTCTCAGGGAGAAAGAAACTATTGTATACAGTGAATTGATGATAGAAACTTTTTCTGTTTTTGGTATAATTTCTCAGATAAAATATGAAAATCCCTTCCTGAGCTTGTCATTAAATTATGTGTTAAGTCTACATTTGGTTATTGCATCGTATATTTTCTTACTCTAAAATATTTTAAGATATGTAATTGATTACAACTGTATGTTTTCTGAGTCCAGATTTTCTGTACAAAAATTATAGCTAGAGAGTCTATTAATAAGAGCTGTCTCTTACATAGCTCAACTATTCCTAGATCAACCTTCTTACTGAGCACACACTACAAAGTATAGATTGAGAGTTCAAATTTCTTGGAATTAGTCTCCTTAGAGATTTAGTCTTTAAGTTAAATAAATGAATAAAAATCTGTTAAAAACCAAAGAAGATACAATTATCTTTATCAAAACAATAAAATAATTTTTAACTAATGCTATTAGTATTAATTACCTAGTATTACATTTTGAGTTATTTTGAGGCTAATATAATCATACAAATGTATGATTTAATGTTTTTTAAAGCAAGGAGCACTATGTTGTAAAAGTTTAGTTCACATCTCCTGACTCATGGAAGTTCCTGTAGTCTTTGAATAAGCAGGGCACAAGGTACCAGCAAACGTTATCATATACTTGCAGCAGTTAGAAAGTTGTAAGCCAGAGATTGTTCATAAATATTAATATTTGTTTTTCATGAGTCCCTTCTACCATTCTTTTCCCCCTTCTCTGTGATTATTAATTTTATGTGTCACCTTGAATGGAATAAAGGGTTTCCAAAGAACTAGGGTGTTCCCAGAAGAGATCAAGTTTAGGATCAGCAGAATGAGTGGAGAAGGTCTTTGCCCTAATCCGTGTGTACACAACATGCAGCTCCTTGAAGGACTAAATAGAACAGAGAAATTTAAGACATTTCTCTCGCTTTTTTTCCCTTGAGTTCCATTTCCTGCTGATCGAATTTCTCTCTGCTTAGGTCTTTAAACTCTGGAACGTCATATTCATGAGGTCTCCTTTCTCAGCATTTTGGCAAGAAGCAAACCACTTTCACATTATTGCATCATTATTCATGGGACTTCCTCACAGTAACCTAATTTATTGGTAATACATTTTTTATAGATGTTTATGCCACATAATGAGTATTATAGAGTCCTGAGCGATGGTAAATGGATCAGCTTTAAAGTTGGAAGCCTAGAAAAACAAACAAACAAAAAAAGACCCTGGAGTTAAAAATAGTCTGGAGCAAAAAAATAGAATTCAAGTAATTAAAGTAGAAGTAAGGCAAGTAGACCTTTGGGTTATAAATTCATTCTGATTTAAGGAGTGAATATATTTTAAGGTGAATTATGTTATTACTGACAGATGATAGCATTCTTTTCTGGCCACAAATAATTTGTAGGAAGAGTCAATGAGCAGTTTTTTTTTTCATGTGTAGTATAAGCATGGCATATGTACATAATCCTCCAGCCCTGTTTTTCTTTATCTTTTCTTTTTTCTTTTTTAACTAGATCCATACTATTGAAGAACTTTTTTTTTTTGGTCCAGTCGTGGGGCCTGAACTCTGGGCCTGGGTGCTGTCCCTCAGCTCTTCAGCTCAAGGCTAGCACTCTCCACTTGAGCCACAGCGCAACTTCCGGCTTTTTTCTTTTTGCTTATGTGGTGCTGAGGAATCAAACCCAGGGCCTCATGCATGCAAGGCAAGCGCTCTACCACTGAGCCACCTTCCCAGTCCCAAGAACTTTAAATTGGTTGGTCATACTAATGTCTGATATTCTCTAAACAAGCCAGTTGCCCTTTGGGATTTATTTTTCATTTAATTTAATTTTATTTTATTTGAGAACATACTGTACAGAGAGGTTACGATTACATGGGTAGGATAATGCATACATTTCTTACCAAGCATTGCAGCCTCCTCATTTGTTTACTCTTCACCTCCCTTCCCAGCCTCCCCCCTCCGCCCCACCCAATCATACCCCCCTCCCCCCCCACACCGACATTGTAAAGCTGGTTTTGACATGACATTTTGTACTTCTCATTGTTGCAACAGGTCCACCTGAATCCTTAAACGACTTGTTTGTCCCCATCTCCTCCACATGTTATACTGACATCAAATATAGTGAAAGCGGGGGTTACACGGTGGGGGAGGGACATACAAAGGAACAAAGAAATAATCTTATAAATGCATTAGAAACACATGCCTGAAAGAAACGAAAACATTAAAATACATATTTAAGGGTTCATTTTCCTAACATCACATTATCTGACTTTTTCCGCTTGACTCATACCTATACTAGATATTGCAAATAAGGGAAACCATGGGACCTATGTTTCTTTGGGCCTGGCTTACTTCACTTAATATAATTTTTTCCAAACCTTTCCATTTCCTAACAAATGGGGAAATGTCATTCTTTCTGATGGAGGCATAGAATTCCATTGTGTATATATACCACAATTTCTTGATCAATTCATCTACTGAGGGACATCTGGGTTGGTTCCATATCTTAGCTATGGTAAATAATGCTGCAATAAACATATTTGTGCTGGTAGCTTTGGTGTGGTCTTGTTTGTAAACATTTGGGTAAATGCCCAAAAGTGGGATTGCTGGATCATAGGGGAGATCTATGTGAAGTCTTTTGAGGAACCTCCATACTGCTTTCCAAAGTGGTTGAACAAGTTTACATTCCCACCAACAATGAAGTAAGGTTCCTTTGTGTCCACATCCCCTCCAGCATCTGTTGTTGTTAGAGTTCTTGATTTTTGCTGTTCTAACTGGAGTGAGGTGATATCTCAATGTTGTTTTGATTTGCATTTCTTTTATGGCTAGGGATGTTGAGCATTTCTTCATGTGTCTATTGGCCATCCTTCTATCTTCTTCAGAGAAGCTTCTCTTTAAGACTTTCGCCCACTTATTTATTGGGCAGTTGTTTCTTTGAGGATTTGTTGTTGGGTGGTTTAATTTTTGGAGTTCCAAGTATATTTTAGATATGAGAACCTTGTCCGTTGTATGGCTAGTAAAGATCTTCTCCCAATCGGTGGGCTTTCTATTGATCTTGCTAGATATGTCATTTGCCCTGCAGAAGCTCTGCAACCATATGCAATCCCATTTGTCCAACCTTTCTTTGATTTGTTGTGCTTCCGGGTCTCTATTCAGAAAATTTTGGCCTGCGCCAAGGAGACCTAGGGTTTCTCCTATTCCATCCTGTAATGTTTTCAGAGTGTCTGTTTTGACTTCAAGGTCTTTGATCCATTTGGAGTTGATTCTGGTGCAGGGTGATATATAAGGATCTAGCTTTAGTTCTCTACATGTAGTTAACCAATTTTGCCAGCACCATTTACTGAAGAGGCTGTCTTTCTTCCATTCTATTGTTTTAGCTTCCTTATCGAAGATTAGATGGCTATAGGTCTGTAGGTTCATTTCTGGGTTTTCAATTCTATTCCATTGGTTCTGAGGTCTGTTCTTATGCCAATACCAAGCTGTTTTGATTACTATGGCTTTATAGTAGAGTTTGAAATTTGGTATTGATATTCCTCCAGCAGTGTTCTTTCCGTTGAGGAGCATTTTTGCTATTCGGGGTCTTTTATTGTTCCATATGAATTTTTGGATTGCCTCTTCTATTTCCTTGAAGAATGAGGGTGGAATTTTGATAGGTATCGAGTTGAATTTGTAGATAGCCTTGGGAAGTATTGCCATTTTCACGATGTTAATCTTGCCAATCCAGGAGCATGGGAGGTTTTGCCATTTTTTAAGTTCTGTGTTGATTTCCTTTTTCAAGATTTTAAAGTTTTCATCATAGAGGTCCTTCACTTCTTTAGTTAAGTTAATTCCTAGGTATTTTATTTTTTGTGGGGCTATTACAAATGGAGTTGCTTTCCTAATTTCAGCCACACTTTTCTCATTGTTGGCATACAGAAAAGCCATTGATTTTTGGGGGTTAATTTTATAACCTGCTACTTTGCCAAAGTTTTGAATCAGCTTGAGTAATTTGGGAGTGGAGTCTATGGGATTCTTTAAATACAAGATCATGTCATCTGCAAAGAGGGAGAGTTTTATTTCTTCTTTCCCTATTTGGATCCCCTTTATGTCTGCATCTTGTCTTATTGCTGTAGCTAGGCATTCTAATACTAGATTGAAGAGAAGTGGAGAGAGTGGGCATCCTTGTCTTGTTCCTGAGTTAAGAGGAAATGGCTTTAGTTTTTCACCATTGAGTATAATGCTGGCTGTAGGTTTGTCATATACAGCCTTTATTGTATTGAGGAATGTTCCATGGATTCCTAATTTTTCCAAAACCTTCATCATAAAGGGGTGTTGGATCTTGTCGAGAGCTTTTTCTGCATCTATTGAGATAACCATGTGGTTCTTATTCTTGCTCCTGTTGATGTGATGAATAATATTAATTGATTTGCGTATATTGAACCAGCTTTGCATCCCTGAAATGAATTCTGTTTGATCATGGTGTATGATTTTTTGGATGAATTGTTGAAGTCGATTGGCCAAAATTTTGTTGAGAAGTTTTGCATCAATGTTCATCAAAGAAATGGGTCTATAGTTCTCTTTCTTTGATGAGTCCCTGCCTGGTTTTGGGATGAGGGTTATGATGGCTTCATAGAATGTGTTCAGTAGTGAGCTTTCTCTTTCAATTTCATTGAAGAGTTGGAGGAGTATTGGTGTGAGCTGTGCTTTGAAGGCCTTGTAAAATTCCGCTGTAAAACCATCTGGTCCTGGACTTTTCTTAGCTGGGAGGTCTCTTATTGCTGTTTCTATTTCAATGCTTGATATGGGCCTGTTAAGCTGGTTTGACTCATCTTGGTTTAGTTTTGGCATGTCAATATTTGCTAGGAAAAGGTCCATTTCTGTCAAGTTCTCAAACTTATTAGCATAAAGTTTTGAGAAGTATTCCCTTATAATGTTCTGAATCTTGGTTGTTTCCGTGGTGATGTTTCCATTCTCATCTCTGAGTTTATTAATTTGGGTGTGTTCTCTCCTTTTTCTGATAAGGTTTGCTAAGGGTCTGTCAATTTTGTTAAGTTTTTCGAAGAACCAACTCTTTGTTTTGTTGATTCTTTCTATAGTTTTTTTGGATTCTAATTCATTTAATTCTGATTTAATTTTGATTATTTCTTTCCGTCTACTGGATTGGGGTTTATCTTGCTGCTCTTTTTCAAGGAGGTTTAGATGTGTCATTAAATTGTTAGTTTCCGATCTCTCCAATTTGTTGATGTAGGAGCTCAGAGCTATAAACTTGCCTCTGAGTACTGCCTTTGCTGTGTCCCAGAGGAGCTGGTAATTTGTGTGTTCATTTTTGTTGAATAGCATGAACATTTGAATTTCCTTTCTAATCTCTTCCATGACCCACTCTTGATTCAGCAGTGTGTTGTTCAGCCTCCATGTGATACCGGACTTTCTTTGGTGGCTTTTGGTGTTGAGTTCTAATTTTATTCCCTTGTGATCAGAGAGAGTGCAAGGTATAACTTCAATGTTTCTGAATTTAGACAAGTTTGCTTTGTGGCCTAAAATGTGGTCTATTTTAGAAAACGTTCCATGTGCTGCTGAGAAGAACGTGTATTCTGATGCTGCTGGGTGAAATGTTCGGTAAATGTCTGTTAAGTCTAGTTGATCTATGCAGCTGTTTAGATCTGCGGTTTCTCTGTTGAGTTTTTGCCGAGTTGATCTATCTAGTGGGGTGAGTGGTGTGTTAAAATCCCCAACAATTAATGTCTTTGGATCTATATGGGATTTGAGGGAAAGTAGTGTTTCTTTGATAAATTTGGGTGCTCCATTGTTTGGCGAATAGATATTTAGAATTGTAATATCCTCCTGAAGGAGAGATCCTTTAATTAGTATGTAGCGACCTTCTTTATCTCTTCTCATGAATTTTAATTTGAAGTCTATTTTGTTTGATATTAGGATTGCAACTCCCGCCTGTTTATGAGGGCTGTTTGCTTGGTAGATTTTGTTCCAGCCTTTAGCCTTGAAAATGTGTTTGTTTTTACGGGCAAGATGTGACTCCTGCAGGCAGCAGATAGAAGGGTCTTGTTTTTTAATCCAACTAGACAGTCTATGTCGCTTAATTGGAGAGTTCAGTCCATTAACGTTAAGAGATAGGACTGAGAGGTATTTGGGAGTTCCTGCCATGTTATCCACCTTCTTGGGGGCTGCGAAAACTGGGTTCTTCCTAAGGTTCTTGGATTCTCAGTTTGGGTGCAGTTTGTTGGCCTTTGTTGCGTTCTTGTTGGTTTTCTATGTGTAGGACATCTTTAAGAATCTTTTGTAGGGCTGGTTTGGTGGAGATGTATTGTTTCAATTTTTCTTTGCTATGGAAGGTTTTTATTTGGCCTTCAGTTATGAAGGAGAGTTTAGCTGGGTACAGTATTCTTGGTTGATAGTTGTTTGTTTTTAGGGCATGGCATATGTCATTACAGGCTCTTCTTGCTTTGATTGTCTCTGCTGAGAAATCTGAGGTAATTCTAATTGGTTTCCCTTTATAGGTGATTACCCTTTTCTCCTTCACAGCTTTAAGGATCTTTTCCTTGGTCTGGGTTGATCCTGTGTGGATTATAATGTGACTGTGGGATGTCCTATTCTGGTCTGGTCTATTTGGGGTTCTAAAAGCTTCTTGTATCTGAATAGGCCTATCTTTTTGTATGTTTGGGAAGTTCTCTGCTAGGATCCTGTTAAACAAATTTCCTAGACCATTAACTTCTATTTCTAGGTGCTCCTCTACACCCATTATCCTTAGATTGGGCCTTCTGATGGTGTCTTCCAGGTGCTGGATAGACCTATCATATTTCTTGGACTTGTCTTGGATGGTTGTATGTTCTTTCTCTATAATATCTAGGCTGTCTTCAATCCCTGAGATTCGATCTTCTGCATGGTCTAACCTACTGTCAAGACTCTCTACTTTGTTTTTTATCTCTTTTCCTTCTAATTGGTCAGCTTTGATGGCTTCAAGTTCTTTGTTGAAGCTCTGTTTTAGGTCTTGTATGAATTTCTTTACTTCCTTAATTTGGTGTTCAGTGTTTGTTCTCAAATCACTTAGTTGATTGGTAATGGTTTCTTTGGACTGCCATTCCTTCTGTTGGGTTCCATTCAGCATTCCCTTTGTGGTCTCCC
The DNA here is from genome assembly GCF_024711535.1 of Dipodomys merriami. Classification (NCBI taxonomy): domain Eukaryota; kingdom Metazoa; phylum Chordata; class Mammalia; order Rodentia; family Heteromyidae; genus Dipodomys; species Dipodomys merriami. The sequence continues at coordinate 108,460,042 of NW_027203381.1, read as the reverse complement.
TGACTTCCTTCAGCTCTTTGTTAATGGATTCCATGAATGCCTTTAGTGATCTTTGTGTATTCTCTACCTGGTCTCTCAATTCCTGAATTACTCTTTGATTAGCTTCCTCCCGTCTGTGGGATTCCTGCAGTTCTCTTTCTTCTCGTTCGTGGGAATCCTGCAGTTCTCTTTGAGTGTTCTCTGCCTGCTCACGCCATTCCTCCCTTTCTCTTTGAGTATTCTCAAGTTGTTCACGCAAATCCTGTATCAGTTTTTGAGTAGCTTCCTCACGCTTATGATATTCCTGTATAAACTTCTGGGATGCCTCCTCTCTCTCCCTATCACGCTCATACAGAGTCCTTTGTACATTGTCAAACTTCTCATTTATCATGTTTGCTATTAGTGTTTGTAGAGCTATTTGGGAACTCTCCTCTGGATTATTCTTTATCTGTTCTAATCCCTGATTATCAAGATTGGGAATTGAGATACCCAAATTTGCCATTTTTCTTGTGTTTTTCCGGTTTACTCGGCCCATTTGAGATGAAGATTGCACCAGTTTTGTGCTAGAACACTATCTTAAGGCAACCATCAACCAAAGTTTGCGTTTGTACAGTCAATAGTCTACAGATACAATCTAGTTCAACAGATACATCTATTCAACATCAAACAACTATATGTTAAAGGACTTCGAACTGCAGAAAAGAATTTGGAAAACCAGAAATTATTAGGATTAGGGAGAGATGTGGGTAAAAAATAGGAATAGATTGGTGTGGGGAGGCACAGGGAGAGTTAACTATGTCCTAATCACAATGCAGGAAATGGGTTGTGTAGGATGCAAGTAGAGAGAGAGAGAAAAAGAAGAGACGGAAAGGGGAATGAAGAGAGACCAGAAAAAAAATAGAAACGTAAAAATTAATGTTATTATAGAGGTTAAAAGACCGTCTATTTAGAGAGGAATGTGAATATGTTCAGAGAAGGGGAGGGACATAGAGGAGATGTGAAAAACTTTAAGGATGGGAAAGGGAGAAGAAAAGATCAGAAGTTCAGTAGAGCTAGACAAAAAAGAAAAAAGATAAGAAAGAAAGAAAAAGAGAAAGAAGACAAGAAAAGAAAGGAAAACGCTCATTCACATATTCCTAAAATAAAAATTATAAGATGAGAAGAAAAAAAAGTTACCGGAAAACAATTATTTTTTTAGAAGAGGCAAAAATTAAAGATTAATAAAAGTTTTAGAAGGGAAAAAAGTTTATATATATATATATATATATATATATATATACACACACATATATATATAAGGTAACAAAAAACAAAAAAGAAGAAGAAGAAAAAAAAAAGAAAAAAAAAGTCTTTTGATTTTTTTTTTTGCGTGGGGGGGGAGGAGTGGGAAGAATCCTGTATCTCCCTTTTGTCTGTAACCTGTCTCTTGTTGGAGTCTCTGGTCAGCTTGAGGTCCTGTGGCTTGATTGGTTTCTTAAGTCGGTTGGTTGGAAGAGGCAGAAAAATGCTCTGCTTTACCCAAGATTTTGAGATCCCCCTCCCAGGTTTGTTTTCTGGGAGGGTGATCTGCTTTGAGAATCACAAAAGAGGGGAATGTGGTGATGAGGCTAGGTTCTGGGTAGAGTTGAGGCCTTTCAACAAACAGTAGCTTTTCCCTGGGGCTATTTTGTGATAAAGCTCACAGCGCCCAGCCTGGAGCCATTCTCAGGGTTTCTGTTTTTCAATTGATTGTGGTGGCTGCTAGAGGGAGGGACAGCCTCTGGCTCTGGTTACCCAGTGAAGCAAGGCACTCCAATGGGTGGTGCCTGAGCTGGGTGACTTTTCCCTGGATGGAGCTGAGTCTGGCAGGTCACTTCGCCGTTAAGTTCTTGTGACCTGCTAAATGACTCGTTTTATTCCAAGGCCTGAGCTGGAGCTAGCAGCTCCTCCGAGCTTTGTCAGTATCCAAGATGGAGATCACCAGTGCTGGGGGGGGGGGAGGGGTGGCCTTCCCTCCTCTGCTCCCTGGGAAGGAGTGAGGACGTCAGGCTTGTACTCACGCCGAGTCTTGGATCCTGGGTCGTCTCTGGTCTGCAAACAGCAGGATGAAGATGTCCGCTCCTTGTCGGTTCTTGTTGGTGTTGAGTAGAATCCGCTCGTCCGCTGCGTCTGGCTCCTTCGTCCAGGACTCTCTGTGTCTCAGGTATGACCCCGCGGCGGTGGTCACCGCTGCGACGCTGCCGCCGCAGCGGCAGCTGATGTGTTTCCTTGGCTTCCCCTCTCTTGTCTAACTCTCTGTCCTGTGATGGCACACTTGGTGTGATTCTCTGGCTTAGGACTGTTCACTGGAACTCTAAAACTGCTTTCTATGCGAGAGCTGTTCACTGGAACTCTAAAACTGCTTTCTATGCGAGAGCTTGTTCAGATTCCAGCTTCTCCTCCGCCATCTTCCCGGAACTCCCTGATGAAATTATTTTAAAGAGATACAATTAGAGCAGAATCATTTGTCCTTGTCAAATTTTGTCAAGTTTTTAATGCATTATTGTTGGTCTACACAACTGTTTGTTAGTTGTAAATAATGTATCTCACTTCATCACTGTAGAAACTTACCCTCCTTCATCACTATAGAAACTTACCCTCCTTGTTTATGTGGAATCTGGCAATAAATAAATGAGGGAGCTGAACATAGAGGTCGGAAACAGGATCTACTGTTCTCAAATGTCACATGCCTCATAAATAGCTGAATTGTCACAATATTGAACTAAGCCATCAAAATACAATATAACTTCAGTTTTGAGTGTCATATTCAACAAAATAAGCTTTCTGTTTTCGAGGTCTGTTAAAAGTCAGAATCAGTCACAAAGCATGTTAATGGAGTCCCAATACAGAGACCATGTGGATTCAGAAAGCCAGGGGTGAAAGTTGGCTTGATTGACACTCTTCAGGAGAATTCCCTGTGACTCATGTATAGTATCATGCTTCTCATCCTGGCAATTTTAAGACATGATGTAGTCAAGCTCTTATCACCAAGAGTAGTGATAATTTGATCTGTGATTCAAAATATATCAACTCATATAATTTAAATGTGTTCACTGTGAACCAATAAATGCACAGTGAAATGTATGGTGCATCAGGACATTTTCTGTTAAAAATGGAACAGTATATAATGTAAATACAACAAAATTCATGCATGCACATGTGTGTAAAAAGTATACTGAGTAAGAAAGATCCTGATTAGGATCTTAATTACCTGCCATTACTGACTAAAAAATGAGTGACAATGTTAGTAAGAAAAGAGGTTAGTGATACTTACATTGCTTTGTAGTATTGATATAGAACCTACATTCTGCATGTTCACACCTACAACGCTGTACTTAAAGAGGGATGATAAATGATAAATGTAATCAGATGAATATATAAATCTGTAAGTCTAAAGATCATTAAATCACACTCTCATGAATCACAGAGAAAAAGTATGCCAAAGAAAATTCAAATGGTGTGCCATAATTACACATTTTATGGGCTTCAGATTTAAACTGCACTGCTTAGTATGTTCTATCAAGTGAGCTTCCACTATGCCAAAAAGATGATATTATTTGAATGACTTCCAATAGCGCAGCTATTTGAAATAGAATAGTTGGTCCTTCTATTGAATAGAGACAGAACAATAACAAGATTGATGGTTTGCTTTGTAAACAGTGAACTAGGAGACTGTCATAAATATTTGAGTAGCTATGCCTGTGATCAAAAGGTGTAAGCCTGTTTGTTTTCTTCACTGTTTTTCTTTCATGTAAACTGATAGACTTGTATAAAGAATGTTGGAAAAACCATTTAGCTAGGATTTTATTGAAACGTGTTCAATCCACATACATAATTATATGGAATTAAGAAATACATTTTTAAATGTGCTTCCACAGATGTGATGTTTCCAGTTGCTTTTAATAGGAGAAGCTCAGTGCAATAGAACACTTTAATTAGAGGACTGCTGAGCAGTAAGATAATTGTACTTACCACATCCTGAGATAGCGGTCAAGATGAAGCAGGTGGACAAGAAACACTGCAGCATACCAGAGAGAAACAACATTCCACTGAACATAACAGCAAACACCATGCACGTGAAGCAAGATAAATGAAATGAGGGCATGCGTGGCGCAGCTTCAATTTTGTTAATTAGGTTGTATTCATGCTTCGATGATGCTGCAGTTTAACACTCCATCCTCCTTTAGCCTACTGTGCAAATGATCTCATGCTCCAAGCTGCCACAAAAAAGTGTCTGATATGTGCTGCTTATGGAGATGTCATTACGGCTTCAAGCAACATTATGATAGGACACATTCAACTGTATGCTTTGTTAGAATTATTCTTTCATAAGGAGATATAAGCAAATCCATCACTTGTTTCTTAAAGGTAATTTGATATTTCTAATGCCTGTTCCTTAGACCTTGGCTGTTCAACTTGTCTCACATTGTTATCTAGTTTTGTATCTTGAAATGCTGTCTCTGTTATTATGTGGACGTTTGTTTATATGTATATGTATATGACTCAAATCCACAATTTTGGGCCAGAAATTGATCACAGAGTCCTTTATTACAAAGTATACCCACATTAATAGTGTGGGTATTTTAACATTTTAACATTTTGAAAATGAGTACTCATCATATAAGGATACTATGATATAATAAATCTAATAATGTGTCTTGTGGGGCACTCATGGCTCATAACTATAATCCTAAGTACTCAGGAGGCTATAAGGATCTTAGTTTGAAGCCAGCCCAGTCAGGAAAGTCCATGAGACTCTTAACTCCAATTAACCATCAAAAAGCCAAAAATTGAGTTGTGGCTCAATGCCTAGGTTCTGATCCAACCCCCCAAGAGAAGCACAAACACTCCAAAAACGTTTTGCAGGCTGAAACAGGCTTGGTGTGAGTTGTTATGTCATCATTATTAGTTTCATGGTCGGAAACAAGATGCTTGTGATATTTCCCTATGAGATAATTAAGTGAAGAGTTGCATAATATTATATTTAGCAGAGGCTCTAGGGCTGAAGAATTTCTTGGTAAAAAGTACTGTTTCATGTTATCATTCATAAGGCATGGAAGTTATAAAATTAGGGTAAGAAATAAAATTTGTTGTCACTGGTTGTAAGAAATTAATCAGCTTGAACATGACCCAAAGCTCAGGAGAATATAGTAAAGCATACTGCCGGTGTTTGGCCAAATTTCAGCTTTTGTGTATCTATTTGAGGGGCCATTTGCTCAACTAGTAGTCCCACAACGGAAAATTTGTTTACAAGTTTAGCAGCTATCTGCCTAATGATCTTACCAAGAAGGTCAAAGAGGAAACAGGTTGGTGGTTAATGTCATGCAAATATCGGAGTGGTAGGAAAGGCTATAGGGAAATAATTAATAGAAGTGTCTAGTTAAAAAATTTCAATCTTTGAAGATCTGTTTCTAATAATCTTTTTAATAATAGGGGAGATTGAATGCTCTTATTTGACAAATTTTGTTCATATTTTCATATTGATCTGCTAGTCTTAGTTGAACTCTTAGATTCACTGGTCATGGCTCCAATCAAAGCATCTCATGACTTTTAGCCTTTGTACATGAATTTAATAATCCATTCCATGACTTGCTATGTGGAAGATTTTAGAATATTGAAGGTGAGTTATAAAAATCTATGACTATAACAAGTATGAATATTAGAATTTTTAAAAAGCTTTGAATATTGATTTTAATCTAAAATTCTTCTCAATCTGAAATTATAGAAGAGAGTTTACCAATTGATATTCTGTAAGGAAAGAATCCATGATTATTAGTAAGCGTTTGCATAATATTGGCCATTTTCTGACAAAGTAATATGCAGAGAGAGAATTAATTTATGATTTTCAATTTAGTGTTCAAGAATTTGAAGTAAACCAAAGGATGAAAAGCAGAGGAGAAAGAGACAGATCAAAATATGACTATTAGTACCTGAGTGTCTTTATCTTTTGGTCTTTGGCAGAAAAAAAAAGCTTAATAGTGGCCTATGATCTAAGATGTTGTTAAAACTGTTTCCTTGGTGATGACTCTTGCTTCCTGAAACTCTTGAAATCTTAGTTTCAGATTTATCATCAGCATGTAGTTAATTAACAGGGGACTTTATGAAGTCCCATTGCCTGCAAGATATACCTCCACTGCTGTTCTATTGAAGTGTCTTCTAGATGGTGGGAGTGTAAACTTGTTCAATCACTTTGGAAAGTAGCATGGAGGTTCCTCAAAAGACTCCACATAGAGCTCCCCTATGACCCAGCAATCCCACTTTTGGGCATTTACCCAAAGGATCACAAACAAGATCACACTAAAGCTACCAGCACAACTATGTTTATTGCAGCATGATTTACCATAGCTAAGATATGGAACCAACCCAGATGCCCCTCAGTAGATGAATGGATTAAGAAAATGTGGTATATATATATACATCAGAAAGAATGACATTACCCCATTTGTTAGGAAATTGAAAGACTTGGAAAAAATTATATTAAATGAAGTAAGCCAGGCCCAAAGAAACATAGGTCCCATGGTTTCCCCTATTTGTAATAACTACTATATGTTTGAGACAAGCAGAAAAGGTCAGATAAGTTGATGTTGGTGAAATGAACCGCAAGATAAGTATTCAAATGTTTTTTTCTTTCTTGCGATTGTTTCTAACATATTTATAAGATGATTTCTTTGTTACTAGAGATCTCTAATAAGAATGAAGAGTGGAGATTTTTCACATTGTCCATTGGAGGAAAAGATCATGTGTCCTTGCTAAAAGCCTCTGGACTGTGGATAATAATGTTAGGCAAGAAACACTTGGAGTATTAGGCCATGTGAACTGTGGAGGGACAGGGTTAGGGTGGGGTGAGATACAGAACGCATCAAGCTTCATTGGAGACTATCTATTGGAGTGGACATGATGGCCTAATAGCTAGTCCTTTGGTCTTTGTTACTATTCTCATTTTTAATCATGCTGATACATATTATCTAGTTCCAAGGACTCCAGAGGACTATGAAAGAGTTCTTCCCCACTCATAAAAACAAGCTTTTCTCAAATCCATGATGTGACCTAGCCATAAACATATAGTGAATCAGCCAGGATGGAATATGAGAGGTGTCATGGAGAAAAGTTTGGTCTGGGAAGACATGTGCCTAAGTGGAGCCTTATGGCTAGTTTCCAAGGATGTGTTAGAGTAATCCCCATCTCCAAATTTAGAGATCGAAGATCTTCATCTTCAACTTAACCTGACTTTTCTCAGATGTTCTCATTCCACATGTCAAGGTTCTGTCCTTTCATTTTGTTTTTTAATGGTTGCTGTTGTTCTGACATTGATTTAGACTTTTGGAGAAAACATCTTGGTTAGAAATTCTTTCATTTTAATTCAGATCCTGAGTCTTATCAAGAGCTATTGACTTGATCAAGGGACTCTGAGTCTTGGATACAAGTTCCTGGCAACAATATGGTGTCTGGTGAGCGTACCCTCTGCTTCAAAAACCGTGATTTTATTCCCCAGGGAAAACAAGCTCCTTGGGACTTTATGCTAGGGCTTAAGACTCTGCCCTCCTGATTGAACCCCTCCTCCTACTTTTTGAATACTCTTGCACTAAAGATGATGCTTCAATGTATGAATTTGTTGGTAGACGCACATATTCAGATGCTACCATCTGAATATGTTAGCATATTCTGTTTATTGTGTGAGTGTCTATGGGAATAACAATTCATTTCCAGAAACAGCATAGCAGTGGACATCGCCCTTGTACTGGATAAGTGATGAGCATATCCTAGGGGATCACATGGGATGATCAATTACAGTGCTAGCATATGACACGCATTATTACCGTTCCATGGGGCAACCTGCTGCAGTGTGGCTGATGAGGGTTTTAATGTCAGAATCACAACAATAGATTGGGCCGAGACTCATGACTATTTCCCCCTCCTGTGTAATTCAGGATTCCTCAAAGCAGACATGTGACAAGATTCCATTCACAAGCTATTTATTAAAGGAAGTCTCGCAGGGAAGCCAGTGAACGAGTAGGGAAATCAAAACAGTGGAAGTCAAAATGAATGTTATCTATGCCACATTCCAATAAAGAACAGATTTGTTATAAATTTGCAGGTTATATAAGCAGTGTATATATTACACTGATAGAAGAAAAGCTGAGACCTGATAGTAACTGATGTTTATGTAAGTCCATATTCATATGTCAGGTTTTTGATAAGGCTAACCCAAGAGCTTTAAGTTGTTTAGTACCTCTGGCTCTTAATGGATGATACATTAAAGCCACATAGGTATATGGATTTCTTTGAAAAAAAATTCAGGTGCTGGTTCTTAAAACCAAAAGTACAAGATCCTGGTATTAAATTGTCGCAAGTTCTAAAGAGAACATCATAGTGATAATGAAAGGAAATAATGAAAGGCAAGAACATTGAGTTAATAACATAGCTTCACCATGATTTATTTTAAATTTAATGAAACAGGTAAAAGAGTTAGCTTACTGAAAGAAGAACATTTATTCCTGGTAGAAGAAGGGGAAAATGCATTACTTTTTTCAGGGGATTCTGTGTAGTATGCTTGGAAATATGCAAGGAGGAAGTAAGTGAAGGCAAAAAGGTGGAAAGATGACCTTTGCAAAGCAAAGCAGAATGCTGGTGTGTGCACAACTCACGGGACCAGGCAGCTGACACATTGACTTGTGTGGACCATGTTCACTGAGGAACAACCATGAAGACAGGCTTTGTGCGTTAGTTTGTCTCTTCTCCCACCCAAATGCCCGGTTCTTTGGCAGTTCAGAGAGAGCTAAGTATGCAAAATGACCATGATATTTGCTTCTTTACACCTGTGTGATTACAGAAATGCTAATATTGAGTTGGTGACAGCAGGTACTGAGAACAATGAGACAAGAGAGAACTGTACCTTAGTCTTACGTTGCCCACAACACCTGGAAGGAACAGCAGACACCTGTACCTTCCACTCTACACTCACATGCACTCCTGCTGAAATGTGGAATGCATGCAGATCAGGAATCTGAAGATACAATTCTTGTGTTTGACCTGGGCTCAAAATATTTTCCTTTTCCTAATGTATTGCCTATAGCTACCTTCTTTTCTGCAGAAGACATGGTGGATAATAGTCTTTTTGAAGTTAATAATTATCTTTCAAAAGCAGATCATGTATATTCTTTTTATTTTTTAATTCAAAGAGGGATGCTAGCCACTGGAACTCTTTTAAAGTAGGAATTTCAACATCTGTATTAAGAATTGAAAGAATATTTAGGGATATAGTAGAATCAATTAGCCAAGCTGAAAACAGGAGAAATTAAACTAACAAAATAATTCAGTCATGGAAGATGGTGGCTTGTCACAGTCTGAGCAGAAAATCTCAGGGCGAAAGGTCATTCCATCTTGAGTATATTGGGAAGAAAGAGCTGACAAGATGTCCTGATAGGATCACAATAGTAAACCAAATACAAAAGGGAATGGGAGATGTTAAAAAGTGCTTTCCATTGTGTATATATACCACATTGTCTTGATCCATTCATCTACCGAGAGGCATCTGGGTTGGTTCCATATCTTAGCTATGGTAAATAATGCTGCAATAAACATAGCTGTACTGGTAGCTTTAGTATGGTCTTGTGAGTGATCATTTGGGTAAATGCCCCAAAGTGGGATTGCTGGGTCATAGGGGAGCTCTATGTGGAGTCTTTTGAGGAACCTCCATACTACTTTCCAAAGTGTTTGAACAAGTTTACACTCCAAGGAACTATGCAGTAGGGTTACCTTCTGTCCATGGGGGAGGGGAGGGCAGGTATGAGAAGGGATGGGAAGGGGAAACAATGGAGGAGGCAACAATGCTTGATAAGAAAAGTACTCATTACCTTGTCCATATAATTGTAACCCTTCTGTATGGTATTTTCATAATAAAAAATGCAAAAACAAACAAAACAAAAACAAAAACAAAAGAGTGCTTTGAGGGCCTAAGGCATTCAAATGCTGCTAACTTACTGGGTATGAAGATATGCACAAAAGAAACAGGTAAATTACTGACCCATGAGACATTGTGACCTTTATTGGGCAAAATGTGAAAAAGAATCAGCCAAGGATTAAGATTCATGTGAAAGCAGACATAGGAATAGAAAATGGGATGAATTTAGCCTTTTGTAGCCTGAATAAACAAATTGTCTCGAGAGAAACTCCCTCTGGCCAAATCTATTGATGGAATTAAGTTAAAGTATATAGAAACAACATGATAATCACTAGTGATACCCTTATGATTTGCCTGGATTGTTGTAGCGGTATTTATTCTAGGCAGAATTATTCTGTGGAATGTAATTTGTGTGCAGCTTCCTGAGTATACTCCTGAATAACATTGGTAAGAAATAAATTGAGTCACGATCAAGTAGAGAAAGTTGCATTGGGTGCACTTGCAAAGGGGTCCTAAAACATTTACAAGTCACTGTGCTAGAATAATCTTTTAGAGAGTCACTGAACTAAAGTTTAGGGGCCATGTGTACCCTCGGGTCAGCAGCTTTCTTCAGCCCAGGGACATTTCTGGCTTCTACAAGTCATTAGCAATCAGCACGAAGAAAGCAACAGTGGTATGAAATCGACATCAAATTTCATAGAATCACATAGAAGGAAATAAATGTCTTTTTGCTTCCTTCTCATTTTATGCTCTGTTTCCAGTGTAACAGCCTGAATGTTTCTGTTGAAACAAGTTCACATGATGCTGGAAACCCTCCACAAATGTCTTCCAAACTGTTAGTGAGAGACGACACCTATGTCTACACAGAGGCTTATAGGTCCAATGTAATGTAGCTCTATGTTCTTTTTACATCATTTCTGATCTTGCTCCTTCCTCTTTCTCTTCTTTAAAACCCTAGTGTAATAAGAGTCTCTTACAGTTTATTTGCCATTTGCTTTGAATGTCCTTGCCCAAAGGGAAGGTTCAAAGGTCATGAATCCAGTTCTAGAACCTTGTGTAGGATCATTAAGAATAGTGATTGCTTTGGACTTCTTTTTCAGCTTTATTGTTATCAAAATGATCCTCTTGGTACATTCTCCTCCTGGAATCATAAGGATACACCATCATCCCAAATTGTTAATTGAGGAAAGGTCTCTGTAAATTTTTGCATAGGTTAGCCCCAAAGCATGATCCTCTTGACCTCCACTCCCAAGTAACTGAGATTACAAATGCTGCCCACTATTGGTCATCATCCATTTCACATTATTTTTCATCTGATAATGTTTAAAATTTCTTGCTCATTTTTGAAGGATAATTTTTCCAGAAGCAAAATTCTTGACTGAGAGGTTTATTTATTTTTTTGTCTTGCATTGTTTTAAATGTACCAGACCAATCTTGTCTACTCCTATAAATTCTCATTATAACTATCATTCTTAGTGACAGTCACTTTGTTAAGTCCTAAGTCCTTGCAAAGTACGCAATATTTTCAATATTTTCCTTTTGTCTTTCTATATAGAATCATAGAGGGGAATTAAGGCAAATATGTTGGATTTTATCTGACAAAATTTGTTAAAATCAAATTTTAGGTGTTTTGGCTGTTACATTTTCAAATATTCTTTTTATTCTTTGCCCTCACATTTTTGAAACTCTTACAGTTGGTGTTTATGTGTGTGAGAGTGTGTTTATACAAGTGTGTGCGTGTGTATGTGTGTGTGTGTATGTGTGTGTGTGTGTTTATGTGTATCCTTTGTGAGGCTTGAACTCAGGGCCTAAGCTTTTTGGTGGATGTTAGCTAGCACTCTATCACTTAAGCCACAGCTGTGCTTTGTGGCTTTTTGGTGATTAATTGGAGATAAAATTCTCACAAACATTTTCTGCTTAGGCTGGCTTTGAACTATAATCCTCAGATCTCAGAGTAGCTAGACACCCAGTGCCCAACCTTCTGCTCTGAGAATTTGTACTTGTGTTTCATTATATGGTGTCCTGCAGTCCTTTGGATTCTGTGAACTTCTTTTCCTTTCCAGAATTCCCTGCTTTCTTTTATGAAATGTACTGTTTTTTCTTTTTTGTCTGCAGAAATCTGCTTTTGAATTTCTCCAATGAGGTTCTCTTTCAGTTATTATATTTTATTTATTTTTTATTTTTTTATTGTAAAGATACTATACAGAGAGTTACAGTTACATGAGTGAGGTATTGAGTACACTTCCTCTTGAACATTGTTACCCCCTCCATTGTTTTCCTCCTACCATCCCCCCTCCCTCCCTTCCCCAAGGTTCTTTTTTTTTTTAAATTGTGATTAAGTGATTGCATAATTTCAGGAATTTCACAGTATTTTGGAATAATGATGTTCATTTAAAGTCACAAGTTCATTCTAACTTTCCTGGAGCAAATTGTCTATCACAGTCTGCAACATATAATGGTGTTCACATGTTATATACCATATATGTGATCAGCAGCATGGGGATATTTAGTAGTGGTTCAACCAGATGAGTGGGAGTTCTTTGTTTCTTAAGACCTGTTAGTTTTGTCATATCCCCTAACATTTTGGATTTAGCATCCACTTATCAGGGAGACCATGTACCGTTTGTGTCTTCTTTCTTGGCTTACCTCGCTCAACATGATTCCTTCTAGCTCCATCCATTTCCCTGCAAATGCCATTATTTTGTCACTTCTAATGGCTGCATAATATTCCATTGTGTATAGATACCACAATTTTTGGATCCATTCATCTGTGGTGGGGCATCTAGGTTGTTTCCATATCCTAGCTATTGCAAACAGTGCTGCAATAAACATGGAGGTGCACATGTCCTTGTATATTGGTTCCTGTTGTTCAGGGTAAATGCCTAGAAGTGGTATGACTGGGTTGTAAGGGAGGTCAATCTTTAGCTTTCTAAGGACCCTCCAGAATGCTTTCCAAAGTGGTTGTATAAGTGTACATTCCCACCAGCAGTGTAATAGGGTTCCTCTTTCTCCACATCCCCTCCAGCATTTGTTGTTGGCTGATTTGTGGATGTGGGACATTCTGACTGGGGTAAGGTGGTATCTCAGGGTTGTCTTTATTTGCATTTCCTTCACCAACAGGGATGATGAACATTTCCTCATGTGTTTCTTTGCCATTTTTATTTCTTCATTTGAGAAGTTCCTCTTTAGTTCCCTTGCCCATTTAGTAATTGGTTGGTTAGGTTTGGGAGGGATTAGTTTCTTGAGCTCCCTGTATATACAGGATGTTAACCCCTTGTCTGATATATTGCTGGTAAATATTTTTTCCCAATTAGTTGGTTGTGTTTCTAGCTTAGTTGCAATAGATTTAGCTGTGCAGAAGCTTTTTTATTTTAAGGTAGTCCCATTTGTCAAGTCTCTCTCCAACTTGTTGTGACCCTGGGACTTTGTTCAGGAAGTTCCTTCCTGTGCCTATTAGTTCAAGTGTCTCTCCTACTCTGTCCTGCAGTAGTTTCAGAGATTCAGGTTTAATGTTAAGGTCTTTCATCCATTTTGAGTTGATGTTGGTGCATGGTGATAGGTTGAGGTCCACTTTTAGTTTTCTGCATGTGGCTGCCCAGTTTTCCCAGCACCAGCGGTTGAAGAGGCTGTGTTTCTTCCATTGTATGTCTTTGGCTCCTTTATCGAATATCAGCTGGCTGTAGGCTTATGGATTTATTTCTGGGTCTTCTGTTCTGTTCCATTGGTCTTCGGGTCTGTTTTTGTGCCAGTACCATGCTATCTTTGTTTTTATAGCTCTGTAGTAGAGTTTGAAGTTCGGCATGGATAGCCCTCCCATATTGTCTTTATCCCCTAGAATTGTTTTGGCTATTCTAGGTCTTTTGTTGTTCCATATGAATTTTTGGACTGTTTTCTGTATTTCAGTGATGTACATCATTGGGATTTTAATAGGAATTGCATTGAATTTGTATATTAGTTTTGGAAGTATTACCATCTTTACTATATTAAGTCGGCCTATCCAGGAGCATGGGAGGTCTTTCCATTTCCTAGTGTCTTCTGCAATTTCTTTCTTTAACTTTTTATAGTTCTCATTAAATAGTTCTTTTACATCTTTGGTTAGGTTAATTCCTAAATATTTTATTTTTTGGGAGGTTATTGTGAATGGGGTTGCTCCCTTTATTTCCCTCTCTTCTTGTACATTGTCAGTGTACAGGAAGGCAACTGATTTTTGTGGGTTTATTTTGTATCCTGCTATTTTGCCAAAGTGATTTATGATTTCTAAGAGTTTGGGGATGGAGTTTTTGGGATTGTGAAGGTATAGTATCATGTCGTCTGCAAAAAGGGATAGTTTAACTTCTTCTTTCCCTATGCGGATCCCTTTAATGTCTTTTTCTTGCCTTATTGCCCTGGCTAAGGGTTCCACGACTATATTGAAGAGGAGTGGAGACAGTGGGCATCCTTGCCTTGTTCCTCATTTTAGGAGAATTGGTTGTAGCTTTTCCCCATTAAGTATAATATTGGCTATTGGTCTGTCATAAACGGCTTTTATTGTTTTTAGAAATGTTCCTTCTATTCCTACTTTCTCCAGAGCTCTTAGCATGAATGAATGTTGAATTTTATCAAAGGCCTTTTCTGCATCTGTGGCGATAATCATGTGATTCTTGACCTTGGCTCTGTTGATATGTTGGATTACATTTATTGACTTACTTATGTTAAACCATCCCTCTGTCTCCGGGATGAAGCCTACCTGGTCATAATGTATGATTTTTTAAATGTGTTTCTGGATTCTGTTAGCTAGAATCTTGTTAAGGATCTTTGCATCTGTGTTCATCAAGGAAATTGGCCTGTAATTCTCCTTTTTGGTTGGGTCTTTGCCTGGTTTGGGGATGAGTGTGATATTGGCTTCGTAGAATGAGTTTGGGATAGCTCCCTCCTTCTCTGTTTCTCTGAAGAGCTTGAGGAGTATGGGTACTAGTTCTTGTTTAAAGGTCTTATAAAATTCTGCTGTAAATCCATCTGGTCCTGGGCTTTTTTTTGTTGGAAGACTTTTGATAGCTTCCTGTATCTCGTTATAGGATATTGGTTTATTTAATTGATCAACTTCTTCTTTGCTCAGTTTGGGCAACTTGTATTTCTCTAAAAATGCATCCATTTCTGCCAGATTTTCTTCCTTTTGAGAGTATAGATTTTGAAAGTAGTCTGTCAGAATTGTTTGGATATCTTGGGTACATGTTGTAATGTTTCCCGTGGCATCCCTAATCCTATTAATATGGGTTTCCTCTTTTCTTTTTTTAATTAATCTAGCCAATGGAATATCAATTTTGTTTATTTTTTCAAAGAACCAGCTTTTTGTTTGGTTTATTTTGGTTATGGTTTTCTGATTTTCTAATTGGTTAATCTCTGCTCTTAATTTGGTTATCTGGCTTCGTCTAGTAACTTTAGGTCCCATTTTTTCTTGTTTTTCCAGCTGTTTTAATTGCAACATGAGATTATTTACTTGGTCTGTCTCCATTCTCTTGATGTGGGCACTGAGGGCAATAAATTTGCCCCTCAGGACTGCTTTTGCTGTGTCCCACAAGTTTCTTTGTGAGGTGTTTTCATTTTCATTGAGTTGTAGGAAATGCTTTATTTCTTCTCTGATCTCTTTCGTTACCCAGGCATTGTTAAGGAGTGTGCTGTTCAATTTCCATGTATTAGAGAAATTTCTGCGGTATGCTTTGTTATTGAGAGCTATCTTGATTCCACTGTGGTCAGATAGGATACAGGGGATTATGTCCATCCCTTTGTATTTGCTTAAGTTCCTTGCATGAACTATGATATGGTCTATTTTGGAGAAAGTTCCATGAGCTGCTGAGAAGAATGTGTACTGTGTTGTTTTAGGGTGAAATACTCAGTAGATGTCAGTTAATTCCGCTTGAAGTATGGCCTCACTTAATTTGGTAGCTTCTTTGCCAATCCTCTGGTTGGTAGACCTGTCCTTTGGTGAGAGTGGTGTGTTAAAGTCTCCTAGTATTATCGTATTGGGATCTATTTTATTCTGTAAGTTTGAGAGCTTTTGTTTAACGTATCTGGGTGCACCAATATTTGGGGCATATAAGTTGATGATGGTTATATCCTCCTCTTGGATTGTTCCCTGTATTAAAATGTAGTGTCCATCCTTGTCTTTCTGTATTGATTTTAATGAAAAGTTTATTTTGTCAGATATCAGGATAGCTACACCTGCTTTCTTACTGGGGGCATTTGATTGGTAGATCCTTTTCCACCCCTTCACTCTGAGTTTGTTTGTATGTTTGGCTGAGAGGTGGGTCTCCTGAAGGCAACAGATGGATGGGTTTTGTTTTCTGATCCAGTCCTCAGGTCGTTTTCTTTTAATTGGCGAATTCAGCCCATTTATATTAAGAGAAATTATAGAGAGATGCATTGTTGTCGCTGCCATTCTGTTTTCCTAAGTTTTTCTTCTTTCCTTTCCTCCTGTGCTTGCTCAGTTAGACTTTGAGTAACACCTGTTTGGGGCAGGTCCCAGTTCCTGGTTGCTTTCTTCAGGTTGTGTCCCCCGTCTTAGAATTCTTTGTAATGCTGGCTTAATGTTTATGTATTCATTTAGTTTTTCTTTGCTATTAAAAGTTTTCAGTTCTCCATCGAATGTGAATGCTAGCTTTGCTGGATATATCAGTCTGGGTTGGCAGTTATTGGCTTTCAGGGCTCGTATGGTGCTTTCCCAGGCTTTTCTTGCATTCATTGTTTGTGTGGAGAGATCTGCAGTGATTCTAATTTTTTCCCGTTGTAGTATAGCTCCTTCTTCATTTTTGCTGCACGCAGGATTGTTTCCTTATTATTCAGATCTATCATTTTTACTATAATGTGTCTAGAAGTGTTTCTCCTGGGATCTTGCTTGTTTGGTGTTCTATAAGCTTTTGTAATGTAGGTAAGATGTAGGTATTAAATAGGTGTTGCATTCCCTTGCTCTGGAATTCCTCACCTTCGTCCACTCCGATTATGCGAAGGTTAAATTTCTTAGCATTATCTGCTTGCTCTTGAATTTCCCTTTGGTTTAATTTGAGTGATTTTTCCATATCTGTCACTTTTTGGTCCAGTTGGTGTATTCTGTCTTCTGTATCTGACACTCTACCTTCCATTTCATTCACTCTGTTTACAGTGGCTTCTATTGTGGTTTGCATGGAGGAAATGGATCCCTTTATGGATTCAATGTTTGTTCTCAGAGTACTGATCTCACCTCTCAATGAGGTATGCATTACCTCTAATTTGGCGTTTATCTCACTTCTTACTGAGGTTTGTGCAGCTTCTATTTTTGCATGCATCTCTTGTTTGATACCCTGTATCTCTTTTGATAGTTCATCCTTGTGCTCTTTCAATTTCTGATCAATTTCTCGCTTTATTTCTTGAGTCATTGCCTCCAGCAACCCTTGGATGTAGCTTTTGTCTTCCATTCCTGCTTTGCTCCCACTGAGGCTCTCCCCTGCATGGCTGCTGGCTTTTGAGGTGAGCTTGCTGTCCTGGGTGGTGGTAAGCCTTGTGATTTTTCTCTGTGATTTTCGCATGGGGGTTCAGGAGACTGCTCTGCAATTTTGTTTTGGTGTGTCTGTCTTCGCTTGGTTGCTAATTCTGTATTGGTAGAGAGAGTCTGTGCCTGATCTGGGTTCTGTTGGGAGCCTATTTCCAGCTGCTATTCTGACCTACTTAGGATTCTCAGCTTTCTGCTCTAGATTGCTGGCAATTCCCACCTTTGGAAGGGTTGAGCAGCTTAGACTGCTTGTGTTTGCTCCTACGGATGCTCTTGGGAAGATCAGATGCTCTGGATGCACTCTCCCAAATACTGCAGTCTGCTATGGGCTCCTGGTGTGCTTTTGTTTGTTTGTTTGTTTTGGGCTGGTTGTGGGCTTGAACTCTAGGTTTGGGTGCTGTCCCTCAGCTCTTCAGCTCAAGGCTGGCACCCTACCATTTGAGCCACAGCACCACTTCTGACCCTTTTTGTTTTTGTGATGCTGAGGAATCAGATCCAGGGCCTCATACATCCAAGACTCTCACTCTACTGCTGAGCCACTTTATCTGCCTGAGCTCCTGCTTACTATCAGGTGCTGGCAGCCTGTGTTGCCCAATTTCCAGCCTAGGGTATATGGGTGGAGTTTTGGTGGGGTTTGGGCTTTTCTTGTCCTGAGACTCCAGGTCTTCTGTTGTCACAGGCGTGCTTCCTGGGGAGTGCTGTTCCCTGTTTTTCTCCCCTCTGTTGAGGCGTATGCTCAGCTTTTTACTTCAGTTGGGAGGAGTTGGTTGTGTTCAGGCGCCCGATCCCCGGGCCTGGTTCCGGCCCCAGCCTGGGGCGCGCTCATTAGGCCTGTGCTGATGTGTATACCACCTAGGTTATGCAGCCTGGGGGACACAGTTCAAATTTCTTCTACTGTTGGTAGTCTTGACCCAGGGGTGCTGTTCCTGGATTGGGCATTTAAGCTCCCTCCAGGGGCACTCTTGCTCTGGCCTGGCCAGCGGAGTGTGCTCCAAGGGCTGGTGGAGCTCTCAAACAGTGCCCAGTTTTAGTGGGTCCTGTGATCCGGGTGTTGGGGTAGGGAGTCTAGGTCAGGGTCTGGGGATTCCCTCCAGTTCTGGTCTCCCTTGAGTGATACACTGTCCCCTGTGGGGTACTCACCCTGGAGCTGGTTGTTTCTGTGTGGTGTAGATCGTCAGTTGTTGTTGCAATCCGAGTTCAGTTGGGGTGATTGCAGGCTGGGTTGGGCGGTGGTGGCTCTGTGTGATTCTTTTCTGTCTCTGCCTCTATCAAAGCTGTCGGGTCCACAGTGTCCATGCTCAGGTCGCTTCTTCGCGGGTTGTAGAGATCTGGTGGGTCTGACGCCGGTGCTTTAGGCGGCTTCTGCTAGGGTGGTCTGCAGGCAGCCCCCTGTGCCTCTGGGACCTGGACGGCCCCGCCAGGCCAGGTCGTTGCGATCGCGATTGGGCAGGTCAGGTGGCTCAGGCGCGAGTGATCTGCAGGCAGCCCCCTGTGTCTCTGGGACCCGGACGGCCCCCACCAGGTCTTGCGATCGCTATTGGGCGGGTCTGGTAACCTCAGGCAGCCTCTGCGAGGGTGGTCTGCAGACAGGTGCCGGGCAGCTTTGGTGGGATGGAGCCTCTCTGCTCGGGTGGGGAGTGAGGGGTGGGGGTGGGATCCTCCTGGAGACTCTTGGAGACTCCCGGCTGGTAGGTTTCTCTGTTCCTGGTGATCAGTTGTTCTGCAAGCCTGTACCTCGGGGCGTGTGATCTGCAGGCGGCCCACTGTGTCTCTGAGGCTCTGGCACTTCTGGTTTTCTGAGTAGTTTATTGGAGATGAGAGAGTCTCATGGCCTTTCCTGCCCCGGCTGGCTTTGAACTGCGATCCTCAGATCTCAGCCTCCTGAGTAGCTAGGATTACAGGCATGAGCCTGGCATATATAGGTACTTTTGAGTGTCCTACAGTTATAATAAACTTTCTTACAGGATTTTATGCTTGGTCTTAAGAATTTTATTGCATATGAATTTAACCATAATCTTTTCTTCAGGCATCTATGATTTTTTCCCCCACCAAACCAATATTTACCCATATACCTTATGCCTTACATGAATTCAGCAAGAGAGCATGATGCATCAACCATCATGTATTCTATTAGTCTGATACTGTGTAACTAAATCTTTTCTTGTTCTGAAAACAGGGACCAAGGTGTCACATTCTAAGCATATATTGCTATGTCCAGTAATTTTCCCTAAACTATGTGAGGTAAGACAACCAAAACTGCCTCATAACTTTCTCCCAGGTTGTATTTGCCTTCTTCGATTCTGTACTCCCTCGGTGTTTATAAATCAGTGTTTCTCAGAATTCTTGCAAAGGTGGGTTCTTAACAATTTATTCCTTGTTTTCCAATGTTTCACTTGGGAGGAGAAAAGATTGGTGCTCCCAACTACATTTTTCTAAAATCACTCCTGTATCTGTCATATCTTATCCTCACTTAGAGCTATTCATAATGCTACACAGAGGGAAAAAAGCAATCTCCCTTCAAAATCTCTGCTTTTCAAATGTTCAGCAGGCTTGGGAATTTGTGTGACCTTCACTACGACAGTGATAAGTCTATCTTCTTCAGAAGGTCAGAGTTTTTCTACCATTGTGAGTTACTAGATACTTCCCAGATTTGAGATAAAAATAGAATTTGGAATATATAAGTAATTTGCAATTATTGCAAAAATATCATCGTGTTATATTAAAGAATGGAACTGGCAAATAAACACAACTCCAGAGTTAATATTATATTAGGTCAAAATTTTAGGAAACAAAAACATTAATCATAGGATTATTGATAATACTGAAAGGCTTGGAGGTTTAGCTATAGTGTGATTAGCATTTCTTCTGTACAATTTTTTTAAATGCACGAAGAATGCCCAAATACTAAAGAACTGTTTTCTGGGTTAGAATTTAAAAATTTTAATTTATATACATGTTTACTTACTGAAAATTTATTATCTATTTGTTCTTGTATTAGAAAAGCTAATGTATTTCCAACTAACTGAGGAACAATTATTTCAATATTTTAATCATCTTAATAAGTGAATCCTTCTACCAGTGATTCATTTTAAAGAAGAAAATAATTGTTACAGGAAATAGATGATAACATCCTCATTCTTAAATGTAAATTCCCTATTTCTGTGCCTAATTAGCCAGCAGAAGTTTACAAAATTATCATGTCACTTTACAGGAAAATAATTTTCAGAGTTTTCCCTGCCTAATTAAGTAAATAGATAGCAAAGAAGGACAATTGCAGCAAAATTTCAAACAAAACTCTATAAACTGATTTCAAATCAGGACGTAAGTATTAGCATAATTGAAATATTTAAATAAAAACTCTAATGAGCTAGGTTGTCTGGCCACTTAAAATATTCCTGGGGAGCTATTTAAGTATTTTTAGAAACCAGTTTGAAATTTCCAGGCCAGGTTTGACTATTTAGTGCTCTGAAGCATGGTTTGCTTAAATAATGCCTTAAGAGCCTAGAAATCTTCGAGAATCTCTTATTTCTGCATAGTAGAAAATAGATCTTTAGGGGAAAGTCTTATATATAAATATGAATTAAAACAAATGAATTTGTATTTTGCTATAAAATCATATTGCATCCAACTACAAATCACATTTCTTATTCAAGGTTAAAACTTATAATGTCTTAACACTTTTGAACATAATTATAGCTTAAGTCAAACTTGACTTAATTAAATGAAAGTTCCTGAAGTTTTAAAACTTCCCTTAGATCATTTTCATTGATATTCTAATAATCTTGATGACTTATTAAACACATTTTAAAACTTAGTAACAATGTTTTTTTTTCTTTTCCTGAAGATAAGAGAGTTTCACTGCATGATCAAAAGAATTATATTTTATTTGTGTACTGCTATTTGTTTTGGAGATAAGTCACTACAAAAGATTGTAGAGTAGCTGTAAATTCAGAGTTAGGGAAGAAAGATTTGAATAATAGGTCTGTAAACTATTAAAATTTACCCAGATTTTTCTCAGTTTTGTCACTTATAAATATTATGAAACTATTGTAATAATGTAAGACTTTGTATATGTGTTTATGTGTAAAAGAAATTATACATATATGCACACACAAACACGTATATATGTACTCTAAATGATAGAATAGCTATAAATTTACTTGTAATATAGTCACTGAGATTTAATTAAACAAATAAACAAAAATAAAATATAACTGAACACAATTTGTAGAGTAAAACTACATAAAGCTAGCATACCATAAAAAAACAGAACATTGAAGTTATATTTCTGGTTGGTGTCAAATATTGAATGCTCAACCAGAAACAGAATAAATATGAATTTATATGAGCATAATAAATAAGAATTGAAGGGCAAAAAAGGGACAAATAGGTTGACCATGAGAATTTATGTATTGCTTTTTCAAATGGCAGATTCCAGTTCTGATTTTGCTGTGCGTCTGGACAGGTTTAGACCTTACTAATCAAATGTAGCACTGCCAGAATGGAGGAAAATTAGGATGTTCAAATATGCAAATAACAAAGTATCATTCCAATTTATATTTAAATTGGATGGAAAGCAAAGCCGATAAAGTAGAAACTGCAATAATAATTCATAATATCATCCTCCTTTTGCATAATATATACTTAATTATATACTAAAATTGAGTTTCTCTCATTTCCAATAAATTTTATTTATAATTATTAATATTTTATTTACAAGTAATAAATCAATTATTTATAAGTAAATATGTTTATTTATTTTAAAAAGCATTCATATTAATTTATATATAAATTGATAAAGAAATTTTACTTGCAGTATCTTTTATTATAAAATATTATAAACACACCTTGACAATAAATAATACCTAGAAGAAACATTATGAAAAATAGTAATTTGTTTGATAAATACAAATTTACCTGCTAAAAATTTATAAACATAAACAGGAATCAATGGAGGAGACACCTTATTAGGATGAGATTTCTTATCAATAATCACATTTAAAGACTTTGATTTCTCCTTCAATTATTTCATGTAAAAAGTTTTTAAACTTTAATGCTTCCCATTAATTGTTAATTGGCATCTCATTTCTATAATAATAGCTACTCAGAAGGCTGAGATCTAGTGAACTAGAAAAAAGATAGCACTGAAAATATGGTTCAAATTCTAAAACATCTTAGATTCTTATAGACTTCAAAATAATGTAAGTCAGACATTGCCCACAAATCTACACATTAATTTACTTAGTTCCCATAGATACATATATCTTACAATAACCTTTGAAAGTTTACAGGATCCTTACAAAATTTCATTGTAGTATTTACAAAGATATAATTTTTTCTTTAATTTTATATCTATCCACTTAAAATGAATTTTCTCAAATTTGTAAATGAATTAATTAATGTTTACTTCCATCAAAATTCAGCCTGTAAACTATATATGCAAGCTAACAAGAACAGCATTTTCATGTAATTCTTTTTTATTGTAAAGATGATATTTACAGGTTCATGTATTTATGTAAGTCACATATTGAGTACATTTCATTTTTAACAATATCACTTCTTCCCTCACTTTCTTTTATTTATTTTTTCTCCTGAAACTCTGTCTCCTGTCAAATTTTAATTCATTTCCAACACAGTATCTGGTGTCACTGCTGAATTAGTTCACCCTTTGTCTTACCATTTCTTTCCCCTTTGCCTCCCCAAATCAGATAACTTACATAGAAGACAAAAGGTACAGAAATTTAAAAACAACAATGACAAAAGGGGAAAAACAGAATATACCCACAATAAGTAAAAAAATTAAAACCTCTAAACAATATATTTTAACATAATAGGAAAATCAAAGAATAATAGGATAAATAATTTATCAAACTGATGATTGTCAGAGTTCTTGAGATGTACATTACCACAAATCATATAACTAATAATTTAAAAAAAAATTAAATGGTTATTATGAATGTGTTGTACTGAGAGATTACAGATCAGGAGTACATTTCTTTTTGGTCAATGTCACCTATCTTCTGCTCTCCCACTTTTTCCCTTCTGTCCTCATGCATAAGTTGTAAAGTTCTTTTTCAACAGAGTATCTAGTGAGTTAGTTTATGGATTAAAATTTTAATATAAATTATCTCATTTTAGCCTCAGACTAATTCAGTTGATTCATAAATGAGCATGATATCTGTACAATTTTTATGTAGCAAAAATTTGTAGTTAGGTTTTGTTTCGTATTGCAATACAGTATATATTGGGGAATGAGTTTCCAGAATGAGTTTCCTTTCCATACGTTTAGATAATTTGTTAAAATAAATAATATGCAGGAAGTGGTGCCGTGACTCAAGTGGTAGAGTACTTGCCTTGAGCTGGGGGACAGTGCCCAGTCCCAGAAGTCAAGACCCATGAATGACCAAAAATAAAACCCCAAACCTAAACAATACATAAAATAAATAATAAATAACATACAATAATTTTTATCATGTTCTCAACATTTTATGTTGAGAAATAATACTTTTCTTTCTTTGAAATAAGATCAAAATAATTTATTTTACCTTAAATTTCTATCCTGTATTAAAATTACTGTAGAAAATGGCTTACCACATCAGAATATATTACTTAACATCATTATAATGTCTAACTTAATAATCTCAGAAGAAGTCTGTGAAGTTATTGTAAATGTTGGTTGATTGAAATTGATCTGAAATTACCCATTCATTATCATACTACATCCTTGTCAGCTGAACATCAACCTTCAAAGAGATAATGATGCATATAACAACACATTGAACATCTATTTGCAGTTTGACAAAATTCAAGATGTTGATTCCCAAGATACTAAAGCTTGATTATATTTTGATTATAGTTTGAAAATTATATTCAATCTTATGTTTATCACTTATTAGAGCTCATGTTTTTACTGAATCATAATGTGATTGTTTCTTTAGGGATATGTGTATTTTTATACTTTTTATTTAATATGTATATTTAAATGTGTTAACATCTATTTCAATGCAAATCATGCACATTGTACAGTATTTATAAATATGTTACTAAAGAAATCTTGTTTACTTATCATAAATACTCCAATATTTAACATTTGAATAAAGATGAAAACCTGAGAAAATGCTTACAATTGAAGGGATTTTAAAGAAAATACTGCAAATATAAATACTACCTGAGAAACATGTACCATTAGTAGCTTCTCAGGGTTTAATGATGTTCCAGGTAGGTAAGTAAAATTCACACCTTGAACATGAGCACATTTTCATTTCTTGAACACATATTCATGATTTCTGAAGAAACCATGTACATAAGGAAAACAATATATATAAAAGAAAAGGCATGTGATATAATAAAGACTTTAATATAAGTCTTCTATAAAGATGGTTCAGGAAGTAATGTTTCTGTGTTACAAATGGAACATTTGTTTTAAGATATTGTGAATGATTGTTTATTATAGATGTTCATGCATAGGCAGGCAGGCAGTAGAAATCATAGAATTTATTCACTGTTCATCTTCATAAAAAGGGCAATATGGCTTTTTGTGCAGGGTACACTTAAGTCCAAAGTCAATTTATTTCCATATATATGTGTATGTATATATATATATATATATATATATATAATATATTCTACCCCAAACATCCTATTAATTTAGATTCACAATGAAAACAAAAATGATCCAAAGAATGAAAATGAGTATTGAAAATCACTGGGACGTTGAATTTCTCTCCATAAATGTGCAGGTTCAAAACTGTTTAACTAGGGATACAGGTGGACCCATCGCAACAATGAGATGTACACGTCATTATGTCGAAAAACGAACTTAACAACTTTTGTGTGGGGGGGGGAGGAGTATGCGAAGGGATGGGAAGGGGAAACAAAGATCAGGCAACAATGCTTGATAAGAAATGTACTCGTTATCTTGCCCATGTAATTGTAACCCCTCTGGATGGTATTTTCACAATAAAAACAAAACAAAAACAAAAAAACTGGTAGCTCATGCCTGTAATCCTATCTACTGAGGAGGCTGAGATCTGAGGATGGCGGTTCAAAGCCAGCCCGGGCAGGAAAGTCCATGAGCCTCTTATCTCCAATAAAACACTAGAAAACCGGAAGTGGTGCTGTAGCTCAAGTGGTAGAGTGCTTGCCTTGAGCTGAAGAGCTGAGGGACAGCGCTCAGGAGCAGAGTTCAAGACCCATGACCGACAAAAAAAAAAAAACAACAACTGGTAATATTTATACTCAGATTGTTGTAGGAAAACAAAGCAGAAAAATATTTTATGTTTATAAAATAGGTATACCTACTTTATCAAATTGATACATTTTAATAGAATATGAACTCCTAAGTAGAAGAAAACAGAACAGATTGCAATTGGATTGTTTTTCAAAAATACTTACGCTTTTGAAATTGATTAATGAATAAATACAGAAACCAAAGTACAAATTATAAGCACAATTCATAATAAATATATATTCGTGTGTAAGACAGGATCTCTCCAGGTACTACCAAATAGATTCACAATTAAATTTGTTTTAATTATCTAAATATAATCATAACAGTGTTTAGATAATTAATTTAGATAATTAGTGAGTTAATTTTCCCAGTGTTATTTGTGAGTTTCATTCATGAGACTGTTTCAATTGAATAACAAAAGTAGCTCATTTACATTATTTACAAAAAGGTTTTTCTAACAAAATTAACCTTTGCTATTGAAACTTCTCAATATAGCAGAATTAACAATTTAAGAACAAATGATAATATCTGATTGCTTACTCGTAAACACTTCAAATGGATGCTTTATAAAAAATGTCATACGAGGCTACTCCTGTAATCCTAGCTACTCAGGAGGCTGAGATCTGAAGATCATGGTTCAATGCCAGCCCAAGCAGAAAAGTCTGTGAGACTATCTCCAGTTAACCACCAGAAAACAGGAAGTGGTGCTATGGCTCAAGTGGTAGATTGCTAGCCTTGACCAGAAGAGCTGGGTGACATGGCCCAGGCCCAGAGATCAAGCCCCCGGACTGACAAAAAAAAAAACAACAAAACAAAATTAAATTAAAATGTCATATGAAGTTCATTATTGTGTTCAATGAAGAGCTAGTTCAACCAAATGTTATCAGCACTCTTCAACATAAGATACTAGGCGAAAAAAAATAATCGAGATTCTTAAGAATATTGGCATTATTCTATAATGTAACTAGATACCACAAAATACTGTGCCAGTATTACAAAAAGTACCATGTCAGACATCATACTCCCAAATGACTTTTATGAGGAAGTCTACAAAATTGATGTTATAAGTACCAGTCCTGTAATAAATAGATATATATATATGTAATTATATATATATGCAATTTAAGATGTGGGTAATATGAGGCACATAGTTCTTATGGATAAATGTACTTTCTGAAGAGTTAGTATATGGTTATTATTATTTTCCCTATTCAAAATATAAGCAGTCATCATTACTGAATTAAAGAAGTAGACTTGTTCTTTGGAAAACTGTATTTTTCAAATTGATTATAATCCTAAACAGATTTTGTGTGTGTGTGTATGTGTGTGTGTGTGTGTGTGTGTGTGTGTGTGTGTGTGTGTGTGTGTGTGTATGTGAGTATGTGTGTGTGAGAGAGATTGAGAGAGAGCAAGAGAGACAGAGACAGAGACAGAGAACTGGTCCTGGGGCTTGAAATTATGGCCTGGGCAATGTCCCTGAGCTAATTTGCTCAAGGCTAGTGCTCCAACACTTGACACACAGCTCCACTTCTGGCATGCATAATTGGAGATAAGTCTCATGGGCTTTCCTGAATGGGCTGTCCTCAAGCTGGAATTCTCAGATCTCAGTCTCCTGAGTAGTTAGAACTGTAGGCATCATACCTGCTTATAAATTATTTTTACTAAATTAAAGAAACAAATTATAATTTTATAGATAATAATTTTAGCAGCTTTCTTCTCTTTCCAGTAAGCTTTATTCTCAAGTTAAATTCTTAATGTAAATTTTATGGTTTTCAAACATAATTCTTTTCTTGAAAGTGGGATGTAAACATTTTGAGCTATGCCTCTAAAGTTTGTAAAAGTAACTATTCTTATGAGTAGTATTAGGGAAGCCCTCTATTTCTTAACTTTATTCTTCTGTCTGAGGGTAAATACTTTCACGTATTTGGATAAGTCTTTTTTTCTTCTAGATTTTGTTCGATTGAGAAATATGAAAAGTGTTCTGTCATAGAGCCAACATTCCAAATCTAATCATTTACAAATCATGGAATAAACACATTGAGGAATATGTTTACTTCATTGTTTGGGTACATGGAACTGCTTTGACCTCAAATTTGTGAATTTCTAGGACCCAAATATGTTTGTTCTTCCACTGTACATGCCTAGGTGTAGCTACAAGAATATAGTATTTTAATATATATTTGAAAAGTAAAAATTCTGAGACATCCTTAAATATTTCTACCTCTTAATAATTTATGTATATTTTATTTCTGGGAAATAGTTTCATCCTCACTTGTTATCCCCAAAATGTGGAAACCTGATATAGGGATGATTATGCTGTCAAAGTTAACCTAAGCAAAACAATGAGAATCTATGTCTTCTCATGTGAGAGTAGTAATAACCAGTTATCACATCTATTTGGGGAAGTAGAAATAGGAGAATCATGTTTCAGACAAAAAGTTGGATCCCCCATTAAAAAATAATAACAGAGAAAAATAGATTGGCCTATATACAATGGAATATTTTGCAGCCATTAGAAAGGACAAAACAATGGCATTTGCAGGGAAATGGATGGAACTAGAGCAGATTATTTTGAGCGAAGTAAGCCAAGAACAGAGACAAATGGCACATGGTCTCCCTGATATGTGGATGCTAAAGCCAAAATACAAGAAGATATGGCAAACAGGACTAAATAAACAAAAGAGCCACCCATTTTGTCATATCATTGCTAAATGACTCCATGTTCTGGACCATATATATAATAGATACATGCACGCAACAGAGGAGGAACAGAATAAGTGGGAACAGCCCACACTGAGCAAAAGGAAAGAAACATAAACATCACATGATGTGGAAAAATAACTTGTATTGTCAAAGCTCATTGAATTCACAAACTATATAGACCATGATAATGACAATTTGCCTTGTGAAGGTTATTCCACAATACTGTGAAATATGTGAAATTTATGTAATCACCTAATCTCAATTAAAGAAAAAAAAAGTGAGAGAAGGGATGGGTTAGGAGAGATGGGTGACAATGTTGTCAGATACTTTGTACTCATAAACTGTTTGTAGAATGGGAACTTCTTTGTACAACTACTTAAAGATAATAATAAAAATTAAACAAAAAAGAAAAATAGATTGGAACAACTTTCCAGCAAACATGAAGCTCTGAATACAAAGCTATCTACAGTCAAGACATGAAGAAATCATTTTCTCCAATACATTCAACTTTTTTGTGTTTGGTAAGCAAAGGTTGCTTCCCAAATCAACAAATCTCTGCCACATTTATTATGATGTGGGAAAAAATAAAAATGCAAATTTGTTTAAGTAAATATATTTATTTAACATAAATATTATCTTTAAAGGCATCTTGAGTAATTTTGAGTAGCTATTTGCTGCATTATCCATAACAAAAAAATCTTGCAGCGTTCATTTTAGAACAAAACAAATCTACTGTTATTTCCCCCTCTGAAGTCACATTGTGTAAGCTAAATTGTTAAGTAAATACAATAAAATGCAGAGCCATTAAAGACCTAACAGATGCAGTTTTGTTAATTATGACACACCTCATTTAACTATAACCAGATCATTTGAATATTTTTTGAAAATATTCCAAATTTTTTTCTTGAGCAGTGTTACCATTAGGTGGCAGTATATTCTTGAACCATCATTGAAATAACATTCTGCCTCTTTAAACTAAAATTTCAACACATCCATTAACATTAACTTTGTGATGAGTCACATTGTAGTTACAGTTTTGATTCATTTCTTAACTTTTAATATTTTGTGACATTTGATTTCTTAAATATCATGTGTCACTCTCTAGGAGACTATATTACAGTAGCTAAATGTATTTATACTGATCATTAGCATTATTTGTTAGGAATACTTCTGATACTCTTCATTTCTTTTAAAAGATCTAGTCAATACCTTAAAATAAAAAGTTTTTGCATAGCTAAAGACATAGCTACCAAACTAGAAAGACAGCCAACCAATTGGGGAAAGTTATTTACCAGCAATATATCAGACAAAGGCCTCATATCCATTATATAGGGATCTTAAGAAATTAATCCCTCCCAAATCTAACAAACCAATCACTAAATGAGCAAGGGAACTAAAGAGAGTCTTCTCAGAAGAAGAGATAAAAATGACGAAGAAACACACGAGGAAATGTTCCTCATCCATGGCTGTAAAGGAAATGCAAATAAAAACAACCCTGAGCTACTACTTACCCCGTCAGAATGGCCCACATCCTAAATTCAGTCAACGACAAATGCTGGAATGGATCCAAAGAAAGAGGAACACTATTGCACTGCTGGGGAAATGTACATTAATACAACCACTTTGGAAAGGAGTCTGGAGGCATTTCAGAAAGCTAAATATAGACCTTCCCTATCACCCAGCCATACTACTCCTAGGCATCTACCCTGAACAACAGGAACCAGGATACAAGGACACATGCACCTCCATGTTCATTGCAGCAGTGTTCACAATAGCCAAGATATAGCAATAATCCAGCTGCCCTACTACAGATGAATGGATCCAAAAATTGTGGTACCTATATACAATAGAATATTTTGCATCCATTAGAAAGTACAAAATAATAGCATTCATGGATGGAACTAGAACAAATCATGTTGAGTGGGGTAAGCCAAGATCAGAGAAACAAATGACATATGGTCTCCCTGATATGGGAATGTTAAATCCAAAATGAAACCAAGAGATGACAAAGTAAACAGGAACTCAAGAAACAAAGGACTTCTACTTAATTTGTAGTATTCTTTCTTGATGACTCCATGCTCTTGACCTTATATATGGCATATACATGTGTACATCTGAGGGAAGCTAGGAGGAGAGCACAGAATCTGAGGGAAATGGGAAAATATAAAACAGAAGGGCCCATCAGCTGCACAGGAGATTGATGAAAATGAACTAAGCCACCCAAGGGCAGTGAAAAGAGGGAGGGAAGGAGAGAGAAAGAGGAAAGGCTTATGCTAAGCAGTAGGAAAGAAATGTACATGTCACCCAATGTGGAAGAAATAGTTGTATTGTCAAAACTTATAGAATTCATAAATTTTATAGACCATGATAATGACAATTTGCCCTGTGAAGGTTAAAATGTGTTTGTGACTTTAAGTATCACTATATCACAATACTGTGAAATTGTGAAAATTATGTAATCACTTAATCTCAATAGAATTGTTGTAAAAAAGAATTAGTCACTGTTTATTGTCCTTGATTTAGATCACATCTCTTTGCACTATAGGTTATTTTGATACTGAATTATATTTTGAGGATCTTACCACAAAAAAAGTAGCTATTTATTGTAAAATGTTCTAGTTGAGGGAAAATGCAATATTTCAGTACTCAAAAGAGTACTCAAAAGAGTAAGAATATAATACACTACAAACTAGTTTTCATTTAAGAATAAAACAATGTTTAAAGGTGTATATATATACATTCTAATTGAGTCTTGAAATAACTAATGATATTATGTTGTTTTTAAAAATTTTCCAAGTTAAATTTTATGTAATATACTTGAAAAAGCAGTATAATATACCTCTACTTATTATCACATCAAGTTAAATATTTTTAATATTAACTTTGGAAAATTACTAAGAATTTTGAATACTGGTGGATAAACTATGATACAAATTTGATGGTGAGTTGGATAGAATATTTGCATTATTATTATTATTATTGGGTCCGGTCTTGGGGCCTGAACTCTGGGCCTATGCTCTGTCCCTCAGCTCTTCAGCTCAAGGCTAGCACTTTACCACTTGAGCCACAGCGCCACTTACAGCTTTCTTTTTTCTGCTTATGTGGTGCTGAGGAATCGAACCCAGGCCCTCAAGCATGCAAGGCAAGCAAGGCAAGCGCTCTACCACTGAGCCACCTTCCCAGCCCAATATTTGCATTATTATTATTATTATTATTATTATTATAAATTTTGTTGGTCGTGGGCCTTGAACTCTGGGCCTGAGCGCTGTCCCTCAACTCTTCAACTCAAGGCATTTGAGCTACAGCTTCACTTCCGGTTTCCTGGTGATTTATTGGAGATAGTCTCTTGGACTTTCCTGCTCGGGCTGGCTTTGATCTGAGATCCTCAGATCTCAGCCTCCTGAGATTACAGGAGTGAGCCACCAGCGCCTGGCTTATTATTGTTTCTTAATGTCTGTATTTTCAAAAATAAATGAACATTTAAATTGGTTTTCCAAGGAACTGTTGAGAAAGTGTGACTAAGTAAGGCACAGAAATGCCTAATCGTTTGTTATTTATGGCAGTCAACATTTGGTATAATGTAAAGTCACAACACAGTGAACTTGAAGTTTCTGTGAAAAATAAATACTATGGGAAATAGTTACTATTGAAATTATATTTTTCTTTTTTCAGAATTTATATTTATTGTTTTCCATCATACAGACCTTAAAAGGAAGATTATTGATACAATGCACGTACTGACGAACATATGAAATCAATGTCATAACAGTTTTTACCAGCATTAGATTTAAAATGTTTAAAAATCAAAGTACTGCTCATGAAAGACTAGAAAATGTTTTTGTAGAAACATATTGATGTGTATGTACTGATGTGTGTGTCAAAAATTTATTACATCATATCCTCAAATTAAATATATGAGACAAAAATGGAGGTACACTTTGTAAACTCCAGGCTGAGGCAGGAGCATCCACAGTTCAAGGTTAACCTGAGCTACAGTATGAATCCCTGCCTCAAAATAAGTGTGAAGTTTGGAACATAAGTTTAGCTGAACATCATAAGCTCAATAATGACCATATCGTGATAATGACTATAGAGAAAAATGTTATGTTTTACAATCTGAATTAGGAAATGAAAATAAGATGCACAATATATAATTAGGAAAATTGCTTATTAAATATGAAGTATATTATTGCCTAACATAGTTGTTTATGTATATGTGTTTTTGAATGTAAGAAGAATATGATGGTACCTACTGATGAGTCAGGACCATTCAGTAACCAATTAAAATTATATATTTCATAAGATAAATTCTTAAAATACAGCAAAAAGATAATTGAAAAGTTATATTTAAAAACTCTTCAAAATATTTTTATGCTAATTATTTTTAATTGATTAATAATTTTTTAGTTGTTATGTGTAATTGGATGCTGTGCAATATGTATATTGGTTAAGTTAGTACATTTTGTGGAATATCTATTATAATACAAATTGGTGTCTGGTTTTGAAATTTTGGAAATTATTATCTTTCACTTCATCTGATAGTATAATATGTTGATTTAACCATCTGAATAATGATATTTACAAAGTTTTTATTTTTTATACCAGTCCTTGGGCCTGAACTCAGATCTTGGGCATGATCTCTGATCTATTATGTTCAAGGATAGCACTTTACCACTTGAACTACAATTTGACTTGTGGCCTTTCAGTGGTTAATTGGAGATAAGAGTCTCATGGACTTTTTTGTGTGGGCTGGCTTTGAAAAGCAATCCTCAGATCTCAGCCTCATAAGTAGCTAGGATTCCAGGCATGAGCCACTAGTCTCAGTCAAGAAAGTTTCTGCTTAAGAAGTAATTGGAGTGATATATGATGATGAACTTCTGTATTGTCAGTTTGGGAGAAGGATGATGAGTTCCAGGATATCCTTGGCTACAAAGTGAGAGGGCTTTTCAGAAAGACAAAATCTTGCAAGTTTGATGTGTGCTTTAAATTTGTACTACATTTTGTACAATAATAAAACTAGCTAGCCTGTGTGTGTGTGTGTGTGTGTGTGTGTGTGTGTGTGTGTGTGTGTGTGTGTGTGTGTGTGTGTGTGTGTGTGTGTGTGTGTGTGTGTTGGTGGTGGTAGTATACTTGAAATTCACAGATCCATCCTTGCTAAGCAGCCACATTCAGCTAAGCCATACCTTCTGGTAATTCCACTGGCAATCTCTGTGACTCAATTTAGTATTCATGAGTAGATCATCTAAATTCTTGGCTGCTAATACTGAATATGCAGCCTCTCTTAACCTGTCTCCTCAATCTATGTAAGAGTCTGTCTTGAAAATGAGTTATTCTCTTCTTTCTGGTTTCCAATCTGCTTTTTAGTACATACAGTTTCCTCAGGTGATGACTAGAAGTAGTCATTATTTCTTCTCTATTTATGATTCAACAATAATCTAAGATTCCTTAGCTTCCTGTGTTTCCTTTCCTGCTCTAAGAATATTTGCTTTCTAGATCTGCATTTGATTCAGTCGAGTTAAACTCTTACGTTAGTATACATTTTGTCTAAGCTTTTCCTTTTTCCTTATGAATATTTGCTTCTCCACTTACAAAAAATAATCAGGTGACCATCCAACAATGGATAAAATAACCTTCCTGAGAATATTGATACTCCCCATCAAAATATTTTTGAAGATGTTTTCCAACAGAATATTCTCTACCATCCATAGAAGAAACAAAAAGTGAGGGAAGAGACTAAAAGTCAGAAAAGAAGCCTGAGAAAACAGAAAAAAATGCAGTCAGGTTTATGCAGGTACATTTCATTTAGTGTACATGAATGTATTTCACATGTTTTTTTAAACTTATAGTACTTTCATAGAATGTTCATTCAGCATTACTGAATTTTGCTGGGCATTAAGTCTTTTATTTATCAATCTCTCTCAATTTTTCTATAAATTCTTTTATGACAACACCAATAATGGTTTTTCATGCTTGGACCAATCAGTGAAGACAGGATAAAAATCCTAATGAAATGTCATCTGGTACTAATCTTGATGAGGCCATTTACATGTGTCTGAAGAGTTATTACAAATGCTTGCACTCACATAATGAAGCTCTCTTGTGAGCACATGTATAGATCTTGACCACATTGAAAATGGTTTGAAAAGGATGAGGAAGGTTAGGCTTTCTTTGTGGTTAAGAGTGAGGGTATAGAGTTCCCACGTGTAGGTCTAATCTCCCTAATCGGAGTTTCCTGCCAGCATTATGGAAGGTCGATGGACTTGTTTTTAGACTTTCATGTGACCTGATAATGTTACACAATGTACATGGATGATATGACCAAGCTACTGAATACCTTAAGAGGAAATTAAATGGTTGGCATTTACAATCCCCTTCACAAAACTGAAAAGCTGAAATCTTCCTCTGGCAGAAATGGTTAAGATGACCCCAGCTGAAGTTAAACGATTACTATATGGTAGCTATTTTGAGAAGGGGGTCATTAATCTGTACAGAAACCAGAAAATAATGGAAATAATTAATGGCTGTTTGTTGTGAATCTAGTGTCATAATCTTACACAGGAAGTGTAATAGTGAATGTATTTGAATTACTGATTCCAGCCAAGTCAATCAGTGATTTCTAAACACTTGTCAGTCACAAACTTAGTGAATTAATTCCACTCAACAACTTCTTAGCTGAATTTTTTTCAGCTTCAGAAAAACATATGAACAACCCACATAGCTACTAACATTCCTCTAAATTATCCATAATTCAGTGCCAAAGCTAAATTGTATTCAGATTTCTCAAAGAACATGCGTTTCATTTTATTTTTCACATTGGTTATTTAAATGCTAAATCAGAACAAATATGGCAGAGCTTACTAAATCCCACAGATCGTTGCTTTAAATGAAGTAGAAGGCCCCACCACTTCAATACAATTTCTAGGTATTATGTAATTAGGTAAAAACAGATACTGACTTTCTCATTTCTCAGTATGTTGAAGAAAATCAGATACCTTTTTGGCCTTTTTCATTTATGGAGTGGCAGAAACAACACATATCCTGATTACAAATTACATTTAAGCTCAATTATTCTTCCTAGAATGGGGCCCTGGAGCAGAAAATATTGAGAAGCTGCAAAATGAAGATCCTTGCATTAAAAATACATACTTTGATGCTGAGACTATACCTCATTGCAGGCAAGCACACGGCAAATGAAAGCAAATGAAATTAGACATGTTGATTATTACATCAAGAAGCATTAGCAACTTCCTATACCTTTTCCGAACTTTAATAGGTCTACAATGGCTTGATATGGCCCATAGGTTCCTTCCTGATCAAGAAACTGCCTTCTTTGAATGTGTGCCCAAAACAGAGTTTCTTATAGACCTTAAGTCTATGACTTACCTTAAATGACAGAGTAAAAAGAATCATGATTGCTGCCTAGGTGGAGAGCTCCTTTGTGCAACCTATTAATCAAATCTATCCAATCCTCCTGCTAGAAAATACGTGCTATTGTATATCATAAATGAATGATGCTAGTGTTTTCCATATTACCTACTTTCTTCTATATTATTAAATTGTAACAAGAAAAAAACATAAAGGTGTTTATTAAAGAGTATATATAATAGGTATAGTTACAGATTAAGTAGAAAATGCTTCAGGATTAAGACCTTAAAATATAAAATGACCTAAAATTATAGAGCAGTCTTGTTGTACTCATTGCAAGGTAAAATGTATTCCAAATAGACCATTTATTTTCTTTCTTTAAGAAGTACAAACTGTATAGGTCACATAGTCAGGCAAAATGTCCTCAGCAGGATATACAAATTTGAAACCTTTGTAAAGGCAATGTTTTTGTTCCCTGTAATTAGGCAATTAATTCTACTGGCATTTATAGGCTACATGTGGTGAGAGAAGAAGAGATAAAGAAAAGTAGTAAAATCAAATATTTCAATTTTCCTTTAAAGGTCACTGAATTATATGACCTACCTTAGAAGTATTTAACTTGAAATAAAGAAGTCAGGAAACAAATGAGCTGAGTAATTCAAGTTCAGAAATTTGCTACTTTAATTAGAACATAAAAGAACTTTTTTCTTTTCAAGAATTCATTGGCAAGTTGGCATAAATTGTCTCTCTGTAACTCTTTTGAAAAAGCCTTACTTAACACTTTATTGTATCCATTCATACACGTACATATTATGCACAAAGTTTAGTTTTTCTTTTATAATAAAATATAAACTAAAAATGAATGTTTTAGCTGTCTAATATTGCAAGATACTATGTTTTCAGATCGTATAAATATGTATGTAAAAGCACAGATTCACCTGTTGAAACAGAATGGATTTATTTGAAAGCTAAGCACTGGTCTCTCTCTCTCTCTCTCTCTCTCTCTCTCTCTCTCTCTCTCTCTCTCTCTCTCTCTTTCTCTCTGTATATGTGTGTATATAACATATATATATATATATATGTTAACTCATTGTTGAAATTTCAAATATAATGTCAATTATTGTCTCCCATAATGAGAGAAATAATGGGATATTATAGAAATATACCAGTGACATATGAAACTTTGAAAAAGAAATTCTATCAGATAATAAATATATAATAGCTGTGTTGGAGATTATTTTCTAAGAAAGATATTTTCTTTGAA
The DNA here is from genome assembly GCF_024711535.1 of Dipodomys merriami. NCBI lineage: Eukaryota > Metazoa > Chordata > Mammalia > Rodentia > Heteromyidae > Dipodomys > Dipodomys merriami. Next base: position 108,423,081 of record NW_027203381.1, on the reverse strand, counting down.
AGCCTTTGATAATTCAGTCAGGACACATACATTCCTTCCATATTAGGTTATAAAGAAACCCTGAACACATTTTTTAAATGGAAAACTGCACCAAACAAATACATTAAAATTACAAAATAACAACAGAGTGTTAGTGTTAGGGAAGCATGTAAACAGTCCCTCCTAAGTAATATGTAATTTAATTGGTAATTGCATTTAAACTAATTTTCCATTAAGACTGGAATATATGGACTGGGAAGTTGGCTCAGTGGTAGAGAGCTTGCCTCAGCATGAGGCCCTGGGTTTAATTCCTCAGCACCACGTAAGCAGAATAAAAACCAGAAGTGGCGCTGTGGCTCAAGTGGTAGGGCACTAGCCTTGAGCGGAATTGCTGAGGGACAGCAGCCAGGCCCAGAATTCAGCACCCAAGACAAAAGAAAAAAAAAAAAAAGATTGGCATATAACCATATAACTAATTATTATGTCACAGATCATGAGTTCTCTTTTAATATGGGTTCCTAAATTATTGATTAAAGTTGTTATGGAAACTCTAGCATCATAAAATGATACAAACTGTAGATCCTGATGTATCTCAAAAGACTGAATATGTACATAAGGACTTTTCCTACTGTTCAAATAAAATGCCTTCTTCATTCCTCTTATAGTTAACTATAATGAAAAAGGAAATGTGAAAGTAAAAATATCTACCAGGACTTTGATGAAAGAAGTGGAATAACCACAAAGAAAGAGCCTGGTTGATGATATTGTGAGCTAGTTTTAGTAACTGGAGACAATGTCTTCAACTGATTCGAGAGAGGAACCTCATAGACCTTCAATTTTTAAATTCCACTTTTTTTTTCACTTGTAATATTTGTTCATCCTAATGACATGAGAAAAGGGACAGAACGCATCAAGATAGCTATTTTTTTTTTTACATTTCTTTTTTTTTTGTGGGGGGGGGCTCCGGTTGTGTGGCTGAACTGTAGGCCTGGGCACTGTCACTCAGCTCTTCAGCTCAAGGCTAGCGCTCTACCACTTGAGCCACAGCGCCACTTCCGGCTTTTTTCTTTTTGCTTATGTGGTGCTGGGGAATCGAACCCAGGGCCTCATGCATGCAAGGCAAGCGATCTACCACTGAGCCACCTTCCCATCCTCAAGATAGCTAACTAATTATCTAAAGATGAACCTATAAAGACAATACACCATAAATATACCAAACAGTTGTATATGAGTAACCATATATATTCATATGAAATACTATTCAACAATACGAGCTTCTTTTATAGCTACTACCTTAATGAGTCTTACACTGAGTAAAAGAAATAATCAGGCATACAGAGTTAAATCCTATATTTCACTTACATGTTGAATCTTAAAAATAAAGTTTCAGTTCATGGAAGTATATCATCAATCAGAGACATGAGATCTGGAATGTTGAGATTGAGTAAGCATGGCTGGAGACTATTGGCTAATGTATAGAATTTTTGCAGTCACAAATTTTAGTAAACAGGTGACCTTTTATGTGTGTAATTAATTACTGAGAGTCAATAGCATATAATATATAATGCTATGTTTTATGTGGTGTTCATATATTGTATAGCTATACATATATGTATATAACATACATATATGACATAACACATACATGTATATGTACACATGTATATATACACATATACCATTTATATAACATATATGCATAGATCTACTCATCATTTCTAACTGGAAAATTGCTTGCAGTTTCTTCCTGAATGTTTTTGATAGGTTCAGGGACAATGATCTGAGACCCACACTGTACACTGACCCTGTTGAGTTTGAAGATGAGCAAGTCTGCTTCCATCTTTCAACTCACTTATTACAAACAAGCAAGAGGCTTTCTGCTTTATTTATGGACATTTTTTTCCTTTTTCCTACTTTCCTGATTTATGCCAATATTTTCACTGATTTAAAGATCTCTAAGTATTGGGCTTATAGTGCTTACTGCTATTTCTAAGTACAAGATTATTATAATGTGACTCAAGTTGAAATTATATGAATTAGATGCACTCTATCTAGGCATGAATTATGGTATTATTGCCTATGTATCCTATGTTGTTATCTCAGCATATTAAACTAAATAAATCCTCTTTAAACAGTAATATATAACAATTGTATATTTGGAGGAAGACAAAATATTGTGAACAAAAGATCACAGATAGGTAATAATATGTTTCTCTGAAAACTATTATTTGCAAATATAATTTTTACATACTCCAATGTAAAAACTGAATATCTACAGTGTTCTTGTGAACATTCAGAATATAATAATTAAACTGCATAGTGTATTATGAGAATGGAGATAGAACTTTATCCTATCTCAGTGCTCTTCTGAGAGTTCGTGGGTTCAGGATATAAAAATTTGGGGGGGACTCATAGCCACAGGTGACATATTAAACCAGGGATGATCCCTCCATATTGAAATTTGTCCCAAACTCAAAGGAAACCAAGATGTCTATGCAGAAGGTAGCTGAGTCATTTAGGCCAGTTGAGGCCTCAGACACAAGCTTGTGGCAATGTACCATGCATTTGGAGAATCTCCAGGTAAATAGGAATAAACAAATCAACTGTACATTTGGGGGAAATTAATTTTAAGATTACTATCACAAAGTCTTTAACGCATTTCCTAATGGGAAGCAGGAAATAGTTCTATCTTCTTCATCCCCCCCATCTCAATCCCATAATTCTAAACTAAATTCTTGCTAGAATTTGAAAACAATTACACTTAGTGCCTCAATAATGCAATTGGCTCAAAAGATTTATCCTTTTATAACTTGCAAAAACATAGACTCGAAGTGAAATTATCAAAGCAGATGAAGATTGACAGAAGAGAAGATATAAAGGATATGGGATGGATGCCCAGAAAAAAAAATCATATGATGATCAATGAAATGGTCTTGTTATGCATAGAGGGCTTAGTTGGCTGCTGAATTTACAAAATAATTTGAGTTGGTATCACTTTTGTGAATGTGGAATGTGGAATGAAAGCTTATCCTAGAGAGATACACACAAAATAGACAGAAGTCTATTATGTGAGTTTGATTCTTAGAATACTAGGCTTAGTTTTCTAGTTCTTTTTTTTTTGGTTAGTCATGGGGTTTTCCTGTCTTTTTTGACTAATGTAAATTTTAAGATATTATGAAAATACTAGGTCTGGAATGTAGAGGGGGAAAAACAGAAAAAATGGTAATGAAGTAAAGAATTACCACAATTTAAAACTATTTGAAATAATTTGAAGTCAGATTCCTTGCCCAAATTGGGAAAACTATGACAACAATATTATATGTGGCAAAAACACTTTATTCTTATAAATGTTCATTTCTAATCTTGTATTCATATCACAGAGTAATTGGGAGTGATACAAAATTCTTAATATTTATAAGCATAGAGAATAAATATCAGAAGAGAATAATGTCAGAAGAGAATAATTTTTTTCACTTCTTTTTTTTTTTCCTTTGGAAGGTTTGGTTTTTATTCTTTGGGATTTTACATACAGATATTTTATATACTGAAAATAAGACCACATATAAACAAAGGTAGTTTTATTTCTTACATTCCAATTTCTTTTCTTTTTTTAAAATAAGTTTTGTTTTTAATTGTGAAAATACCATGCAGAGGGGTTACAATTACATGAGCAAGGTAATGAGTACATTCCTTATCAAGCATTGTTGTCTCCTCCTTTGTTTTCCGGCTACCATCCCTGCCCTCCCATCTCCACGACTACACTCTCCCCTACCCCCTCCAAAGTTGTAAAGTTCGTTTTTCGACATAACATCTTGTACATCTCATTGTTGCAATGGGTCCACCTGCATCCCTACTTAAACAATTATACCAACATCAAATACAGTGAAAAACAGGGCTTATACCGTGGGGGAGGGACATACAAAGCAAAAAAAAAAAATTACCTTATAAATTCTCACCAACAATGCAGTAGGGTTCCCTTCTGTCCACATCCTCTCCAGCACCTGTTATTAGAGTTCTTGATTATAGTCATTCTAACTGGGATAAAGTGGAATCTCAGTGTTCTCTTGATTTACACTTAAAAAAAAAAAACTATTTTATTGTGAAAATACCATACAGAGGGGTTACAATTACATGGGCAAGGTAATGAGTACATTTCTTATCAAGCATTGTTGCCTCCTCCTTTGTTTCTCCTTACATACCTTCCCATCTCCCCCTCCCTTCCCTGCCCCGCCCACACCAGGCTGAAGTTGTAAAGTTCCTTTTTCAACTTAACGACTTGTACATCTCATTGTTACAATGGGTCCCTGTATCTCTATTTAAACGGTTTGTTTTTGCCCTTCCCCTCCACAACTTATACCGACATCAAATACAATGAAAGCAGGGATTATACGAAGCAACAAAGAAATCATCTTATAAATATGTTAGAAACAATCGCAAGAAAGAAAAAAACATTTTAATACTTATCTTGGGGATTTGCATTTCTTTTATAGCTAGAGAAGTTAAACATTTCCTCATGTGTCTATTGGCCATTCTTGTTTCCTCTTCAGAGAAGTTTTTCTTTAAGTCTTTAGTCCACTTATTAATTGGGCAGTTGTTTCTTTGAGGATTTGTTTTTGGGGGGTTTAAATTTTTGAGTTCTAAGTATATTTTAGATATGAGACCCTTGTCGGTTGTATGGCTGGTGAAAATCTTCTCCCAATCTGTGGGCTTTCTATTGATCTTGCTAGCTATGTCCTTTGCCATGCAGAAGCTCTGCAACTAAACTTCTTCAACCACTTTGGAAAGCAGTATGGAGGTTCCTCAAGCGATTCCACATAGAGCTCCCCTATGACCCAGCCATTTGGTCATTTACCCAAATGATCACAAACAAGACCATACTAAAGCTACCAGCACAACTATGTTTATTGCAGCATTATTTACCATAGCTAAGATATGGAACCAACCCAGATGCCCCTCAGTAGATGAATGGATCAAGAAAATGTGGTATATCTACACAATGGAATTCTATGCCTCCATCAGAAAGAATGACATCACCACATTTGTTAGAAATGGAAAGACTTGGAAAAATTATATTAAGTGAAGTAAGCCAGGCCCAAAGAAACATAGGTCCCGTGGTTTCCCTTATTTGCAATAACTAGTATATGTCTGAGACAAGCAGAAAAGGTCAGATAAGATGATGTTAGGGGAATGAACCCCAAGATAAGGACACAAGTGGTTTTTTCTTTCTTGCTATTGTTTCTTCTACTTCTTATAATTTGAATCCAGTGCAGCATATTCTCACATCAAGTTTCTATGGCTCCTTCTGGTTATGATATCTTGAAACATAGAAGAGATAGTGAAGAGATGAACTGAGGGTTTTTATGTAAACAGTATGAGTGGCGATGTGTCATATACAGATGATTATAATGAAGTTGGTCTGAATACATCAAGTGCTGAAATACTTTGGTGAAAATATAAATAGAGTATTCCACTCATCAGTTAATGAAGACCTGGAGTTCTCCCTAGTTTCAATTCTAGCTAAATTGTTGATAGAAGTATGGTATTGAAAACAAAGCCGTAGGGGAAAAACATAATAACCTCTGATTCTGGTTAGTTTCTGTAGGACAATTATCTGATTCATGTTTTTCTTGTGGAAGACAGGAATTTTGCTTATACCAAACTTCAGTAAAATGGCATTTCAATCAATTTTTAGCATGAGTGTCTCTTATTATTTATCTTTTTCAATGTCTAAGGCTTAACTGTATGCATATACATATGGATAGATATACAGATGTCTATCTCTCTATATATCTATGTATATGCATTTGTATATATCCATGTATCTATGTGTGTATGTGTGTATCTTACAGCTTTGTAGAAGCAACGTATATACTAAGAAGAACAAATTCAAATATTTTTGTTCTGTTCTATTATTTTCACAAGTGGTATACTCAGGCAGGCTACCATTATGACTCCTTTTGATCATATTTATGATAAGTTGTGATTTGTTGGAGATATAACATTTTTGTGGTTTATTCTGATTAAAATAATGGGCAAACAAAATAAGTTTTGTCAACAAAATTTAATAGAAAATATTGCAGCATGATATATTTTTTCTTATCACAATATATGCTTTGTTTCAAATACTAAATATATGAAGATAGTACAGACAGCAATTAAAGACATAAAACTTGGGAAATTGCATCAATAATTTAGCATTTTATACCTAAAGAAGAATATTGATATAAAAATAAATGATTTTATGTACCAAATCCAAAGTAGTAGAAATAAACCGCCATCTGTTCCATTTAATATAATTATGAAAAATTAGGCTCAGAATGAATTCATTTTGTAATTTGTTCAGAATAGTGAAATGAAATTTTCCCTGACATTTTATAGATTGAACATTCTTCATATTTCCTAATTTGCTTTGGAATAAATGGAGTCTTTTATGTAGTATGTGAAATATTATTTAGTAGAACTAGTTTAGTTTACCAATGTGTATCAGCACACAACCATATTAGTTTAGTATTTGAAAGCTAAAGAATTTAGTTTTTTGATATTTTTACTTCCTGTAAAAGTCAGAGAATTCTATTTAGTCCTTGCAGTACAAAAATCTCAACTCACATCTTTGATAATGTATAGAAGCACATGTAAGTATAAATATGTAGGTCTATATGCATGCACACTCACAAGTGTATAAATTGTGTCCATAAGATATTTACATGTGTAAATTTTGTACATAAGATATTTACATTGAAATAGTTTTTATAGGGGCTGGGAATGTGGCTCAGTGGTAGAGCGCTTGCCTTGCATGCATGATGCCCTGGGTTCGATTCCTCAGCACCACATAAGCAAAAAGAAAAAAAGCCAGAAGTGGCGCTGTGGCTCAAGTGGTAGAGTGCTAGTCTTGAGCTGAAGAGCTGAGGGACAGTGCCCAGACCCAGAGTTCAGGCCCCACGACCGGAACCCCTGCCCCTCAAAAAAGAAATAGTCTGTATAGTACACATATAGTTATAAATAAAGGCCTATAGGTATACATCCCCTTAAAAACTTTCTTATGTCTCACATAAAGAAGTTCTCGACGTTTTTAGCCTGGACTTCTGTTCTGATTCTTTTCAGAACCAAGATGATCTTGGAATTAAGTGGACAGAGAGATCAGAAATCCATATAAGTGTAGTAAATGCAAAGTCTGGTAAAGGTACACTGTTAAATTCTACCACAAGCCTCGTGATGTCAACCTCTGTAATTGTTAGGATGAAATTTATGAGCCATTGATAACATTCTGTCCTATTTTTCATTATTATCACCATTGGATTGGTACCACCTGTGATTTGATTGGCATTTTCCCTGATGACTAACAATGCTTTCCATAATTATATTAATATCTTGTTGGAAATTTATACCTTCTTAAGTACAATGTATATTTATGTCCTTCACCCATTTTTAACACATATTGTTTGGTTTATTGTTAGTAACTCATTATTATTTATTGAATTCTTTAATATGGCTTTTCATCATAGATGAATCTTTGTATTTTGCAAGTCTCCTAGTCTTTGGCATATATTTTTATTTTCTATATTTACTTTTTCTTGGAGTCCAATTTTGGGTTTATGATGGTTTGTTTAATAGATTCACCCTCAGTGTTATACCTAAGAAACCTGTAGCCTTACCCCAAACTCAAAGATTGTTTTTCTGAGTTCTCCCTAATCTGTTTCTGTTACTATAACAAAATACCTATGCCAGCTCTTTTATAATAAAAGAAGTTCATGTTGCTCACAGTGACAAAGATAGAAGCACACAGCCCTGACCTATGCTTGGCTTTCACTTGTACCCTTTATCAGGTATCAGTATGGAGCCAGGGGAGTGGAGAATTTCTGTTGGTGTATGTGAATGAAAGATTTAGGGGAGGGGGCCAGATTCCCTTAAACAATCCATTTAGGCTGGAATCCATTTGAGCAGACATATGTTAGGCCCTTCCAATGATAAGTCTATCCCCTTAACCAGACTGCTTCCTTTGTGTTTTTCAACTGCAAAACAAGTAAATAACAGCTGATTAATTGGGGAAGTAAAACAGAGTTAGGACTAAGAGTTTATATTTTTGTTATATTTTTTCTCTATATTAAAATCATGCAAGCAAGTTTTTATATTAACATTATGTACTTTACAGGGTTTTCCTTAAAAATTAGTTTTTCTATTTCTCTATAATCACCATGATATTAAGGTAATGAAAAACATAATTAAACTTGAATTTGTTAAAATTATAGGGTTGATTGTTTTTGAACTATTAAGCTAATTAATCTTTACTGTTAAATTATATTCCTTTTAATTTCCTGTAACAATGCTATTAATATTAAAATCAGAGTATACTCTGGTCAGACACAAAATATAGGTTTTATATTTCAATCAGCTTCTCGACTGATATAAAGATATTTTCCAAAAGGAAAAAACCTTATGAATATGAATTTTAAATTTTGGTTTTATCAAGTAGGAATTAATTTCTGCATGAAGTATGAGGTATTTAAATTGTTATGTGTGTATATTTGTCATTTCCACTCTTATAAAGCCGAAAGAGTGATTTTTAAATGAAAAATATGCTGTAGATGACAAATCAGTTTAAAATAAACTATATCTCTATATATTAATCTTTGGCAATTAAAACAACATTTTCTGTTCTTAGGCAGAAATGTGAAACTCAGGTAAGTTTGAACATAATTTCTGGACCTAGGAAAAGAGACATGTTAGAACAATAATAGATCATGAAACAGTCTGTGAGGTATATATAAGTGATTTTTACTTACCATACTTGAACTATTTTAGGAGCCTATTTTCTTTTTTTCAGGTTGTTCCCTGAGACTTTAAATATATGAATAGTTGTTAAGGCAACCTATGAGAGGATCTATCTGACCCTCTGTTTTCCCATGGTAGTCACAGCTGGCCAGCATGTGTTTTATTTTAATCCATTTGGTCTGAGGTTTTACCGAATGTAGGACAAACATAAAGGACTGTGTGTACAAAATGCCCAAGATGCAATCTGAATGTGCTGTCTAAATTTCAACAACAGTGAATGAGAAAGGCTGGATGTGGGATTTTACTAGGAAACTTTGTGGCTGCACAGTTAGATCTAAATACTTAACGATGTCAAATTGGCCCTGTTTATTTTGCTTGGTTCTGCACTTCAGATGTCAAACAAAATCCAGCCTCTTAAGAAAGTTTCTTAATCTATGCCTGTACCAACAGTCCAAGATCAGATTTATGATGATTTTGTGTTACTCATTTGATTGTAGCTACTTAACATGACTTGATTTCTACTTTGAGTGTCCTAGAAATCTATTCTGCACTCTACTTTGAACATCTGCTTGAGAATGGTTATTTAATTAGTCAAGTGTTTTGTTTTTGAAAATCCTGGTTATGCACCAGTTACTCTGATAATGAAAACATGAGTATTTCAACACTATTTTGATTAGTTATTTGTGTTAAAGGGGATGGGAAGTGTATGTAAGAATAATTACACCAAACGTGTAACATGTCTTTGCAAAGATACCTAATAAAATATACTATGGATGTGAGTAGATTTAAACAGATTTTAGTGTTGTGTGGGTCTGTATTTGACTCATATATAACTTTTTTGAATTACAGGTTTTCTTTATTTTATATATGATTTTTATTATCAAGGTGATGTACAGAGTGGTGACAGTTATACATAAGTAAGGTAATGAGTACATTTCTTTCTGAGCAGTATTACCCTCTCCCTTGTTTTCTCCTGTTTTTCCTCCCCACAACTCCCCCTCACCCAAGTTTTAAAGTTCATTTCCAACATAGTGCCTAGTGAGTATTGCTATTGCATTGGTTTATTGTAGCCATGGGTTTGCAGTTATATTCAAGACTTACTAGAAATTAAGGAAGGCACAAATAACATTCTTTCATTCTCTTTGAATTCAAACAAATCAAGGAGAAAAACAAAAACAAAAACGTGAACTGGGTATGGTTGTAACTTCTGTGATTGCATACTCTCAATGCTCTGGAGATGGGAAAGGAGGATAGTGAGTTTGAAGCTATCCTTGGCTATTAATCAAACCCTGTTAAACATTCTATATTGATATATTGAGAACCAAAATATTACTATAAATATTACTATATGTATATATGTATGTATAGGTAATGCATGCAAAGTTTTAGAAGGGCAAAGGAAATCATTGATTTGTTAATCTTAACACATTTTAGAACTTCTTACTGAAGGAAACCATTAGAAAGGATAAAATATAGCAAATAAGAACTTATTTTGGCATTTGCTTACTTGTACTCTGAGTAAAAAGGATAGGAAAGAATCAGAACACTCTTCAATCACGGCCAGCAAGAGAGTAGCTCTAGAAACAAGATCTTAAATGCCACTCAATAGTGAACTCCTTATATGGAGTTCCTTATATGGAAATATTTATGAGATGAGAAAGAATAAACTGTATATTAAGGGATCTTGGTGACAGAAACCATAAAACTGAGAAATAATTGACTTCTATGATTAATTCTTTACTTTTATATTGTATATACATTTATATTTATATCATTCATAAAACTTTTTCTCATATGTTTTCCTTTTAACTTCAAAATTTTACTTTGCATTTAGAATTTAGAAGTGTTACAACACTTCTAATTGCATTTTCATTCATGCTGTCTTTATACTAGGGATTTATGTTTTTTGGAATAGATATCTTTAAGACCTATATATATATATATATATATATATATATATATATATATATATGTATGTATGTATGTATATTATTGCTTTTCTTGAATATTATTAGGAAACATTTTTCTATCCTTTTGGAAAGTGGGTTTCAAAATAATCCAAAATGTGAAAAAGGTCAGTAAGTGGATTGGCAAGTGAGTAATGGCAATAAATATTAGAAAAGTACATGATATATATATATTCATATGCATGTGTATATAAAATGTACTTTTAATATACACACATATATGCTATCTTCTTGAATTTCTTTCTTCAAAGTTTATAGTTTTCATTATAGAGGTCTTTTACTTCCCTACTTTAGTGAATCCGTAGGTAGTTTACTATTTTTAGAGATACGGTTAATAGAATTATCTTCCTAAATTCTCTCTCAGACAGTTAATTTTTGGTATGGAGAAATGCTATAGATTTTTGAGTTGGACTACCTTTCTAAATGTTCTAATAATATTTTATATTATGCTACCTATCCACAGTTTTCTTTTTCTCTGTGGAGAATTTCCTTAAGCAGGTTTTCTACTTCTGGTATATAATACATGGTTTTCTTTAGCTTCGTTCTATGAAGGGACATTTTAATTGCTCAATTAATTGTGCTATATAGCTTCTTTGGGTAAAGCAGTCTGAGTTTACAATTGTCTTTTAGGACTTTAATTGTATGGGGCCATGCTCTCCTTTCATTCTATGTCTGTATGGAATAATCTGCTCTCATTGTAATGGATTTATCATTTTCAGTGACTTACCTCTTTTACAGCTTTCAATATGGTTTCTTTATTCTGTATATTTAGTCTCTTTAGTATTGTTTGTCTAAGGGTATTTCTTCTATGATCTTGCTGGATTTAGAGTTCTGTAATCCTCTGTCACATTGTTCCCTCTCTCATTTGAGACTAGAAATGTTTCCTGCAATTGATTCTTTTCCCTTCCTTCCTTCCTTCTTCCTTCCTTCTTTCTTCCTTCCTCCCTTCCTTCCTCCCTCCCTCCCTTCCTCCCTCCCTCCCTTCCTCCCTCCCTCCCTCCCTTCCTTCCTTCCTTCCTTCCTTCCTTCCTTCCTTCCTTCCTTCCTTCCTTCCTTCCTTCCTTCCTTCCTTCCTTCCTTCTTCCCTCCCTCCCTTCCATCTTTCTTTTTTCTTTCTTTCTTTCTTTCTTTCTTTCTTTCTTTCTTTCTTTCTTTCTTTCTTTCTTTCTTTCTTTCTTTCTTTCTTTCTTTCTTTCTTTCTTTCTTTCTTTCTTTCTTTTTCTTTCTTCTATTTAGTTTTAGTAGTCAGTTGTTCAGTTCTATCATTCTAGCTACTTGGAAGGCTGAAAAGAGAAGGTTCATTGTTCAAAATAAGCCCTTTAAAATATTCAAGAGAACTCTTTTCAACCAATGGCTGTGTGCAGAGGGGTGCTCCCAACATCTTAGCTATATCAGAGTCTGAGATCAGGAATATTTGAGTTCAAGACCAGCCCAGTCAAAGTGTTGTTGAGATTCCATCTTGATTGGGGAAACTAGTCATAGTGGCACACTGGTGAGATTTCAGCTACTTTAGAAAGCAGAAAATAGATAGATCATGATCCAAGCATGGGTCATGCAAAAGCAAGGCCCTTTCTCAAGAATAATAGTGCAAAATATATTCAATGCATAGCTCAGGGGTAGAATACCTAGCTCTGAATTAGAGAAAATAAGAGTTCCAATTCATTATGACCAAATAAATAAATAAAGAATAAATTAATGAATGAATAAAGAACAAACAAACACAAATACTGAAGAATCATAACAGGTAATTCAGTGAATAGTTAAATGCCATATCTATAAAAAATTTGCAAAAGACATAAATAGTAATTGAAGATATAAAATTATATGCATTCTACTTTGTAGTAAAGATAGATCAAGGAAAGTGGTCTGGGATCTTCGTAATAGAATTAGTAGTAGTACAAGTGCTACTACAAATAATTTTAACTATAAGCTGACAAAGAAATTGGACAAAATATTTTTCTGATATATTTTGTGGAATGTTTAATCGGTAATGCTTCTATAGGCCATTTCACATCTGTGCATTTGACATTCTAACACTTTCCTATAAAACTATAAAGAATTACAAATGATCATTGGTATTTATAGAAAATGTGTGCTTCAGGTGCAACAATGAATAACAGAATTATTGCAAGCAATACCTCTGCATTGTGGTTCACCTTTATGAAAATCCATTACCTCAGTAGCTTCTGGGATTTAAGCCAACAGCATGATGATATTCAAATAAAGCTCTTTCTCTCTTCTAATATTTATTATTTAATTATTTTTGATGTTTTATTTTCTTTTTGCAAGATGGTAAGAATTCATTTAATTATTTGCTTTGCACATAGAGCTATTTTGAATGATCTCAGTAAACAAATTCCAATTAAGAAATGAAAACAAAACCTCAAATGTAATTTTATCTGATATATTCTTAGCCACCGATAAGTTGGATGTGAGGCCACCAGTAATAAATAAAACAAATCTCATGTGGTTATATCAAATACTTTATAATTTTAGCTTTCTTAGATTTTTAATATATTTAAATTTTTATCACTGACAAAATGATAACTTTTAATTTTATAGTTTTTTATAAGAAAATGAAATATTATTTTATATGCTGCTTTGTTAATGACTTAAGGCAATGCTTATAGATTAAATCATTTAAGGTTTTGTTTTGTTTTGTTAGAGACAAGACCTAGAACTTACTATGTTAACCATACAGACCTTGAATTCAGTTTTCTCCTGTCTCAACTATTATGAGTGAGTTGTTGGAAACACAGACACATACATTTTTGTTTTTATATGTCAAAATCTATTAACAATAAATTCACAAGCTCCATCCATTTTATGGTGCTAGTTTTTCAGTTTGTACTGCCTTTGCATGAGAATCAGAAGCGAGTGGCCAACAGCTGCTTCTATTTCAAATGTGGTTAGTGATGTTAATTCTCAGCTCACACATCACACTTCAAAATGATATAAATGCTAGAAAAAGAAAGAAGTTTGATGGACAAGTCGTTATGTCGAAAAACGAACTTTACAACTTCGGTGGGGGGGAATCGGCTGGGGGGGCCAAGGGGGGTCTGAGAAGGGATGGGAAGGGGAAACAGAAGATAAGGCAATAATGCTTGATAAGAAATGTACGCGCTATCTTGCCCATGTACTTGTAACCCCTCTGTATGGTATTTTCACAATAAAATAAATAAATAAATAAAAGAAATTAGCTGAAAGTTACTTTGTAACCATTAATAAACCATATAATGTGGAAATTTTTCCTTGTAGAAGTTCATACTTCAATAAAAGACAAGTTTTTACAAGAAATAAGCATATATATTTATAATTTAAATTTCGTGCTATTGAATCACACTTCTACTTTGAAGACAGTTCTGAGATAAAGAACTGCTGACCAACCTGAAATGAGAATTTAAAGGAAATCTATTCAGCTGTAGTCCCTGGATACCATGATTTAGAAACTGATGTCCAGGGAGGCCTTATTGAAGTTTATGCATCTGCTCACTGTGCTTTCCTGATGAGAATAGGATTTTTTTTCTCTGTGCTTTCCAATCTTCATACACCTCACTGGAAAAAAAATGCAACTTGTAATTTTCTCCTGAAGATGTAGTCCCTGCATTTATCTTAGATTAGAAGACTGACCTTAGAAGTAGAAAGAGTAATTCAACAAGAAACTTCTCTTTGAAGTATTTCAACCTGATAGACTTGCTAACAAGGAATCCCACATACCAATCACTTGAAGATATTTGTTAGGAGCTATAAAGATTATAAAAGTAGTGGTCAGATTGCTCTTGGTAAGTAGATATCTCCACTCATTGAAACTATGCTTGGCGTCTGTCTCTGCTACCATTCAATTCATGTTTCCTTAGGGAGTACAACAACAAAATGAGACAACTTGTTGATGGATTTATCTATTTTTAATCAGTTCTTCCCCCAGAGATCTTGAATATAGTGTTCCTTGACCTTGAACCTCTGGCACTCCTGCTGACAGAACTACCATCTAATTGAGATAAGTGGCCAGCTCATGCTGCTTCATGGCTTACTCCAGTGCTATGCATTTCAGTTCCAATACTTAGAAGTCACTTGAAGTCACAACTCTATAAAGGATTCCATGATGATACTTTTTATGTGATGATATTAATGTATCTGACTATATTTATGAATAGAGCAAGAGACTTTGATGTTTTTTCTGCATGCATTTTTATTGTTATTATAAATGTGATGTACAGAGGGGTTAAAGTTAAATAAGGCATATAAAGAGTATATTTCTTTTTGAACAATGTCCCTTTCCTTGCTCTCTCTTTTTCCTCCTATACCAATCCAAATGTTGTATAGTTCATTTTCAGTATAGTATCAGCAAGTGCCACTGTCGCATTTCTTCACCCTTTGTACTACCTGTAAGCATTATGCCCACTTTCCATCCTCAGCTCCACCCAGACCTGAGCTTCTGCCTGCCCTGGAGTTCCTGCCATACAGCTGGCTCCTCCCTCTCTCCACCCAGACCCACCTGAACTCCCATCTACCCACTTCCTACCCCCAGACCCTGCTGCTACCTAGATAGTGGAGGCAGCCATGTGCTCTCTTTCCAGGGTAAATATAGCTCCTCTAATAAACCTTATAATAATCTTTCCCCTGTGCCTGCCAGCCTCTGCGTGGTCCCCTGGGATGGATGTGATGGATCCTGTCACCACCATGTTTGTGGACCACCTTATCCTTGCCAAGAGATAAATGAGCAAACAAGACAAAAGGAAAAAAAGAGAAAAACCGCAACAAAGGAAAAAAAAAACCTCTTGTTTCCATTTCCTGGCATTCATTTTGATAAATATCATTTTATATTATCAGATGCACACAGTTTTTAATCTTTGTATTTTTTCCTAAGAATATCTTTCTTTGTATCACTGTGTGTGTATGGAATTCTATGCATGCATCAGAAAGAATGAGGATGATATTGTACCATCCATGAAAAAATGGAAAGACTTTGAAAAAAAATTACACTAAGCGAAATAAGCCAGACCCAGAGAAACAGGTTGCATGGTTTCCTTCATTTGTGGTAGCTAAAATATGCCTATAAATATACAAGTAAACACTTTTCATGGTTTTATATATATATATGTATATATACATATATATACATATATGTATATATATGAAACATACATATGCAGATATATGTGTGTATGTATATATCTATATTTATGTATATATATTTATATACTGGGACATGACAAATTATACAGGAGAGACTTTGATTTTTACTGGAATTAATTTTCATTTTTGCTCCCTCATATTTGCCTGCTAATGTTGGAAAATTTGATTTATATTCTTAAAGAAAACATATTCTTAATGGGATGACAATTCCAAGTATCAACATTTCTAACATCTAATCATATGGATGTTTTTGTCTTTCTGTGAACATCTAGCTTTGTGAATCCAAGGATATATCAGCCTGACTCTTTTTGTATAAATTGAGTCCCATTAGAATGTCTTTTTCATCATCAGTTCTGCTTTGCAACAATTCATTGCATTACTCATTACTAGCTTTCAGGTGATCTGTATAATGAACTGAAAAAAATGATTTTTGTGCAAATTCACATAAGATTAGTTTCAGAATGATTTCAGCCAATCACTGAATCATTACTACAAGTCCTACCATAAGTACTGAGGTGTCATGAGATAATCTACTTAGCTCTCCTTTTGCAAAATTGTCTTCTATTTTATAAAATGTTTTGATTTTGCTTGTGCCATTTCTGGGGCTTGAACTCAGGGGTTATATGCTGTCCCTGAGCATACTTTGCTCCAAGCTACATTAAATACTTAAGGCATGTCTTTAGTCTGGATTTGCCTAGTTGGAAATAAATCTAGAAGACTATTTTGGCCAGATGGTTTGTACTGCAGTCCTCTAGGTCTCAGCCTTCTAAGTAGCTAGAATCAATGTGAGCCATCATTTTTGTCTGCTGTAACTAAAATTAAAGGATTCGTCCAAAATTAAATTTAAATAACTCTTTACATTAATTATTAATTGCAAGATAATAACTGATAAGCTTCCCATAAAATGAATAAAAAATATCTTCTTTGACATATCTAAGTATAAAATAATTGATTATTTTCACTGTTAATTTGACATTTAAAATTAGAAATTCTGTTATCCAAAAGAGGTGGAACAGAAATGTGTTCGTGGAATGCATGTTTGCAGAATTCAGATCCTATCCCTTCAATTAATCCAACTCCATTTTATTGGTTAAAGTTCTCTAATAAATGTGCCTGTGAACTGTGGGAATGTCAGTAGATGTAATAAAGTAACTTCTTCAGAGATTTATCTTAGGATGTAATTTTCAAATCTTACATTTTTATTGCACTCTGCAATGCCACAGATAAAAGTGCTTTTGAAATTCTTGTTTCTTAGATGATTTTGAAAAACTTGAAAGGTCATGAGTCTTCCCTCTGTGAGGGTTAGATAACAAGCATGGTAATATCTTCCAGAGCATAATTAAAACACTGCCTAAGATCATCTCTAATGTCACTGCATCTTTTCTTTATTTTTGTTCCAAGATGTCTTGTGGGATTTTACATATGTATATATGTACACACACACACACACACACACACAAATATGTAACTTATATGGGCTACTTAGTGAAAATGTATTTTCAAAAGTATATGTCTGTTTAAAAGCATAAGTGATTTTAAATGTGGATAAGTCAATTTGCTTAAACTAAACAAGTACTTAATGTAAAAAGAAAAGAACTGGAAACTACAAGAATAGACATTGTTCATACCAAGAAAATTAACAATATCCCTGATTAAATGTATGTAAATGACATAAATGATAAAATAATGCAGCCTGCATATCTGCATCTAGGTATAGTTTAAGTGAGGTTTTAGATTATGTACATACAAGTCTAAATGAAAAGGACTGATATTTTCTCTTCATTTTTTTTTAGCTGAGCAACCTAATGCTCACAGTATTTAATTTCAGATTTACTTTGATTTTAGATGTATGAACTGAACAACCTATTATGACTTTATGACACCAATCTATAAGATGAGTTAATGACAAAAATGTCAGCTTAGACTGTTGTCATAATGAATGTCAACAAGAACATAATCTAGGGCTGGGAAGGTAGCTGAGTGGTAGAGTGCTTGCTTTGCATTCATGAGGCCCTGGGTTCGATTCCTCAGCACCACATAAAGAGAAAATGCCAGAAGTAACACAGTGACCCAAGTGGTAGAGCGCTAGCCTTGAGTTGATGAGCTGAGGGACAGTGCTCAGGTCCAGAGTTCAGGCCACCACCACCAACAAAAACAAACAGAACCTCCATAAGCTAACCTCTCCCACCTATTCTTTCTAGAAGGATTGACTCACAAAATGTGGTACAGATGCAAAGAAGTAAGTCTTCATTGGAACTTGGTAATGAAGAGCATTGCAGTTCTGTAAAGCCTTTGCTTGGTCAGTGTGAGGCCAAATTCAATCTCCAGTACCACAGACAAAACAGAAACAAACTATTGATACAGCTTTTCAAGAAACAATTCGTTTTGCTCATCTTAAAATAACTATTCTTACAAACTTTACATTGTTTTTATTTCATGTTTAATTTTAATCCCAATCAATTCATGTTTCAAAAGCACATACATCAGTGACATAATTGGAAGGGGGAGACTACAAAATAAAGAAACTATCAGGAGACAAAACACATGAAATCAGGTAAAAGAAAATAATGTTGTTTCTAGTCAGCAGTAGCACATTCTTCTGTGGCTCTGCCAGAATTCCTGCTTCTGACTGTCTCAAATTCTCATAGCCTATGCAGTGGAATCATTACAGAGCAACCCAAAGTATGTTAACATTCAAAATAGAACACATTCTTCTATAAGCTGGTGAGGGAGACATTTTTACCTATCCTAATTAGTGTGAAGGATTTTAAAGCGTGTGAGGATTTCATCCCACTTGCAATTTCGTAGGTTAGTCTGACACTGTTCCGTTGATCCTGGCAGCAAACAGGAGAATGTGGGCCAGGGATGAATGTGGTTTGCGACCTGCACAAGGAGCTATAAGCAGAGTTTCAGCATTTTCTTGGGGCATCTTTCTGAGTGCCTATTTACACGGGCTTCAGATTGCATGTCAGGGAAAACCTGAACACAGGGTAGGTTGCCTGACGGAAAAGAAACCCCAAATTTCGGAAACGCCAGTCATTTAAGACAGGCTTTCAGGAAACCTGCTCCACTTGAGCGCTGAAGTGGCCACTACAAAAGAATTGCCCGCCGTTTGCGCAGGAAGGTTAGCTATAAAATACCCTTGAAAAGACCCTGAAAAGCCACACCTGAGCTGACATGGTGTTCCCAAACATTCTGAATCCTTGGAGAATGGTTTCAGTACCTTAGCCTTGTGCGTGTACTGTGTTGCTTTTAGCTCTGAATAGGTCACTCTGTTGGCCAAAAAGATCAATCTGAATAAATCCATCAATATTTAATTAATTAAAGCTGCTTTGGGTAACATTCTGAACAGCAGAGAATGACAAAGATGGAGGTATTGTCCTCCAAAATGTCCCATAGAATTGAAAATCTACCAGAAACACTTTGAAAATCCA
This sequence comes from Dipodomys merriami, assembly GCF_024711535.1. NCBI lineage: Eukaryota > Metazoa > Chordata > Mammalia > Rodentia > Heteromyidae > Dipodomys > Dipodomys merriami. The sequence goes on along the minus strand of NW_027203381.1, from coordinate 108,403,796 downwards.
TGACTTCTTCTGAAACACACTGCACTGATTGTATTGACCTTTCCAGACTTTCTGAGACAATATCCAGGTACACATGTAAAGGTTGCGTAGAATCTGCCTTGATGTCACAGAAGGAGAGTTAGGCAAATCTGTATTGCTCACTTCAACAGCAGTCAGTGACAAATTTCATACCCACTTACCTAATCAAATAAATTCCTACATACTAATAAGTGCTTACGGATTGTGCATAAATTAGTGTGATAGAATCCCTTCCGAACTTCACATAACTGAGGGAGTTTTTATTTGGAAGAAAAATAAACAACAAAGTTCACATTCTCTGAAGCTCATATGGAATATTGTCTATTTTTCCCTAGGCCTTTGTAGTTTCTCAGCTACACTTGTTAGTCACAGTGCTTTTTCTCTGGACTTCAAACGTTTGTGCAAAGAAGGTCATATTTACAGTGTCCATTAAACTATCCAGTGCATTTTGGACAGTTACTCAACCTCATTTGTACCCTCTTCAGAATCATTTCCCTTTTCCCACTTCCTCTGTCACATATATTCATCCAGTATTCTTGCTGTTATTATTTCCTGCTTCATTTGCTATTATTCTTCCTTCTCCCTCTAACTATCTCCCCCCACCCTCCATACACACACACACTTAAAATCTCATTTCAGTTTCCTGCTAGTCATTGTTTTAAATTGTTAGTTAATTGAGACATTTTCTCTTTGGCGTTTCACTCCTGTGTATATTACATTCCAATCAAGTAAATAGTGAAAGTAAGCATATGTCTCTATTGGTGTTTGTATAGAAAGTTGTATCTTGGATCTAAGATCCATAACTGAGAGAAAATTTATATCCTTCATCATTCTGGGGCTGGCTTACTTTGCTCAGATCCATCCATTGCTCTAGGAATATAGAGAAAATGGGTGTTCAAAGGACTTGTAATCTGTCAGGTAAATTATTTCTCATTTCATCAAGACTATGAGCAGAGACAAATGCTGGCAAAAAGTATGACAAATGAGACACTCTAAAGCACCCTCCATAGGTATGAAAACTAGTGAAACTACTATAGAAATCATGTGAAGATTTCTCAAAAAGGAAACTAGGCATAGAGTAATCCCACGAAGCACTGATATATCTTAAGCATATTTAGCATAGTGCTTTTAGAAGACTATCTGTGGGAGCTATGCCCAGGGGGAAATAAAACATTGGTTGCCAATTACTAGGACCCTTATGTTCAGCAATTACTTGTGATATCTGACTCTAGACATAAAGCTGAATCTTACCTCTCGAGTAGCATTCTGGCTGCCTGGTGAATGCTCACAGCTCCTTAGGCTCTTCATTTCAGAGAGACTACTCAGAGAAGCAAGCCAGTCCTTCACATATCCCACAGCCACTACTTAGCAGTCTATACTGACTGAAGAATGATGACTGGAAGTTTTGGAAGTAGAGATATGACAGAAAACTGCAATTGTCATCAGGTGACCTACATGAGAGATTTAATATCTCTCACATTCTGACTACCATAGACTATTTCTGATAGATTACATAAAAAATAACAGGAATGATGGTGAAAATATGTTGATATTTTACATTGAAGGACAGGAGAAAGATCTGAATTAAATAGTCATGTATTTTGCATAATTTTTAAAGAAGGAGAAGGTTCTCTTTGAACAGGAAGACCATTCCATCTCCTGCCCCTTGCTTTAGCACACCTTCCAGAGTCTGCAATGCTCCCATTCCAGAGCTTAGTTTTTATATATAAAAAAGTTCTTGTTTTTCAAGAACAAGAGGTTATGAAGCTGCTATTATGATCAGAGGTTAAAAGCATAAAATCTCTGGTGAACTTTAGAGAGCCAGTCCCTTAATTTCTAGAAGAATTCTAAGAGAGTACTTTTTTCATTGTACTTGTTCATTGAAGTGGTATTTCTTCTTGAATTTGTAACAAAATGGTAGTTCTCTGCAGTTTCCTAGCTTGTATAACTAGACAGAATGTTTATAGATGAAATAAACTTTATGTGGACATTCTGTTGTGCTCACTGTGATGGTAAATTGAACTAAATACAGCAGCACAAAGATATTCTTTTTTCACAAATAATTAATCAATTAGCAATAATGAAATTTAAATATTTATACTTGTTCAAGAAATATAGCTGAAACAGTTATATTATGGGAGTTTCTGTGTATCACATAATTTCATTCTATTACTAATATTTTGTCTATTATCTTCTTTTCTGAAATACAAGTGGCTTCTGTTAAAAGATTATTGGAAAGACTAGAACACAACGTCTTGGTCTGTAATTTATTATGCTCAGTTTCTCTCAACTTAGGTAGTTTTAGAAGTGTTTGATAAATGGGTTTATAATGTCAAAAGAAAAACTTACTAGAGAGCATGAGTGTGGATGGGAATGTGGTTATGATACTGGTTGGAAGTTTATAATCCCTAGACTTGATGTGGTAAGAGGAGGGCTGATTATCAACTTCTATATTAAAAAGATGTCCATTCAGATGCCAGCGATGGTCAGTTCCAAAGGATAGGGGCACTTCATGCTCATACTTCTCTTTGGTCTGTGCCTCCTGATCAGAAACTAGAATACAAATAATTCATCAAGATCTACCTGGTATGTTTGGCATTTGGGTAGGGTTTATTAGGCTCAGATGAGTAAGTCTGAAGTAAGTGATATTAAGACTGAAAGAGTAAAATGTTAAACATTTATCTGGGATGTTTACAGATTTAAGAGATGCAAATATACAATATTATACTCCAAAATGGTAATCAGAATTAGCTAAGAAAGTTTAGCCCAGTTAGAAAATTGGTTAACAAATTGGTTACTGGGAGAGATTTTGATAACATCAGCGGTTTTGCTCTTATAAAATAGGGTTATTACTTCTACTTCTAAGCTTTTGATGTGCTGGTGGATGAATGTTTTTACTTGTTTAATTTCATTTCACAATTGAATGCTTAAATTTTAATTCAATTGAAAATAAATGCAGGGTATTAAGCTTTTATTTCACTGAAAAAATTGATTTCATTTAATTATATTCCATTATCTTTAGATATATAATTTACTGCAAAGTACATTTATATACTTAGGATTTCTTGAAAGAAGCTGCTTTTTATATTTTGGTAGAGTTGTTAGTGGTTTACTCTATTAAGGTTCTATTTCTTGTTGAAGAAATAACTACAAAAAGTTTTATTTGCTGAAGACTTAAATACCTTTATCAAAAACATGAAAATTATGAAGAATTAACATAAATCACACTTTGATATAGAGTATGGAATATTATTCATGCCTGTAATCTCCATGATTGGCCTGCTGAGAGAAAAAGATCATGATTTTCAGGTTAGCCTGGGGTGCAGAATAACCAGAGAATAAAAGACACTTAATTCTAACTCAAAAATAAACATTACTAATGATTTTCTTGCTCTTTGATTTAACTTCCTGATGGATGTAGAAAATATTAGCAATTTAGCAATAACATGAATAAAATTAGTATCAGTAACTATTAAGTTGGGCAAAAGAGAAATAATATATACTACTGTTCAAAAAGAGATGTGGACAGTTTGCCACTTACACATTGACTCCAAGGGAACAAATCTAGGAATTGAAATCAAGTGAAACAACCCATTAGAAATTGGCTACTCACCACCCATACTGTATCTTTTCATTCTCAACCTAATATTGCTTATAAAATGGGAAATCTAAATTTGTTCTCAGAGAATATGAATAAGCCCTAAAGAACTGCTTTTTAAATGTTCCATTTCTACTTGGAAACTGGACTTTGAAGCTATTCTGAACACATCATAAGTTTTCAACCTCATTCTTCAGAGGCTACACATTACTCCCATTGGCATCGATGGGAGTGTTATCTGCATGAACTGAGGTCAAAGGATAGCCATTTGTATGACTGACAATGTTTGATGGCTAGAGAAATTGGGGGAAACTTCACTCTACTGAGTTTAAGCCACACAGGGAACTTCAGGCTCTGAAGCCCACTGCCTATTGTGATGTGTAAACAAGACCAGTTTAAGTTCAAAATTTACAAACTCACAGTAAAATTGTATTCATAAATTAAGCATCATGCCTAAATTAAAAAATACAAATATTGAAGAATTTTAAAGGGTATTAAGGTTTTCTTAACAGCTTGAGCCACAGCGCCACTTTCGGTTTTCTAGTGGGTTTTATATGAGTCTCACGGACATTCCTGCCCGGGCTGCCTTTAAACCTCGATCCTCAGATCTCAGCCTCCTGAGAAGCTAGGATTACAGGTGTAAGCCACTGCTGCCCGGCTTTTGACCATTTTCTTTACTTTCTTTTCTTTACTTCATTACATATTTCATTTTAATTTGAAATTCAATTGTATCCTGGACATTAAAATAGTGATTATTGCAAATACTTTTCACAAATTGATACTTATCCCTGATGTAGCATTTTTTTTCTTTTCTTTTCTTTTTTTTTTTTTTTGGTCGCGTGGGGCTTGAACTCTGGGCTTGGCACTGTCCCTCAGCTCTTCAGCTCAAGGCGAGCACTCTACCACTTGAGCCACAGCACCACTTCTGGTTTTGTAGTGGTTTATTGGAGATAAGAGTCTCACTGACTTTCCTGCCGGGGCTGGCTTTGAACTGTGATCTTCAGATCTCGGGCTCCTGAGGAGCTAGGATTACAGGCATGAGCCACCGGCACCCGGTTCTGATGTACATAAGGACAAAAATCAATTTTTATAATAGCATCTTCGTACTGACATTGAAACTACATTCTTAAAATTGCTATCACAACTTTTGGATTTGGTTTTATTTATTTGTTTGAGGAAGGGTCTTGCTAAGTTTGCCTTGGGTGACCTGAAATTCCTAATGCTTCTACATCTGCTTCCCCAATATCTGTTAAAATAGCATGTGCCATTGCATCCAGCAGTGTATTTAAATATTTGTTCAAAATGTTTCCTTGATCATACTTTAAAAACAGCCCTCTATTTTTATATTTGTTTTATTTGAATTTTTTTCTGTAATGAGATTATTACTTTGCTTTAGCTTTTTATATGTAAAGCTAATTTCAGGAATAATTTTTTTCTCTTGAGATTTGAAATTTGAGCTTTGTTCTTGTTATGAAATTGCTGTACCACTTAAATCATGCATCCAGTCCATTTATATTAGTTAATTTTTTGAATTGGGTCTTGCATTATGCTTGGATTTTCCTAGACCAAGTCCATCTACCCTACTTATCCTTTTCACGTGGCTGGAATGATAGGAGCTTGCTACCACATCCTACGTGGATCCGGGCCACGTAGGATCTTTTGCCCAGCTAGCTTCAAACTGTAATCAGGAGTAGCCACTCTTGAGTGAATTTGTCACTGGATATTGAATATGGTATGATCCCTTAGAAAATTTTCATTACCATTGATCAATTTCTGAAATAATATTTTATGGCATTTATTATTATATAATTTTTCTTGTGCTAATTCCAGGCAAACAAGTAGAGTTCCATTTTTTACTGCTAAGAATTAACATTATGCTATATCTTTAATTTTCTGAACACACACACACACACACTCACACATACACAGTTTTCTCCCAGTCTCAGCCTCCCAATCGGTTAAAATTATAGTCAGGAGCCACTAATACCCAACACAATTTTCTGATTATATTTTACACAAGATTGTAAAGTTCCATTATTTAAAATACTTACACTGAGTTCCAGCGGCTCATGCCTGTAATCTACAGGAGGGTGAGGTCTGAGAATCATGGCTCAAATCCGAGAGACTCATATCTCCAATAAACCACCAGAAAACTGGAAGTTGTACTGTGGCTCACGTGGCAAAGCTCTTGCCTTTAGCTGAAGGGCTGATGGATGGTGCATAATTGACACCTGCCCTGACATTCTCTGTTCTAAAACACAGCAAGCCTTTCATTTCAATTGAATAGCTATCAATTCTCTGTAAGTAGATCCTTTGATATTTGTCTCAGGTACTTCGTAGGTCACATGTGTTGTCATTATAACATCTATAGCATACATTGAGGTTTCTGGTGTCAAGGACAAGTTTAGAAATTGTTTGTAGTCAGTTTTCCCCTAAGCACCTTAATTACTGCATATAAAAATAATAAAATCCACTTCACAGGATTGGAATTTATGTTTTCCTTTTAAGGTGTTTATCTGAATCAGATCTTTTAAAACTATTATATTACAAAGCTGAATTCAGTGCTTTTCTTCCTCACTTTTAGTCGATTCCCTCTGTGCAAAGCACTTCCTTCAAGAGTAACGTTCAGTTTCCAGGCTTGCCCTTTCATTCTGTTTCACTCTGTTTTTATTTTATTTTGGAAGAAGATTTTACCCTGTAATTCAGAAAAAAATACAAGGTGGTTAAAAGTACATGGAGATTGGAGAGAGGAATGAGGAGCTAGTGGCAGAGCCTCCATTAGGGTATTGCTTGGGTACCTTTCCCTCAAAATTTTCACTCGGGATGTCATTCCTAAGACTTATTATGATTTATTAAGGTTGGAGGCTAATAACTTCTGCTGCTTAGTTTAGTTGTACTGATTGATATGTAACAAGATTTTTATTGGCAGTCACAATAGTGGAGAAGGAGGGAGGATCTTATTTTCAGTGCAGTTAGTTAAAGTAGGACAAACACCATCAATGTGCTTAAAGCAAGGGAATACTAGAAGCTTCTAGATGATACTTTTCTTCAGATCTACAGAGTTTTGGAGTCCTGACTCTATTTCATATTTTAGCCTTCCACTGGGAGTTGTTTTGATAAGATTTACTGCTGCTAATGTTGGAGTTCTTCTTTAGAGTAAAATATGTCAAAATTAATTTTCTTTCCCTGTATGCCTCTTTCATTTTCAACATAAAATCAAAACAATATTATCTCCTTCTGGGAAAGGGAACGCCAGAAATTGATAGCATGTTCTTTGAAAAGTATTAAAGCAAAGGAAGAGATGTATTTTTCTTTTATGACCAAAGTTTACTTCTTAACATTTTGGAGTCAATAAACTCTAGTCAATCTGTTAAATGTCTCTATTAACCTTTTGGATAATTGCATTGATTCCAATGCCCTTCTGCATATGTCTTAAATATTTTTAAATAAAATATCTATGTAGCAGCAAAAGAAACAACATGTTGCCATTTTCTTCAGTTAAGTAGATTGATTGCCTTAGGCACAATCATTCAATTCTCCTCAATTATTACAGGAAATGCTCTAAATTAATTTAATATTACTCAGTTTGGGGTAATAGTACTAAGTGTGGTGTCTCTGTGAGGGTTCAGTAAGAAAGAATCAACAAAACAAAGAGTTGGTTCTTCAAAGAAATTATCAAGATTGACAGACCCTTAGCAAATCTTATCAGAAAAAGAAGAGAACACACCCAAATAAACAAACTCAGAGATGAGAATGGAAACATCACCACAGATATAATCAAGATCAGAACATTACAAGGGAATACTTCTCAAACCTTTATGCTAATAAGTTTGAGAATCTGGAAGAAATGGACAAATTTCTAGCAAATACTGATATGCCCAAAGTAAGCAAAGATAATTTAAATCAGTAAGGCATTTCTTAATGGGATTTGACCTATGGCAATTGTGGAAACCATGTAAGCAATTTCTCTAGAGGATGTTAGTTTCCTGTCTCTTTGATTTGAAAGCTCTAGACAAGTATTTTGGGGAAGACAATAAGATGCTAAAAAATAAAGTTAGAACACAGGAACCCTGCAAGACCTCCTCTTAGCTGAATGCAGTAGAGAACTTAGACAATACATGGTCCTTAATCAGAAGCAAACACACACACATACACACACCCACACAAATATTAAAAACTAAAAGTGAAGTCAATATGACTACCCTTGTCATATTCTAGCAGGACTTTGCCAAGTAAATTAGAAAAATAAGTAATCAAATGTCTCATTTTTCAATACACAAGAAATTACATAAAACAGACATCAATAAATTCTCTGTCCAAGTGAACTAAGTACTTTACTATCATGGAATCACCTCATATATCTTATTTAAAAGAATCTTTTTCTTCTGCTGGTATGCAAATCAGGTTCTTCGCCATTGTAATTCCCATGACATTTTTGTTGTGAATTCAGTTTTCAGCATCTATCAAAAACAAAAGGATGCATAAAAGCATAAATTAGAAAACATGACTTTTTTCCCCTTAAGTATTGTTTTTCCCATTCAGTGTTTACTTTTCAGCTCAATGGAATATTTTACTATTTAATGGTCCAATTCATTGTTACTTCAAAACACTCAATTTATAAAAACAAAGGAAGTATTATCTTTCTCATCAATAACTGATTCAAAGAGTTAGTTTCATTTCCATTTATTATATATGTAATTATATATATGTATATATATCATCTGATTTATGCTTTGCACTTCTTGCTTTATAAACTGATATTGAAGTGAAAGTTTTAGATTATTTTAAAGTATTTGGTTAGATGAATATGTCCAATATAAATATTTGAAATAGAAAAATGTGTTATATATTAATATAATACCAAGGAAATATTTCTATGATTGGAGTATTATTTGATTATTTTCATATTTTTATAAAATTGTATATGTGAAAAAGGAGTGCACTGCTGTCAGAGATGAGAAGCGTTTCATGAGATTAAAACATATATTATGTCCTCTGTAGAAACAACAAAGATAAGGTCATTTTCCTCAATTAGTAACCAAAGATGTTAAATAGTCTATATACCATAAACTTTACTTTAATTCTCACATTCAAATATAACAATACCATTATAATACTCATTTTAATAGTTAAATTAAATTATACAGATAATACTTTTCAGAATTGAATAGATTGCAATACCTGTAGAACTCTATTCCACTGAGACTGTGACACATAATGAGCAGAACAGTCTAATGTATGTCATGCAATCACTGTGTGATTTCATGACTCACAATAATCTACTATTCACAGTTTGGACTTAAATTTCACAAAGAAGAGGAAGGATATTTACACCAAATTATTGATCAAAAGTTAAAAGATATCAATTAATTGTGAAGCCATATTTATAGATTAGCCTAATATTAATAAAATTAAAAACAACACACATGAAACCCTTTTGAACAACTGACAAGCATTGTGACAAACATAAAAAGTTAGGAATATTAATATGTCCAGTGTGGGTGTAGCTATGTGTGGGAAAGGGTTGGGAAATGGAGAGGGAAAAGAGGATATGTAGTCCATGCTTCTTTGAACTTCTTGATAGAGAGGAAAGATAGAGAGATAAAAAGTGAGATAAAAAATAGTTTTCTTGTCAGAAAGATGTAGATTTTAAGTAATCAAGCTCAGAATTGTGACTCAGGTTTAGTTTTCTTTTCATTCTGCATTTAGTTTAATGTATGCAACTATAAAAAACCAAAAAAAGAAAGTATAACTTGTTTGAATATATATGAAGTTGTTTGAAGCCAGAAAACTCTCAGAATCTTCTTGTAAACTATATCAAGCACTGAATTGTTGATCTCTTATTAATTTCTCTGCAGCCAGGCAGTTCTTGAAATCTGTAAGCCAGTTCTTCCTCTCTACCAGTCCCTAATATGTTCTTCAGAGATCCTGTTAATGGCACCTTGAAAGATTTACATCAGCCTCAGAGAATGCGAAGAACCTACAAGTTAGAGATTAATTAAATATTTATAAAGAAAAGTTACAACTTTCAACAGCATTAAATACAAAACACATCTTTAAAAAGCAATACATTTTTATCACTAATCATATATTGCATATATTTATTCTATGAAATATCACTAATATATAAACCATATTTCCTCCATTAGTATCTGGACATAGGTAATTGCAATGAAAATGAATGCACCGAAGTTTTAACGTCAGGTTATTTATATAAGGTAAAACAGGTCAGGGATAAAGAGTAGGGATAAAGGTCAGGATAAAGCAATTCCAGAGAAAATGTGACATGGCTGATTATTACCTTAGGTTTCGTTGTAGAGGAGGTATAATGGCTGCTATACTTGAAGAGAGTAATATGGTCTCCATATTGTAAACAGGCTTACTCCAGTTCCAAGGGGTAGGCTCATCAGTATAGGCCCTTGCTTGGTCCCTTGTCCTAAACATGTTAATCATTAATCCTGTTACTTCCTGTATTGGACTGCAGACTAGGGATTCACAGCAAAGGAGTCAGAAACAAAATAAAACAGAAATTTCTAGCTTTTATCTTGCTTTTGTGAACTTGATGGCCAAAGTAAGTAGTGACTCACTGTCTTTTAGCAAAAGAAAATGTTTCTAAGTACCTATTTTAGTCAGAGGTTTTATCAAAAAGTATTAATTCTCATGGTGATTGAAAAGACTATTTTGAATGGTGGAAATTTTGGTTATGAAGATTAAAGTTCATCTATGCCAATGGTGTCACTGAACAACCCAATATGCTTATGGGAGAAAGTACATGCTATTTAGTCCTGATGATCTGGAAGTCATTGCTAATTGTAGCCAATATGGAGTCTCCCAGTTTTATCCATTTGGCTTTTCCCAAAATACTTCCTGAATATATTTTAGTATCTAAGTCTCACTCATATAATTAGTTTTGTTTTCTAATTTAGATGATAATTGGAATTTCTTTTTTTTCCAATGATAATATTTAGCAATAAAACATTAGTAATAGGCTCTTGGTAATAGTTTAGGGATATGTTACATGCAGTAAATAGCTTAGCAAATATAACACATTAGTAGTATACCTTCAATTTTCCTTCCAGTTTTTTTCTTTTTTTGTCGGTCTTGGAATTTGAACTCTGGGCCTGGGCACTGTCCCTGCGATCTTCAGCTCAAGGCGAGAGCTCTACCACTTGAGCCACAGCGCCACTTCCAGTTAGCTTCCTAGTGGTTTATTGGAGATAAGAGGCTCATGGACTTTCTTGCCCGGGCTGGCTTTGAACCACGAGCTTCAGATCTCAGCCTCCTGAGTAGCTAGGATTACAGGCGTGACCTACTGGTGCCTGGCTTTCCTTCCTGTTTTTTTTTTTTTTTTTTAGTCTGATCATGGGGCCTGAACTCTGGGCCTGGGCGCTGTCCCTCAGCTCTTCAGCTCAAGGCTAACGCTCTACCACTTGAGCCACAGCGCCACTTCCGGCTTTTTTCTTTTTGCTTATGTGGTGCTGAGGAATCGAACCCAGGGCCTGATGCATGCAAGGCAAGCACTCTACCACTGAGCCACCTTCCCAGCCCGTTTCCTTCCTGTATTTAAGTCTGTTTTTTTTTTTTTTTTCAGGTTTGTCGTGGGACTTGAACTCTAGGTCTGGGGCACTGTTCCTCAGCGCTTCATCTCAAGGCTAGTGGTCTACTACTTGAGCCACAGTATCACTTCCAAGTCATTTTTTTTAAAGCACACATCTTTAGGGTACACACTACTGATTATGTAGAAGTATTCATTGGACTCAATATTAATCAAATCAGCCTAAAATCATTTGTGTCACTCCAAACATTTATAATTTTTATAGTACATAGTATATATAATTTTTATAGTATAATTTTTCATAGTATTCCTCAAACAAAAATACAGGGCAGAATCCCTCAACAATTTTCTACAGCACTGTGGGGTAGCTATTGACTGAGACAATGCCTTATTAATGCCTTTTAGCTTTCAAAGAATTTTGAATACTCTCATAAAGTTTGTTCACATGCTTAAAATGTGTTTTCCTAAATAGATTTTTGTTACTTTAATAAAAACTGATTTGACTTTAAATATTTTAAGAAGTTATTTTAAATATATTATGAATATATAAATATATTATGTTCTAAATAGTTCTAAAATAATTTTACTTCACTCTTGTGGATTACCCATGCATACATATACATTATACATATATTCGTGTATGTACAATCTTATAGGTTTCATATGTATTGATTGAATATATACTTATGCATATAAATGTATAGATGTTCCATGTATATATCTAATTTATATAAGTGTAATCATTTGTAACAATTGCTACTTATTATCATTTTAAGATTGTTAACATTGAATTTTTATGGCTGAGACTAAACCAAAGTCTTATATTTGAATGTGTGCATTTTTTTAGAGAAAACAAATTTACTTTTTAGAGAAAACAAATTTACTTAAAAAGCCATAGGGTCTAATAATTCTATGTTTTGAATTGTTAATGTCATCGAATTTCTCATTGGTTTGTAAATTGAAGAGATTTCTTTTCAGTTCTATTCTTTTGCCTGTTTTTTCTTGAGATAATAATCAGAATAGGTTATAGGTTTTAGATCTTTCCCTTGGCTGTTGATTGAAGCTTGGCATTATTTTATAATGTTAAAGCATTCAATATCACTAAAATGAAGAATGCAAGCCACTGAAAAAACCAACAGCATAAATTCACCGTCTCTGCAACTTCTTGAGTTACTCATTTTATACTGTCTGGAAATCCTTGTGAGCCTCCGATTAGAAGGGTACAGAATGTAGGATTCATTCCATTCAGGTATGAAATTGACATTTTGAAATCTTAAATTGTGCGTAGTTTGATACAAACAAGTCATGGCTTCATACATACTGTGTCTGTCTTTTTAAAAAGTTTCTAAGTGTTTTTCACCTGTAGTTTGAATTCTTCCCTGTTATCCAGAAAAAGTGCAGTGCAGCTGTTTCTTGTTGGCTCTCTGTGTTTCAATTTCATGCATTATTTAGTAGAAAGACAAGGAGAAAGAGCACTTCTATGAACCTGGTGGCTAGGAATATAGCCAAACAGTAGACTGTGTTCAGCATGCTCAAAACCCTTAATTGGTTACCATGAAACAATCATTTGATTAGATGATTATATGTATTAACATTATTTTTTTTTAATTGAAGGAACTGAGAAATCCTTAGCAAAGCAACTACAGCAGACAAGTATCTGGTAAGGGTATAATCCAAGTTCATAGAATGCCTTGGTTTTTCCTGAGCCGCAAATGATGGAGAGAGGTCTTGGGAGTTTCTTCTATACGGACATCAATGCACATCATAGGCTTTATGTCCTTTCACCTCCAAAAAAGTCATGACAGTTCATGAGGCCTATTAACTTGAAGAGGCCTCTGCTCATGTAGACATAAGGTTTTATATATGACATGTGAAGGAACACAAAAACTTAATTTCTACCTTAGTTTAGATGCCTAGAAACTGATTAACTAACCTGTAGGCCAATGTCAAATCCAGGTTTTCAGGACAGTTACTTTTTTAATGAATTAATTTATTTTGTTTTATTATTATTTTTTTTTGTCAGTCATGGGGCTTGAACTCTGTGCCTGGGCGTTGTCCCTCAGCTCTTTAGCACATGGCTAGCATTCTACCACTTGAGACACTGTGCCATTTCCGGTTTTCTGAGTGGCTTATTGGAGATAAGAGTCTCCTAGACTTTCCTGCCCCCCCTGCCCCCGGCTTTGAATCATGCTCCTCAGATCTCAGTCTCCTGAGTAGCTAGGATTATAAGTGAGATCCACCGGTGCCCTACTGTATAGTTACTTTCAAAGTCATTTTCATATGGCCTATGACAGAATTTTAAGATTTGCTGAGATGTTCTCAAAGTTATTTATGTATGTACCTGTCAATAATTCTGTGAATTATAATTTACAAAGACTGTTGTTTTTTTTTTTTTTGGGTCCGGTCGTGGGGCCTGAACTCTGGGCTTGAGCGCTGTCCCTCAGCTCTTCAGCTCAGGGCTAGTGCTCTACCACTTGAGCCACAGCGCCACTTCTGGCTTTTTTCTTTTTGCTTATGTGGTGCTGAGGAATCGAACCCAGGGCCTCATGCATGCAAGAAAAGCGCTCTACCACTGAGCCAACTTCCTAGCCCTACAAAGACTTTTGACATGTCAAAAGATAACATTTAAAAAATAGAAATGGAAGATCTCAAGTTTAATAAAAGCAAATTAAAACAGTTTTGAAATACTGAACTACTAAGTTTCTCAAACATCTGTGGGAATTTAGCTTATGTAAATATCAATATTTTTGAATTAGAGTATGTTTAGCATTTTTAGGTTATGTCAATCTATTTGTAATAACATCTTTGAGTTTATTCATTGCTTGATTATTTAGCATAAACAGGAACATATTTTGGTATATGGATAGGAAAATAAAACTAACAAATGAAATTTTCTTCAAGACTTCTGTTCTCATTCTTTTCTTCAATTTTGTGGGATAAATAGCATTCCATATGAAGTTGTCTTAAGGGTTATGTGACTCAATGCATGTAATGTGTGAAGCATGTTTAGTAAGGAAATTACTTTTCATAAATGTTGACTATTATTATTGTCTCAAATTCTTAATGATTACAAAATTTTGAAAATACAGAAATGATAATATATTAGTTCCATAATAAATTCTATAATGTTTGTATGGAATGCAAGAAAATCATTCCTATTTAAAAAGAAGTAAAAGATAAAGTTCAAGGTTACATTCTAGTCTATTATTATACTCATGAATGCATTTTACACATCAAAAGCACATAGGGTCTTTGTGATTTGAGAAAAGAAGTACTGTCATGTTTATTTCAATGCATTTCTCCTCCATTTTGGAAATCCATTTTTTGTCCTCATGGATACTTTATTTTTTCACTACAATTTTTTTATTATCTTTAAGTAGTTGTACAAAGAAGTTCCCATTCTACAAAAAAGTATATGAGTACAAAGCATCTGACAACATTGTCACCCATCTCTCTTAACCCATCCCTTCTCTCACTTTTCTTCTTTAATTGAGATTAGGTGATTACATTTATGTAATTCACATATTTCACAATATTGTGGAATAGTAATACTTAGTTAAAGTCACAAACACATTTTAACCTTCCCAAGGCAGATTGTCATTATCATGGCCTATACAGTTTGTGAATTCTATGAGCTTTGACAATACAAGTTATTTTTCCACATCATGTGATGTTTACATTTCTTTCCTTTTGCTTAGTGTAGGCTGTTCCTATATTCTGTTCCTCCTTGGAAATCCATCTTTTATGAGATAAATTGAAGAGCCTAATAAATATTGTGTATACTGAATCAAAATGGATTAGCCATAAAGAAAAAAATATAAAGTTTTATGAAAAATGCAGAATACACATTGATTCTAGAATCTCATTCAGGTGTTCAAACTATGTGAAGGGGGAGAATATTCAATACATGCCTTATATACCATAACATCTAAAACAATGAACCACAGAGAACAAGCTAGTAAACTTTCCAAAGCACCAATCTACATTTTATAAACAAAAATAATGTTTTAGTCTCTATACCAGACTCCTGAAACAAAAGTCCAAGGACACACTATAAATATATTATGACACTCATAAGTTTTATTTCAATTAAAATAAATTCTTAATATCATATGCTTGGAATACTTATTTATTTACTTTAAGAAAATATTTTTCTTTCATTCATTCATTTATCTGATATTAGACATTAGTAAAAACCAACAAAAAACATATGAGGAAATACTATGCAGATGAATTGATGGCAAAATATCACACCATTTTCATTATATATTGGAGTTGTTTTTTTCTAAAGCAATGACACCTGACAAAAAGCCATGTTCTGTGAATTACAGTAGTAATAGCTATTGAGCTTTGAGATTTATACAAGGCACTGTGCCAAGTGTTTTGCATACAGCCTCACAACCAATTTCTTGTAAGAATTTCAGAAGTAAATGCTGCTATTATCTTCAATTTACTGTTGTAAATTCAGAATTATGGAGAGTAAACATCTTGCCCAATATGAAAATAATTAACAGATTGGGCTGCTGTTTGTAACTTGATCTACTTTAGTTCCCAGGCTCTGCCTTTAGCTCAGGATGTTCAGCTGTCAGACAGCTCTTAAATCTTGGAGTCTTCAGTTTCCAACCTCTCTTCTGGTTGTCTAGATCAGACAAGCATCCTGTCTTTTTTTTTCAATTACTACAAGCACCTTCTTATTGATTTGCTGCCTACCCAACATAAATCTAATCAAGTTATTCACTACAGCTTAAAGTGTGTCCAAGCAAGGTAATTTATTGCCTTGCTCCTACTTCCTTTTGTAAGCTAACTCCTCTAAACTCCCTCATTTATCCGCAGCGCTCTAATTTTACTTATTTCCTTTTACTTCACTGAGAATGCCAAGTTGTTCCCTGGCAAGATACCAATGTGTTGGCAATATTTTCAAGAGGTTTTCTTAGTCAATGTTATCTCTGTCTTCATCTCTTCATCTTGATAGCACATTTTAAAATTGATCATACTTGGAAAAGCAGGCACAATAACTGCTGACAGGTTCTACAGGACACAAGTAAACATATCAATAGTTTAGTGTTAGTAACTATAGTTTAGTGTTAGAGCTATTAGAGCTCAGTGACAGAAAACACTGTATTATTGATATATTTAGATATGTTAGACATGGCTGAGTAACAGCTATGTATTGTCAATGGGAATCATTCATACTACTCACTGTTCAAATGGGCTATTATCTATCCCCATTTTATTTTTCCAATCGCTAAATATTAATGCTAAAACTGAATAGGAACTGACCCATAGTGAAGCTCTATTTTGGTATGAGAACTGTTTAATAAACAGGATGAGGAGATTTGTAGAAGTATGGAGAGCTGCAGTATGGAGGTTCCTCAAAAAAATAAACACAGAACAATTTTATGATTCAACAGTTCCACTTCTAAGCATTTATTCAATCAAACACAAAAAAGGCTACAGTAAAGCCACCAGCACAACCATGTGCATTATAACACTATTCACCAAGATATGGAATCAGCCCAGATGCCCTTTAATGGATGAATGGATCATGAAAATGTGGTACATATACACAATGGAATTCTACTCATCCAACAGAAAGATTGATCAATAAAGTGAAGCATAATAGACTTTATGGATAGATCAAATAGCATACATTTTTTAAAGAGTCTAATCAAAACTCAACAAAAACAGCATAAGGAAATAGGTGCATACAAAAGAGGGGGGAAAGAGTAAAGGAACAAACAGGGGAAGGGTAGAAAAATACAGTCAAGAATTCATTCATTCATATGCTACAAAATAAGAAAAGTAATGGAAGGGGTGAGTGGAAAGGGAGTGAGAATATTGAAGGGGGTAACACTGATTAAGAAGTATCATATTCATAATTGGCTTTACTAAATGACACCTCCTTTGTACAACTACTTAAAGATAATAAAAATTTTAAGATAAACATACATATTTTTTGTTTGTTTGTTTGTTGGTCGTGGGGCTTGAACTCTGTGCCTAGGCACTGTCCCTCAGTTCTTCAGCTCAAGGATAGCACTTAAACACTTGAGCCACTGTGCCACTACTGGTTTTCTGGGTAGTTTATTGGAGATAAGAGTCTCACTTTCCTGCCCTGGCTGGCTTTGATTTCAGCCTCCTGAGTAGCTAGGATTACAGGTGTAAGCCACCATGGCCAGCTAAATATAAAATATTGTTAAAGAAAAGAACTGGAGAAGCTACAGAAGGTAAAGTGGCTCAGCCTGATGAAATGATGACTTACATCATCCCATGGAGCTTGTTCAAGGGAATCTGTCCTAACTCATATTTGAAACACATTTTACACTATGTGGGCTCATAGGTAATTTCATGCTCATGGTCTAAGTCTTAGGGAAGATAAATGGGAACTGTGATCATGTATCATGTGGAGCAACAGCTCGCCTTGTAACTATTCTAATCATATGAATGTGTGAACAAATTAGTATACCAGTAAATATCATACAGAAAGAAATATATGAGAATGAAATCCACTTTTTTCAGTGGTTTACTTAGGTGATTTAATTTAAAAATCTACTCTAAACCTTTAAAAAACACAATCAACAAACATAATTGCCCATTGTAATGTAAATACTGATTTTAGACATTAGACAATATGTATCATATACATTAAAAACACTATCTCCCTAGATGCTGGTGGCTCATGCCTGTAATTCTAGCTCCTCAAGAGGTTGAACTTTGAGGCTCTGAGGATGTTCCAAATTTAAAATAGTTTTGTAAGGTTGGGAGACCCATGTACACAGAGAGGCAGAGAGAGAGAGAGAGAGAGAGAGAGAGAGAGAGAGAGAGAGAGAGAGAGAGAGAGAGAGAGAGAGAGAGAGAGAGAGAGAGAGAGAGAGAGGAGTCTTATGATAAAAATCTGCCAATGTCAGCCTGCATCTTTTCTTTTCTTTATTTCAGTATGTTGTATTCTTGTAATGTCTATTGTGTTTATTGTTCTTGGTGGACTGAATCAGGCTAAGAAGGAAGATACTATGTCCTGAGAGCTTCAGAAAATTATCTCAAATCAACAGTAAACAGTCTGAAGAATAAGCCAAAAACATCCATTCTCTACTCTAGAAAAGAAAGGAAATGTGGCAATGTTTGGCAACATTGAATTCATGTTTAATATGCAATTCATGTATATTTTTCATGTATTCACTCCAGGCATCAGGAATCATTTCTGTGTCTTTATTTCCTGTTTTTATTCACTGAAACTTTTAAAATAACACTGCTCCATTTAATACATACAGATTTTGGCATTTTAAAAAGAAAATCCACACACGTGGAAAATGACATGTCTCACTTTTAGGGCAGTATCACACCATGGTTATGTAACACATTGAAATAACAGACTTTTTTATACAACTACAACATAAAACACCTTTCTAATTGCTTCTTGGAAAGACAGAAAGGAAGAATTTCCCAAAATCTCATGCTGCAGAAATTCCTTCTACACAATGTGCATGCTTCAGCCCTTCAGGAAAGCATGAATTATAATGCATACTGAAATTTTCTTATTTTACAGTTGGTAGACTTTCTTTTTCTTGTGTAGCTAGTATGGACTTTCATAACACTGTGAAAACCTGTGTATCAAAGTCTTATCTCTCCTGTCTGAATGGATACACTGGCTTCTTCCTGTCTCCCAAATTCAGTGAACAAACCTTTCCTCACCTGATTTCCACAACACTCACAGCTCAAACCCTCATCTATCTGCCAAAGGTAAGGACTGTTTCCAATGAAAGCTTCCCTATGGTACCAGCCCTTCTTCCTGACTGGGATACATCCTCAATAACCATTCTTCATAGTCAAATTCATTTTTACTATGCCTGATATTTTCAACATCTGAGCAGGCATTTCATTTTGTCAATAGACTATTGATACATGCACCCAATCAATTAATTTAGTGGAGACTATAAATAACAACAAGTTGTCATTTTATTGTATTTTGTGTCATTAGGTGGATCTTTTTTGGTAACCCATGCTGAACTCAGACTCATAATTAATATGCCTCAGTTTCCAAAACCTGGAGTAACAGTAGCAGAAAATTTGATTGTAAATCAAGTGTGCATTTTCCCATTGAGTTCTAATCTATAACTTTATGGAAGCAAATACTCTAGTGCATTATTTATTTTCAGGGACTGATAGATTTGTGGTTAACTGAAGCTGACATTACAATTCTCAAAAGAAACAGAGTTGGACAGGGCTTTCTATGATACAGGATCACTTCCTTGCTTTAGGCCAGAGACATTTGTGACACTGATGTGGTCACTCAGCAAACCATTGAGGAAATAAGAAAAGAGGTTCTGTTTAATGCAAAAGTTCCATTTTCAATTACATTCATTTGATTAGAGCTTTCTGAAGTTAGTCAAGTACTTAATAATCATTGTACATAGTGTCAATACTATAGAAAATACAAAGTGTGATCATTCTGTACATCCAGAGTATTGCAGACAACTGTGCATAATGTCCTTATGTTTCTTTTATTCAGAACTAGCAGAAGAGTATGTGTGCAAAAATGCTCCCATTCTGTTTCAAATGTGTGGAGACGACAGAAAACTCCCATTTGTACTTGTCTTTGTTAGTAGGAAACAGAAAGAATTAAGAGTGTGACTGTGTTACATTGGGAAGGTCTAGTGAGAAGCTAAGATTTTTGTCATAGATTAAGCATGTGGATGGAATAGCTAACAAAGGAGGATAGGAGAAAGCCTGAGTGAGAAGGTGCTGCCTTTGTAAATATTTATTGACCCTTGCATGAGTAAAAATCTCACAGAGCCCAAAGATCAGAAGTAGTCCTGAAGAAGCAATGTAGTTCATACAAATTAAAATGCCTTCAAATCAGAAATTGAGGTGGGGACAAGTGCAGCCATTTGAAATCAAGTTCTCTCCAGGAAGCAGGTTCAGAGGCAAGAGCCAGGCTGGCTGGACAATCCTCCAATGGGTGGATAATCTCAATGTTTTATGGTAGATGTCAAAGAAGATGACTAATTTCAGTTATTGGTAAATCCTGCCCATTGACTCATGTAGGAGATTTGGAAAAAAATAAAGTTGAGAGAGAAAAAGGAGCATGGTGATCCTTCGAGAAATGGAGAGTATTTTGCTATCAAGATATGGTGGATGGATGCTGGTCAGGGAATGAGTCTAACTTTTTAATTAGGATTCAAGCACTATTATTATACGTATTATACTTATAAAAGCACTGGAATTGCAGAAACCAGCTCCTTTCAATTTTAAAGTGACTAAGATTTAAATTTTTTTGTGAACCATGAATGTTCAGCAAGCCTTAAGCCTGCTAAAATTTTCAATTAATGGCAGTAAAATGGTGATATTCTCCAGATATGTGTGAGCTATTCAATAAAATGTGGCAGATAAAATAAAACAATTCTAATTGCATTATTTGTGCCAGCTTCGTACAACATATTGTTAACTATTTCTATACAAATTTGGTAATGTAGCCTTAGGTAGATTATTATTAATTTTAGTTTATATAAAATATTCTTACTTACAATTATATGCTGAAGTATTTCTTCAGTGATGATCCAATTTTGTCAGCCCTATCTTAATTTCTTACATATTTTCATATTTATTTAAGAGTAATATGAACTAAAATATTATTTTTCTTTTCTCTCTTTGGCTTTTTAAGACGTTCTTTTCATTTTTTTAATTTGCATTTTATCTCTAAGTAGTGGAGTAAAGAAATTGCTATTCAATAAAATAGTATATGAATACAATCAACCTTGATTGTATTAATTTGTTTTCACTCACTAGTAAGAACTGGGACTTATGTATATACTCATTCCATAGATGAGGATAATCACAATATTGTGATAAATTAGCAGGATGGTCAACAGAACAGGGGAAGTATTAATAAAAACCAGTGTGTTGCCGGGCGCTGGTGGCTCTCGCCTGTAATCCTAGCTACTCAGGAGGCTGAGATCTGAGGATCGCGGTTCAAAGCCAGCCCGGGCAGGAGAGACCATGAGACTCCTATCTCCAATAAACCACCAGAAAACCGGAAGTGGCGCTGTAGCTCAAGTGGTAGAGCGCTCGCCTTGAGCTGAAGAGCTGAAGGACAGCGCCCAGGCCCAGAGTTCAAGCCCCCCGACCGACAAAAAAAAAAAAAAAAAAAAAAAAAAAAAAAAAAAAACCAGTGTGTTTAGTTAGTATTCCACATTGCAACATGGTTTCAGTTAAGGATTGTTTGAAGTGTTTTTCGTAATGAGACTGAGATTTTGAGAGTTTGGAAAAGATAGTAATATTAGGGATGATGATGACTTTCATCATCAAAAGGGTAGGACAATTTTGGTTTATTCCTAACTGTAAAGTTACATATTTTCACTCCACAGAGACCGACCTTAAGACGTAGGTTATTATGCTTTACAATTTTGATGACAAAGTATCGGCACATATGATTTGGACATTTTCTTCAAAGGATATTTTATCCTTCCATTATTTATTTATTCACTCAACAATGAAGTCATTGAATGTCTATTTTGTTATGTAGATAACAATGTGATACAATTTTATGTATCATGGCTCAACATTTTCAAGGTTTGGTCAGTAGGAGTGCTTTAATGGTCTACTGAATTATTTTAGTATAAACCATAAATATATGGATAGGTTTTATTTATTTATTTTTACCATTTTTTAAATGGAGGACTAATTTATTTACCATTCTTGTTTGTGTTTGGACAGGAAGCCATGATGTAGCTGAGTGGCTCAGAGTAACAACAGACCCCAGTCCCATGTTGAGCCAGAACATGATGGCTGTTGGAACCTGCAGCCGAGGTCAGGATTTGTGATGAGCAGGAAGCAGAGTGCGAGACCAGGGGCCAGGAAAAACAAGAGATTTATGTCCTCAAATTATTTCTTCTAGCTATGCTCCATCTTGTAAAGTTTCCACAATGTCCCCAAGTCACAAATGCCAGCTGTGGAGGTCATTGCATACCAGACCAATAAGACATTGCTTCCAAACAATTTGAGTGTTCTTCATGCACTCAATGAAAGTAATACTTGTCTACATTCCTTGCACACACAGGCATTCTGTGTGTGTGTGTCCGAACATGGCTTAAAGAAAAGGCTTTGCCACACTGAGGACAAATGTAGGTTTCCTCTCCAGTGTGAGTTTTTTGGTGTAATTTAATATAACTCGAACAACTGAAGGCTTTCCAAGCAATATTTACACAAAACTTCCTTTCCATTGTGAGTCCTTAAATGTCTTTGAAATTTACCCAGCAGAGAGAAGGCTCTTTCACACTGATTGCACGAATAGGGTTTCCATCCTGTAGGACTTATTTTATGGTGGAGTCAGTGAAGACTTTGCCACATTTGTTCACATAGGGCTTCTCCCTGCTGTGTGTGTGGTAGTGCTTTTGTGTGTCATTTTCCCACACTGCACACATCTGAAGGGTCTCTCTCCACTGTGGGTGTGTTCATGTTTCCCAACGTTACTCAAGGAAGAGCAGGCTTTCCCACATTCTTTACAAAAAAAGGGTTTCTCTCCACTGTGAGTTCTTTCATGTCTGCTAACATCACTCAAGGAAAAGAAGGACTTTCAACATTGCTTACACATATGGGGTTTCTGGCCAGTGTGAGTTTTTTCATGGATGAGACAATGTCTGGATTCCCTAAAGGGTTTTCCACACTGTTACACACATAGGGTCTTTCCCCAGAGTGAGTCCTTTCGTGAACTTTAACATAACCAGAAGAGCTAATTTCCCACACTGCTTACATACAAAGGGTTTCTCTCCAGAGTGAATTCTCTCATGTCTTTGATAAACAAGGTTTTCCCACATGGCTTGCATGTGTAGGGTTTGTCTCCATTCTGAATTCACGTAGTTGAGCAGAACTGGAACAACCCAAAGCATTTGTCCCTTGCTTATAATCATGGAATCTCTTTCCAGAATCCGTCCTGTCATATGCCTGAAGGAATTGGGGATGACTAACGGCTTTTCATAATCCTCAAATGCACGTGGCTTCCGTCTATATTTCTGATACTCAGATGAGTTGGCAAAAGCACATGCTTTAATGGACCTATGTAGGGATGGCACACAACTTTCACTTGCTTCCAATCTCGTGGGAGTTTCCTTGTTCATAGTATGTTCTGAAATAGGACTGAAGGTGTCTCCACATTGTACTTCTCTATGTTCATAGAGACTCTCTAAAACTGGAATCATCACAGATCTCCAGCAGCGACACGACGTGGGTGCTCCAGATGTTTCCAGCACCAGAATATGTTCGATTCTGGATTTCCTGATTAAGAATGCTTAGCCTGGCAGGCAGCTCGGATGACAGGCGTGGCTTTACCCTTTGATTATTCACTGACAGTACTTTCTCTTCTGATGACCTTAGATTTCTATGGGTATTTGTGTACACTAGTCAATGATTTGGTCTTCTCTATTTCCAAGGATCTGGTTTTCCTTTTCATTTCCAAGAGGGCAGGTTCCAGAAGGTCTCCACCATCACGTTCCTGTACACGTTCTGTTGGGTCGGGTCCAGCCGAGCCCACTCCTCCAGGGTGAAGTTGACAAACACCTCAGCGAAGGTCACAGACTCCTTATTGGAGCCAGGGTGTCATCTGTCTCCTGCTGTTTTGTCCCCTGGCTTCCTTTTAGAAGGAAATGCCTGGGCTGCCCCCTGGGAGGTTCTTGCACACCTACAGCGCCCTGGGCCTTCCCACTGCCCGCGGTCCCAGGGGCTCCGACAAGCATCAGCCTGGCTTCCCACCCCGCTGTGACGCGCCTCTGGCCACCCCATGGCCGCCCAACATGGTTGCGCCCAGGAGGAAGTTCCCGCCCTTAACGTTTCTTTACTTGCTTGGTAGTGCATGACATTCCATCTTCAAGTTCATCTGTCATGCTCAAGTATTAAAGTCAGCCCTTCATCCAAGATTCCTTGATTTATTTCCTTGGAAAATAATACACTTAAAAAACAAACAAACCAACCAAGAAGTAGATGCTAAGTACATTTATTGTTATGAGGGCATTTTTCTTCTAACTTCTGTAAGTGTAAGAAACTATAGCCCCATATACAAGTGAATGAGTATGCTCATATATGTAAACATTTATATATATACATATATGTATATATATATATGTATATATCCTCTGCATCTGTGTTAACTAAATGTCCATTCATAGTGACATACCTAATGCTAAATCAGGCAATGAAGTACCAGCGTTTTTGTTCTGTATTCCTCTTGCTTGTACTTAAACAACTTCTACAGTAACTTACCTTTCATCTGTTCCATATGTAGTTAATTGTTTCATTTAAGTACACATGTATCACTACCAGAATTTTGACCCATATTCTAAAGGAGAAAACGTCACCCACGAAACTTCAACGTAGATAGTTGTACAACTTTCTGCTGTTTAATTTTGAGGCTGCCACTTACTTCCAATGTTAGCTGAATGTCAACACCTTTTTACTTACCTCCTCCTTGAGGCTCCTTCACATATTTGCAGTTCAGTTAGTTATTTTATGACATTTCTCACTCAATCTTGTGATTTTTCTCAACTTTGCACAGAATGTTTTATTTGCATGAATTAAAGTTTACCCTGTGCTATAATCTCAATGTGTTTCAACAAATTCCTTGTGGCACCTAGCCACAATGAAAGTGTATTGTACAGAATAGAATCACTACCTTAAAATATCCTGTTTAATGCTTCATCTCCACTTATTCTCCTGATAACCACTTGGTTTTAATGACTATAGTTTCACCTTTTCAAGAATGTGACTTAACTAGAAACAGTCTATTGCCTCTTCTGATTGGCTTCTTATCTTCACTGCAATGAATTTTAGAAGCATCCAGCCCACTTCTTGATTGATAAATCACTTTTTTGTGTGTTCATGACTTACAATGAATGAGTATACATAGCTTTTAAATATATTACTTGATAGTGGAAAATTGTTGTTGCTACAAATATTTTATTAATTTGGCAATGCTAAAGACAGAGGGGTTACATGTCTATACGTGAGACAAAGAGCACATTTCACTTTAGGTAATATCAACCCTTCCCTTACTCTGACCCAGTTTTTCCCTCCCATCTCCACCTTCAAATTGTATAGTTCATTTCCACATTGTGTCTGGTGAGTACCATTCCTACATTTGTTTGCCCTTTGTTCCTTCATTTCTGTGCCACCTTTAGATTTCCAAAGGCATATAAATGAACAATCAGAATGAAAAGGAAACAAAAACAGCAAAAAGAAAAATACTTCAAATATTTTTGCAACTATAAATAAACTTTCTAAAGAAGGAAAGTGTAGAAATTGTGTGGAAAGTTTCAAATATCTTGCCCATGTTTAGATAAGTAAGAAATTGGCAGCTGGCCTTGTACCATTTGGCACCCCTAAGCATGGAAAGAGGGATCTCCTTGGGTTTCACAATTTTCATCTCTTACTTTTCTGTGACATACGGATTCTGTCATTCAATTTGCTGACCATCTCTCATCTGTGTCTGTTCTTCAGATTAAACTTCCATTGAACTATATATCTATATATATTCATTTTAATAAGATCTTATTAATTTTAAACTGTCATATAATATTTTATACTTTCTTGTTTCCTGGTCATGTTTCATCACACTCATTATTTTTAACAAGTTTATATTTATTTTAAAGTCTATGGGTTTTAAATGTCTGCACACTACTAATTTTATTTTCCAGATTCTCATTTAGGATAGGTTCATATCCATTTTCTTAAACTTAGGCTTGTCAACATATATTTGGATGATCCTCCATGATCAATAGTAATTCCTATAACTGGATGAACAGCAATTATCTTTTTATGATTTATACTTTCTTCTTGTCAGATGTCATTTATCAATTGTTTTCAGGTCTTAATTATCTCTCATGAGAGATTATACTGCAAATCCAATATATGAATATACAGATTATTGTAGTTTTATATTCTCCTGGGATTATACTTTTTCATTCAGAAGTCAAATAAAAATGTCTAACCATTTTAGTCCAGAGTGAATTTTATATATCTTGTCATTTCTGAATGTACATCCAGGTGTCATTTCTAATGTAGAAGAGTTGCTCTTCTGCCCCCACACCTAGAAGCTCACAGAGCCTGGCCTGCCTTAATATGGGTCAACATGAAGACTCTGGGATTTCAATATTCTTCAACCCCATGTTAGTCTGTCTCCCAAAGGTTTTGTCTTCTCTCTGTATTTGTCACAAAGGGCTTTCCCTGATTTTCTTACAAGTTTCCAAGAAAAATTTTTCCTACATTTTGTGTAAGATGCTTAGTAGGCTTAGGATTTTTATTCACCAGGTGTATATGTTTTGATAAATGTGGATGCATTAAAAAATGTGATATATATATGTGTGTGTGTATATATATATATATATATATATATATATATGAATTTATGTTTCCATCAGAAAGAATGACACTGCCGAACTTGTAAGGAAATGGAAGGACTTGGAAAAAATCATATGAAGTAAAATGAGCCAGACCCAAAATCATAGACCCTACAGTCTCCCTTATTTGTAATAATTAGTGTATGTCTAGGATAATCTTAGCAGATAAGTAGAATAGCTCAATAGCTATGTACATATGATCATATAAGATGATGCTAAGAGAAATAATCCACAAGACATGGACACAAGAGGTTTTCCTTTGATGTTGTTCTCAATGTACTACATGATTTCTTGTGTGTGTGTGTGTGTGTGTGTGTGTGTGTGTGTGTGTGTGTGTGTGTGTGTGTGTGGTTTTTCCCCTTATGGTTTATCCCTGTTGTCAATGCATTCAATTTTGGTCCCTGGTTATTGCATATATGTTGATCTGAACTAGGGAAGGGAAAGGGAACAACAAAATGGTGAGACAAAGGACAAAGGGGGAACCTATGCAACAGTGATACTAACAAGACAATATGTTGGAAATGATCTGTAAACTTGAGTGGGGGGTTGGGGAGGAGGGAAACAGGGAGAAAAATTAAGGACTGGATAATAAGTTAGACAAGAAATGTAATCACTACCTTACTTACGTTACTGTAACACCTCTGTATATCACCTTGACAATAAAATTTAAAAAAATATTAGCAGAAATTTGTTTCTGTCAGCTTCAGAGCTTGAACTCAGGGCCTGGACATTGTCTTTGAGCACTATTTGCTCAAAGCTAGTGCTCTAACACATTAAGCCACAGCACCACTAATTTATTTTTCTCTGTGTAATCCACAAAAGTCTATGATGGAAGGCTTATGAATCTATTGAGCAAATTGTTTTCCCACAAAATGATTTTTTAAAATAAGCTTTTATTGTAAAAATACTGTACAGAGGGGTTACAATCACATGGGCACAGTAATGTATACATTTCTTATCGAGCATTGTTGCCTCCTCCTTTGTTTTTCCCCTACCATCGCTTCCCTCTCACCTCCACAATTACATTCTCCCCCCACCTAAATTGTAAAGTTCATTTTTCGACATAGCATCTTGTACATTTCATTGTTGCAATGGGTCAACCTGTATCCCTATTTAAAAAGTTTGTTTGTTTCCCTTCTACTCCCCAAATTATACCAGCATCAAATACAGTGAAAACAGGGGTTATACCATGGGGGAGGGACATACAAAGCAACAAAAAGAGCAAGAAAGAAAAAAAATACTTGTGTCCTTATCTTGGGGTTCATTTCACTTAACATCATCTTATCTGACTTTTTTCTGCTTGTCTCAGGCATATACTAGTGATTGCAAATAAGTGAAACCATGGGACCTATGTTTCTTGGGGCCTGGATTACTCACTTAATATAATTTTCTCCAAATATTTCCATTTCCTAACAAATGGCACAATGCCATTCTTTCTGATGGAGGCATAGAATTCCATTGTGTACATATACCACATTTTCTAGATCCATTCATCTACTGAGGGGCATCTGGGTTGGTTCCATATCGGCTATGGTAATTAATGTTGTGATAAACATAGTTGTGCTGGTAGCTTTAGTATGGCTGTGTTTGTGATCATTTGGGTAAATGCCCAAAAGTGGGATTGCTGGGTCATAGGAGAGCTCTATGTGGAGTCTTTTTAGGAACCTCCATACTACTTTTCAAAGTGTTTGAACAAGTTTACACTCCCACTAACAATGCAGTACAGTTCCCTTCTGTCCACATCCCCTCCAGCATCTGTTGTTATTAGAGTTCTTAATTATAGCCATTCTAACTGGGGTGA
This sequence comes from Dipodomys merriami, assembly GCF_024711535.1. Classification (NCBI taxonomy): domain Eukaryota; kingdom Metazoa; phylum Chordata; class Mammalia; order Rodentia; family Heteromyidae; genus Dipodomys; species Dipodomys merriami. The sequence continues at coordinate 108,375,447 of NW_027203381.1, read as the reverse complement.
GGTGGTATCTCAATGTTGTTTTGATTTGCATTTCTTTTATGACTAGAGAGGTTGAGCATTTTTTCATGTGTCTATTGGCCATTCTTATTTCCTCTTCAGAGAAATTTCTCTTTCAGTCTTTAGCCCACTTATTTATTGAGCAGTTGTTTGTTTGAGGATTTGTTGTTGGGGGATTTAATTTTTTGAGTTCCAAGTATATTTTAGATATGAGACCCTTGTCTGTTGTATGGCTAGTGAAGATCTTCTCCCAATCCATGGGCTTTCTATTGATCTTGCTAGCTATGTCTTTTGCCATGCAGAAGCTTTGCAACTTCATGCAATCCTATTTGTCCAACCTTTCTTTGATTTGTTTTGTTTCTGGGTCTCTATTAAGAAAGTTTCAACCTGTGCCAAGGAGACCTAGGGTTTCTCCTATTCCATCCTGTAATGTTTTCAAGGTGTTTGCTTTGACTCCAAGGTCTTTGATCCATTTGGAGTTGATTCTGGTGAAGGGTGATATATAAGGTTCTAGCTTTAGTTTTCTTTAGGTAATTAACCAATTTTGCCAACACCTTTTATTGAAGAGGCTGTCTTTCTTCCATTATATGAATTTTTTTAGCTCCTTTATCAATGATTAGGTGGCTGTAAGTCTGTGGGTTCATTTCTGGGTTTTCTATTCTATTCCATTAGTCCTGAGGTCTCGTCTTGTGCCATTACCAAGCTGTTTTGATTACTATGGCTTTGTAGTAGAGTTTGAAATTTGGTATTGATATTTTTCCAGCACTGTTCTTTCTGTTAAGGATTATTTTTGCTATTTGGGGTCTTTTATTGTTCCATATGAATTTTTGGATCGCCTCTTCTATTTCATTGAAGAATGAGGATGGAATATTGATAGGTATTGCACTGAATTTGTAAATAGCCTTGGGAAGTATTGCCATTTTCATGATGTTGATCCTTCCATTCCAGGAGCATGGGAGGTTTTTTCCACTTTCTAAGTTCTGTTTTGATTTCTTTTTTCAGGTTTTTAAAGTTTTCATCATTGAGGTCCTTCATTTCTTTGGTTAAGTTAATTTCTAGGTATTTTATTTTTTGTGGGGCTATTGCGAATGGAGTTGCTTTCCTGATTTCAGCCACGCTCTTCTCATTGTTGGCATATAGAAAAGCCATTGATTTTTGGGGGTTAATTTTATACCCTGCTACTTTGCCAAAGTTTCCAATAGCTAGAGTAATTTGGGAGCAGAGTCCGTGGAATTCTTTAAATACAAGATCATGTCATCTGCATAGAGGAAGAGTTTTACTTCATCTTTCCCTATTTGGATCCCCGTTATATTTGCATCTTGTCTTGTTTCTGTAGCTAGGCATTCTAATGCTAAGTTGAAGAGTAGTGGAGAGAGTGGACATCCCTGGCTCATTCCTAAGTTTAGAGGAAATAGCTTTAGTTCCCACAAAATAATTTTAAATTATATCTTTTCTTAAATTAATATGAATATCATTCATTCTAATTAAGTTCCATCTTTTTTAAATTACAAATATATTTGCTATTAAAACACCAATTGAAGTACCGAAATGTAAAAATGGAATGAATTTGACAGGAAACATGTTAATTTGGCTTAATATGTGTTGGGCTTCCCATAAGGTGATTCATACACGTATTTTATTTTAAGTCCTCTGATAATGAATAATAACATTTATAATCCACATTGATATAGGATTTTCAGTTAGCTTGTGTTAAAGTTAGTTATTATTTTATTTTATGTGACTGAACATTTTATAATGACTGTAAAATTGTGCATTAATATGATTTACTTTTCAAAAAACACTGGGAGTTTTACTTTAAATTTAATCTTACATGGAGACCAACACAAACCTCTATGTCTTGGTTTTAAAGGAGAAAACTGAGGATCAGAAAAGATGTCTTATGTGATATCTCAATAATAGAAAACAAACAATTCAGATATAAAATAGATCTTCATCTAGCTCAACTTTTTTTTATGAATAAGTCTTTTATTGTGAAAATTCTGTACAGAGGAGTTACAGTTACATGAGCAAGGTAATGTGTACATTTCCTATCAAGCATTACTGTCTCATCCTTTGTTTTTTTTCCCTACTATCCCTTCCCTCCCACCTCCACAACTACACTCAGCCTCCCCCCCACCACCCTGCCTAAATTGTACAGTTTGGTTTTCAACATAGTGTCTTCTACATCTCATTGTTACAATGGGTTAACCTGTATCCCTATTTAAACATTCTTAAATTCTCATTTTTATTTTTATGTGACTATAGAAGAATTGAAGGCTTTTATTCCAAATATATATGTATAAACAATTTTCATATGTTTTATATATTTTAGAAAAATAGCCAGAGATAACTGTGTTGTATAGATAACAGAACCCAGAGTCTGTCCTGATAAGGGATATTTAATCAACATAGCATCACTCTGTATTTTAGTGAGCACTGCTTGTGAAGGTTTAAGATGTACTTTATCTTTTCTATAGACAGTTGGTTCTCATAAAATAAATTATTACTCACATAAACTATCAGGTTATCTGATATTTCTTTTGTCCTCTTAAACTGAATCCATTGTTTCAATAACAAATTTTTAAAATAAAAGATTTGGGCAATGTGATAGATTTAGTTGGCTTGATGTGAAACATTGGCTTGTTTTGTTTTACTTTATATATTATCCCTTATTAATTTTAAAGATGGGCTTATGCATTTTGCATATGTTTATATAATGTATAATGATCATATTGCTCCCTCTTTTTCCTCTCCTGTGTCTCCCAGCTTGTTCATGGGGTCCACTGTTTCTTTAATTTTCTCAAATGCCCTTATCTTAGTTTTTCTTCTTTTTATTTCATTTTATTTATTTATGTATTTATTTATTTTTGAAAATACTGTGGGTTAGATCAGGTCCTCATGTGAGGAAATGCTTTTACTGCTAAGTTACACCTCCAACACTGAATTTTGGCTCTTTTTCATGTAAATTCTTATAACTTGAGTTTTATCTTCCTATGTTACATTTCCCATCGTAGCTAGGAACTACACAAACCACAAGTCTTTCACCTCATCTAGCTCTTCACAGGGAAGCCTTTTGTAGTTTCTGCCTTAGTTGTACTGTAACTCTGGACTGTTCAATCTCAGGCTCTTAAGTAGCTAGGGTGATAGGCAAAAGCCAGGAGCACCCAGCTTCCTGTCATACTTTCATAACTACTTTTTGTTCAAATCTACAGTAGAATAGATACAATATTTGAGTTTATTAATCTGGATTATTTTGCTGAATATTATCATCTCACATTCCATTCATGTTTTCTCCAATATTAAAATTGTGTTCCTCTTTACAAGTGAATTAAAACTATTGTGTATCTATAGGCCACATTTTTTTTTCATCCACTTGTTGATGCACACCTAGTTTGTTTGGGTGACTTGGCTGTTATGAAGATGTTGTGTTTTATTCCAGTAGTGGTATTGCGCGCAACTGTTTTCACCACATCCATAGTGGCAGAGAAGATTCCTGTTGGGGAAAATTGCAAAGATATCAATCATTCTCTGTAAGACACAATTAAATGAACTCCTAAAAGCCACAACTTAGCCTGGCACACATCTCATCTATACAACATCAGTTTGGTTTGGTTTTTGTTTTAGATTGCAGGGTAGTTGTTTTTTTTTTTTTTAGAATATTGTTATTATCTTTAAGTAGTTGCATAAAGGAGTTTCAATTCACCAAATCAGTTTATGAATACAGCACAGCTTGATCACTGTCATCCCTTTCAGCAATTTCACCCACTCCTCCCTACCCTTCCCACTCCCTTATCTTAATTTCAGGTTATGTATTGAATATTCTTGCCATTTGACAAAGCAGTTTGTGTGTACAATGCATCTTGATTTGCATACCATATCAACATCTTCACCCACCTTTGAACCACCCATTCCCTTATATTTCTCAATTGTGTGGTATATACAATGAATTCTAGCCTGTATTCTCCAGTCTTCCCCCTTCATTCTCCCCTTCCTTCTTCTACCACTCTTCCGTTGGAACCACCTCCCTCCTGAAAATACCCATTTCTGGGTAATGATTTGGTTGAATTTTGAGTTAGTCTTTCAAAAAGATTATGCTATTGGTGCTCTATCTTATCTATATGACCACATACATATCAAAAACTACTTTAGGGGTTAGCAGCATTTATTTTATTCATGATTTTACAGGTTTTATTCTGAGATCAGAGTGAAGCAGCATATCGCCAAGAGCAGAGTTGATGGGAAATGAGCCATACCCAACCCAGACATCTAATTCCACCAGTTAAATTCTCCTCCTCAAAGTTCAAAAACTTGCAAAGAAACCATGTCACCAAGCTGGGCTCTAGTGGCTCATGCCTGTAACCCTACCTACTTTAGGAGACTGAGAGCTGAGGATCATGGTTCAAAGACAGCTGGAGAATGAAAGATCATGAGGCTATTTCTGTAATTAATATCTTAAAATCCGGAAGTGGAGCTGTATCTCTAGCCTTTTGTATAAAAGCTCAGGGAACAGTGGACAGTGCCCACACCCTCAGTTACAGACCCAGAACCTAGGAAAAATGAAGAGTGATATCAACTGGTGACCCAGTATTTATCATGGGAACCCTTGGGACATTTCATATTTAGACCATAATACCCCTCACTCATGGGTAATCAATTTTATGTTGGTATTATAATGTTTAAAATTCAAAACATAATTTGAGTAGCCTTTTAAAAGAAATCTTGTGATTTTAACAACTACATCTGTCATCATTTTTAAAATATTTGTTGCAAAATGTTATAATTTGTAACTTTACCCATTTGCTTTATTATAGAGTTTTCATAATACTGCATAGACATTCAATGCTATTAGAAAATTTTGTGTTCTTCTGATTTTTGATAGATCATTATAATGTTCAAAATTACAATTTCTTCTTTTTTAAGTTATAATCATATTTAAGATCTAGCTTCCATTTGAGGAATAATACTGAACAGTCAGAATGTTTGTTTAATGATTTTATTTATTGATTAAAAGTGTCATTCTTGTGGCAAAGTTAAGATGTCTACAATGACTTTCATTTTTGGTGGTACTGAAGTTTGAAATAAGGCCTTTGCTCTTAATTGTAAGTATTGTACCATTGAGTCATAGCTCTATCTTATTTTTTAGTAATTCTTTGGGATTGTCTGGAGTCAGCCTTACTCCACAATTCTCTCTAATCCATCTTCCATGTGACCAGTAATATAGTCATGAATAACAGTGACAGCTTTTTGGTTGAGATTGGTCTTGTTAACTTTTTATCCAGGCTTCCCTTTAAGTATTATTTTCACTGAGATTAAAGGTGTATACCAATATATTGAGACTTTTTAATGATGCTTTGAAGAGATGAAATATCATTATAAACAAAATGGATTCAAATCGTTGTATGTTATTGTAAGGTGGTTATTACCATTATAATATGATATCCATTTAACCTAGTAACTGCAATCTATTCATTTCTATTTTAAGAATAATGATAATACACCTACCATTTAATGTTCAAATACCTTTCAAATCCCATTTGTTCATATAAAACAATGATCTTCAACTACTGGAATTTAGTATAGACAGAAACCTGACTCAATTTTCTTACTCAAGACAGGCATTCAAAATATAACCTAAGTCCTGGAGTTGAATGACCATGAAATAAAATAGCACAAATAATTTTTGCATGCATGAATTCATTTGAACTTTGCAATATTTTGAGAACTTTTATTTTCCCTGTGGTTCTGATGAGTCTATGTCCCTCCATATCCCATGGGCTTTTCAGTTCCTCACTCACCATACCCATACACGTTCAACTCACACTTTCTGCTTCCTACTTTTACTATGTGACCAGTTTTTCTCTACTGTGAAAACATTCTTAAGATGTCTCCCACCATGGTTTGTATCTCAGTATGTGCTCTTGTAATCCATTTGCTAGAACGGGGATAAATTATTTCCTGTCTTAAACCAATAGGATACGGCAAAAACATGATGACAAGTAGATGGTCATGTAGATGATTACACTGTATTATTGTAATATTAGCTGTAGAAGCTGGCTATATTTTGTTGGCTTGGCAAAGTATCTAGCTCTATTGAAGCTGCAGGAGGTAAAAAATGGAGAGTTGAATCTCGGAAAGTAAAGGTGACCTCCCGCAAATAGCCAGTGAAAAGATGAAGCATCTCTTTTTTAAAATTATAATGATTCAATTCTATCAATCTAATGTGAACTTGGAGATAATCTTCCTCACTCAAAATTTTAAATTAGAATTCAGTCTGGATGGACTTCTTGATTGATTGCTTTTAAAAGATTCTGATCAGACATTCTGGACTTCTCAACCCCAAGCATGGGATAATAAATGGGGGCTATTTGAAGTATTAAGTATGTGGCAACATAGTTAAGTATCAATAGAAAACTAATCCAAAACTCATGACATTGTCCTTCTAAAGTACTATCTATCTCTAGTGAAGAAAATCTTGCAAAGATTACCTTAATATTTCCTACCCTAATCTTCAAGATTGATAAGACATAAATTATGTAAATTTATTGTTATATGGAAAAATGATTTTATATTGTAATTAATGTAAATTTAGTTGATATTGGTTATTGAACTTTCTATGTATTTAATATATTTATTATTATCCCTGGTATCACAAGACAAATTGTATTTGTTTTCTTTGGGATTTTAGAATATTAGGAAATTTAAAACAATCCAAGCATTAAGAATGTGATATCATATTATAGAAGTCACTTGTAAAGTAAAGCACACCACTGTTTGAAGACAATACTGGCTAGCTTTTCCTTAACAGTCAAGAAGGAAATAGGTTCTTCCCTTTATAACTACAATGACATTATTTCCGCAAACTCACTGATTGAACTTAAGTAAATTGTCACAGAGCCTTCAGAAGTACATCTTGCTTTTATACTTGCTAGACCACAAGCAGAAAATACTAGGAACATATCTAGGGAAAATTCAGAAATTTCACTATGTAAACAAAGGATCATTGCCTTTTTTGAGGATACTTTCTATTATATGTACATTAGAAAGATGTACACTGAATCAATTTAAAACAGAAATACCAAGGAGTGTAGTGTAATATATACTCTCAAAGAGATACAGGTTGGAAGTTTATCTTGGTGCAATAGCTTACTAAAAGGTATGGGGTCCTGGACTAAAGTAATAAGACCGAAGATGATGAGAAATAGGAATAATGTCCAAAATATTAGTGCATGATATAGAATAGATAATTGTAACTTAAAATGGGTGACTGTGGTAGTTATATTTAGACCAAAATGCCTGAGGACAACTTATGAGAGGTATAATTTGTCTTAGCACCCAATTTCAGAGTGCACTCTATGATTACTTGGCTATATAGAGTTAAGCAAAACATCATGTGAAGGAGCCTGTAGTGAAGAACTTCTTATTGGTGAATAGGAAGCAAGCAGAGAGACAAAAAATACAGAAAGTGATCAGGACAAGATTTATCCCAAAGAATATGCTCCTAGAGGCCCATTTACACTTTTCCACAATGTCTCAATGTACCACTGTTAGCGATGGGTCCACCAATGAACACATGAGCCTCTGGTAGATATTTCAAGGTTTTTGGTCATTTCATAATACTCACCAATATTTAGTACATATCTAAGAGTCAATAATGTCTTCATGTAACAAATGTTTAAACTGATTTTGCTGAAAAGCACTAGCTTATTGTTTTTGTTCCAAAATTAAAATCACAAGAAAAATGTGGCATGTCTATATCCATTTTGTATTTGTCTTTGCTTTAGCCATTTTCTTTCTAGTCGCTTTACATTAGCGTGGTTTCCTGGAAGGACAGGGCTGATTGATCGCATCTCTATAACAAGGGAACAAAACTACTCCTAAATAACAAATAACTAAATAACTCAATAACTTGAACAATACAACTCCTCTACCCTCAAATGAAAAAAAATGCCTCTAATGATAAGATTGGCCTCTGGAGCAGGAGTAATTGTCTAATGGAAAATATATTGTATCTCTAAAGAGATAAGATCTCTGACAATTCTCTTTCCAGAACTGGAAAGAACAGGACTAATTCATTGTCATCAAGTGCCCACCTGCCCAATCCTTTGACAATGAGTTACCATACAACCTGACACTTCCTATGACTAGACACCTAGAATATTCCTGTAACTGGACTTTTAGCAATTATATACATCTTTTATTTCCATCATGGTCTTGTCTATTTTAACCAAAAGATCATCTTTGAACTCAGAGGACGATTTATGTATGGTCTGCTAAAGAGCCTAGGACACATAACACATCTACTTTCTCTGCCTTAACAATTGCTGTATCTTTATTTGCAATATAAAGTTGAGGGGACAGACCTGACATACATAATCTCAGTAGTGGGTGCCTCCACTTTTATCACTTTTATCAACTCCACTTTTATCAATGGTTCTACCAAGGTGCAGACCTCCACATCTGCGCTGAATCTCAAGACAAGTGTTCAAGTGTGAGCCAAAGAGACAATGGCACTGAGTATAAAGGTAGCAAAAGGGCATTTGAATAGAAGAAGGGAACCAAAGTAAGATTAAAACTTAGTAGGGAAACCTTAAATCTGACAGGTCGATAGCTGGAATCAGGGGAATGTACTGTCACGATTTGAGCTCCAAATGGCTTGGGTACCCTCATCCCTGTAACTTTGTATGCCATAACCCACAAGCTCTCTCTCTTCAGTGAGCTCCATGCATATCTGTGGCTTTCCTTAGTAGGTTTTTATCCATAGCATCTTGGGCATCAAGATATCAATCATTGGTTCAATGGTGAAGCTTTATGCCAATTGTGGTTTTAGGTGTGTTTCTTGCGATTGTTTCTAAGATATTTATGATTTCTTTGTAGCTTTGTTGTCCCTCCCCCATGGTATAACCCCCCGTTTTCACTGTATTTGATGTTGTTATAGTTTGTGGAGGGGAAGGGAAAAAAATATTGTTTAGATAGGGATACAGGTGGACCCATTGCAATAATGAGATGTACAAGACGTTACAATTTTGGCAGGGGAGGTGGGATGGGGGGGTGGAAAAGGGGTGTGGGAGAATGGGAAGGGATAGGAAGGGGAAACAAAGGAGGAGGCAACAATGCTTGATAAGAAATGTACTCATTACCTTGTCCATGTAATTGTAACCCCTCTGTACAATAATTGCACAATAAAAAGAAAAAGAAATATAGTGAGTGAACAAACTTTTTCAGAAGGCGAGAGTTGGATTTGCAAGTGTTCATGAGAGGTTGTAATTATTTTACTCACAATGAACTAAATGTTTTCTGAACCATCAGTTAACATTTACATAAATTTTTATATTAACATAAGGCAAAAGGTTTGCTCATTTCATTTTTCACCTATTTTATGAGATATATGCTATTCTAAAGCCTTTGATGTATTGTGAAATAGATATATTTGTATATTTTACCCACAAGAAAAGCCTATTGGAATGTTATGTTTATGTAAGAAAGAAAATTCTTAGAACAACTGTTATTCAGCCATGTATCTCATTCCTGAGGAACTTAGATATGCAGTGTGTCAAAAATATTGAAGAATATCAATGTTTCCATGGGCTATAATCAAGTAAAGTGTAGTTAATTAAATTTAAAAAAAGTAGAAACTATTTCAACTTAATGAAATGGTAACATTTTTCAGTTGGTCAGTTTGTCCTGATAGCTATGGTTCATAAATTTAATCAGAACCTTCCGAAATGATTTCATAATTGACAAGCTTTTAAAATACAAAAGATACTCATCTTAATGCATTTTACATTGTTGTAAGAACATAAAAAGCTTTATAAAAATATATGTATGTATATTTGGTTGAAAATAAAAATTAGGTATTGTAAAGGAGAAAATTGTTTTTGGATTGTTGAATATTTGCGATGTCTTATGGTTTGAATTTTACAGATTCATTTTAAAGTAAAGTATCCATGATCATATCAGTTAAATTGCAACATATTCATATATATATGTATATATATGACAACAGGAAAACTTATGGAACATTATTATGCTGAGTGAATTTCACCAGCCATGGAAAACAACAAAATGCTGCAGAATTTCACTTATTTGGAATATTTAAAACATCAAAAGAAGTTTTTGATGACTGAATAGTAGGTGCCAGAAGTGATAAAAGAGAAAATAGAAAGTTACTAGTGAACAGACTTGTAGTTTAACTTATGCAAAAAGTATACCTTTATAGGTATACTTTTAAAAACTTTATATTTAATAAACATATGCAACATAAATTTGTAAATGGGGGAATATTTCACACAAATGATTCTTATATTGAGACAAAAAATTTAAAATACAAAAGTAAAGCTAAATTTAAAATGAAGTTGCAAACACTGGAGATTTTCATCTATTCTAATCCCACGGAACAAAGATTACTCTTGATATCACTGTCAAGCATAGCTCAGATTGCATAAGATATTTATATTTCACAGCATACATTTTAAGTATATAGATATTGAATCATATTTTCAAGGGAAAATTATCATAAATGAGAGGTGTACATTAGCAGTTTTAGTAACAAAAAATGGTCCAGAGTAATCCTAGTGTCTTGTAAGCTTGTGATTCCTTTTACAATAAATTTCATGTAATTGTTTTTCAGGATTGGCAATCAATGAAGATACCTGTTTCATATGTAAAGGGGAGAGAAAGTTACTTTTAGTTAGTAGACTATTTGGAAAGTATCACAAATGACAAATAATAAATAAGGCTAAAATAACAAGATGTGTGTACTTAATTACAAAAAGGACATGGCCAATTACAAAAATGATTTATATTACATGAGTTCTTGCTTACAATTGATTAATAGCCATCTTTTAATTTTTCTTTTTATGCCACTATAAGGGCTTAAACTCAGGGCCTGGGTGCTGTCCCTGCGGTTTTTTTGCTCAAGCTGGTGCTCTACCACTTGAGTCACATTTTCACTTATGTCTTTGTTGGTAGTTAATTGTAATCCAGAGTCTCACAGACTTTTCTGCCCAGACACACTTCCACCAGTGATCCTCAGATCATACAAAAAGTACAATATCATTTTTTCTAATGGATTTAATTTTTCTGATCCATTAGAAAATATCCATTTATATATATTATATACCACATTTTGTTGGTACATTCATTTATTGAGGGGCTTCCGGGCTGATTCCATACTTTGGTTATGGTGAATACTTCTGCAATGAATGTGGTTGTTCTGGTGGCTTTATTATATCCTGGTTTGTAATCTCTGGGTAAATGACCAGGAGAGGAATTGCTGGATAACAGGTTACATTTAAGGTTAAATTTTTGAGTAACCTCCAGATAGCTTTCCAGATTAGTTGGGCAAGTTTACGTTCCCACCAACAATTTATTAGGGTTTCCTTTTTTTCTGAAACCCCAATAGCATCTGTTATCATTTGTTTTCTTGGTAATGGCCATTCTAACTGGAGCAGGGTGAATTGTGATGTTGTTTTTCTTTTTATTTAGATTTAGCTTATGAAGTTATAAGTAAATACATTGGGTCATATACAAGTGGATGTAGTAACTGAAATGTGGTCGATTCAAGGGAGAACTCAAATAGTGTAATTCCTTAGAAAGGCACAGTAAAAGCAAGTATTTGAAAGGGGTGCAGTGAGGCCAAGGAGAAAGGAGTAAATGAATGAAGAGAAAAGGGGGGAGATTTCAGTCCAGAATTCAATGTGCATCTTACTAAATAAGAAGTATGAGGAAAAATGGGTAGCAGAGGAATGGTTCAGAATGCTTAAAGCGAAGACATTGATCAAGATGAATTGTCTTCATAAACTGCTTTTTAAAATGGCAACTCCTTTGTCCTACTATTTAAAGATAATTTTTAAAAAGACTCAAACTTTTTTTAAATAACCATCTATAAACACTGAAACAGAAAAATATATATAGTAAGCCAAATACTTTCTATGCATGTGTGTAAATATCACAATGAAATCCATTTGTACAAGTAATTTATTCTAAGGAAAAGGAAAAAGCATAAAAGCAATAAAACGGACATAAATATGCAAAGTCAGTAAACTCCATTACATACCTCATCCAATTTCCAATAGTCTCAGAGTTACCAAATATAATTAATTCACATTAGACTATTATTGAAGGAGGCAATAGATATAAAACAATATTTGCTAAATATACGCTAGATAATTGCAAACAAAAGTGCTCAATTTATTGCTTATTAATTTATGAACTAAATCACATAAACATGAAGTATAAAGTATACCAAACATAAACTAGAAGAAATTTGGTTATAAAACTAAGACCAATTCTAATGAATGATAACTTTTAATTTCAATTATATCTTATTAAACATGTCTTACAATCCTTCCAATACATTCAAATTCCCTTATTTTGTTTTGACTGAGCTACCAAATATTCTCTTATAGTATCTAGGGTTGAAGCAAGAAAATACAGTCCTTATTGATTCCAGCAATAATATTTTTATGCTAGATAAATAAAATAAAAATTACTGATGAATCAAGGTTACAGAAACCAACAAGGTAGCTCAAAGTGCAACCCAAAATCCTGGGAATCTCTCTGAAAAGATGCTGCAAAAATTAGAAATCTGAGAATTTTATAACTAAGGGAGAATGTTAACACATATTATTACTCTGGGGATACTTGCTAAATTGATGAATTTATTATCATATTATCATCTCTTGTGTAAGCCAGTGTCTCCCACTTTAGGCTGATTATTTCTCTTACCTTTATACTTTCAAAATTTTGAATAATTTCCTCTTAGTGTCATCTAAAAGGATCTAAGGAAGGAGATCTGGGAGAAAAAGTCAGTAACTTTTCTGTAATGCAACAATTTAGTATGTGGTGAGTTTCTGTTATGCCCCTGGTGCTAAAAAATAATCAGGATTATTCACCATAACAAAGATATGGAACCCACCCAGATATCCTCAGTCGATGAATGGATCAAGAAAATATACACAATGGAATTATATGCTTACAGCAGAAAGAATGACACCACCCCATTTGTAAGGAAAAAAAATTGGAAAAGAATCATATCATGTGACATAAGCCAGATCCAAAGAAACATAGGTCCCATGGTTTCCCTTATTTGCAATAACTAGTATTCTTCTAGGATAATCTTAGCAGATGAGCAGAATAACTCAATAGCTATGTATGTATGAGATGATGCTAAACGAAATGAACCCCAGGATATGGACACAAGGTTTTTCTTTGTTGTTGTTGTTAACGTACTACATGATATTTTTTGTTTCTTTTGTATGTTCTTCCCTCTATGGTATATCCCCTGTTGTCACTGTATTTGATTTTGGTACCCTGATATTGTATATACATTTATTTGAATTAGGGAAGAGAAGGGGAACAACAGAATGGTGAGACAGATAACAAGGTGGGAATCAATGCAACAGTAATATACATAATATGTTGGAAAATATATACATAAGACAATATGTTGGAAATGAGCTGTACAGCTTGTGGGGTGGGGAGAAAGAAGTAGGAGAAAAATGAAGGAAGGGATAACAAGTTCGACAAGAAATGTACTTATTACCTTACTTATTTAACTGTAACCCTTCTGTATATCACCTTGACAATAAAAAAAATTTCTTATTCCAGGTTTCCCTTAATGTTGAATAATATATGGATTTAATAGTCCTATGTATCGCTGTACATAATAAAGCCACACAATAGAACATCTTATCAGGAAGATCACATCCTCTAGGTTCAAGATGACAAAGATGTTAACCAATATATTACTTTCATTTCCCAACATTTACAATACTAGGCCTGGACACCGGGAGTAAAGGGAAACTTTGAACACTTTTGTTAGATTTCAGCTTCAGAGCTCAATTGTGTTAGATATTGTTTACTTGGCCAAAACTAATTCAATAAATGAGACATCACATATTTAAACCATTAATCAGATTTCAGGTGTAGATTACTATAATGTCTGATTCCTCATAAGATCTTTGACTGCTAAGACCTTTCAAGTTCAATACTTCCTTATTCCCTTCTTGCCTTATTTCAAAGATAGTTGTATGCACAAACATATACACACATAAACATGCACAAACACACACATATACCCTCAATCTCTGTTTTCTCTCTATCTCTGCATCTGTCAACTATCTAGCTAGTCTACCAATAGATACATAAAAAAAGAAGAAACAAAAATCTACATGGTACATTATAAATACGTTAGGAACAATAGCAAGAAAGAAAAGCCACTTGTATCTTGGGGTTCATTTCGCTTAACATCATCTTATCTGGTCATATGTACATAGCTTTTACCTTTTCTGCTTGTCCCAGACATATACTAGTTATTGCAAATAAAGGAAACCATAGGACTTCCCCCCACAGTATAACCCCTGTTTTCACTGTATTTGATGTAGTGTTGTGCATCTTGTTTATACAATTCTCTAGCTTGGGGAGGGGAAGGGAAAAAGCAAAATGCTTAAATAGGGATGCAGGTTGATCCATTGTAACGAGATGTACAAGACACTATGTTGAAAAATGGAACTTTAAATTTAGGCAGGGAGGGGGGAGGAGAGGAGGGGAGAGTGTAGTTGTGGAGGTAGTAGAGAAGGGAGAATAGGGGGAAAACAAAGAAGGAGGTAACAATGTTTTATAGGAAATGTACTCATTACCTTGTAACCCTCTGTACAGTATTTTTACAATAAAAACTATTTTAAAAGAAAATAAAAGAAGAAATCTCAGGTTTTCTACAAATTTTGACTACATAGGAACATTTTTCTAAAATAAAAAAGGATAGCAAGACATTTCCAAAAGAGTTAAACAATAAAAGAAATAATAAAAAATCAAATTGATGTCCACAGGGTCTGAGTTACGTAAGGTATTTAACTACATTTTGAAATAATTTAAGAATCATCCTAAAATAAGAAACTATTTTGAACATACTATGCACTCTATGAAACTTGAGAAAAATGATTCCCATCTCCTTCCCACTCTTCTGAATTTAGATTGATATCTAAGTAACCACATGGCTTATGGGGAAAGGGGCAACCTGAGGAGTGTGGGCCCTGAATTCTCAAAGAATGATGATGTCAGAATGTGAGCATGCAACTCTGTTTCTTAGAAAAACATAGGAATAGCTTCCAGTTCTGCTGAAGTTGTTAAGTCAAGTTCTGTACTGCTTCTTATTTGGTAAGCCCTCTTGATACACTGATTTTTTCCATTGTTATCTTGATTCATGTTTGAGCACTCTACCTGTACCCTTTCATTACTTTGTATAGAGCTTTCCAGCCCACATCCATTTGTATGATGTGTCTGACTTCTATAAACACTAGAATCTGAAGCAGGAAAGACTAAGTCTCATGTTTCATCAGGGTCCATCCGATTCCGATAGAGGCACTTCACAAGATGTGCAGGAAGGGCTTTCCAGTGTTGTAAAAGGACAGGAACACAAGGTGAATGCACAGAGTAAACGGACAAGCTGACTAAGCAGAGCAGTGTACATGGACCTAAGAGATGATGCTAGGGTAGGTGACCCTGATTCTTGACCTAGATACATGTTGAACTGACCTCAATGATGTGAAGGTCCACTGGGAAATTTTTGTTCATGGATTAAGACCAGCAGGGCACTGCCTGGCTGATATTGCACTGCATTTCCAATCTTCAGCTCCATTATAGGAGAGGAAATCAGGGCATAGCAAAGGCAGGAAGGGGGTTGTTTGTAGCTTTCATTTGCAACTGCCTCTGTTCTCTCAGGCAAAGATTAAAGCTTTTCATTTTAATTTCTACACCTATAATGTAGCCACAATTCCCAATTGAGCTTTCAAGCATGTACAGGAAGGAATAATAGCAATTGCAAGGTTGTTTGGATAAAAATATAGGTTGAATTCCAAAAGAGAAAACTATGAATATTGTGGAAATAAATTCAGTGTATCTATCCATTTTTATTTTACTCAGATGATGCTAAATATACTATATTTTTACAGGTTTACAGTTCTACCAGTGAAAATAAATAGGAAAAGAATTTTCTAATCCAGAATAGTTTATTAAAGTTAATTATAAGGAGAGATACACTCACAATAAATTATTTCAGTCAGAGAAAACTAAGAAACTGCCTTCCTTTTACAAAATGATGAACATTAGACCATTCTAAGAAACTTTCTCTTGATAATATATTAAATCCTTATAATTTCTTTTAGTACAGTTCTCAGTACAGTGAGGATTTTTAATAAACAGTATGTAAGTGCAGTCTAATGCATCTAAAAATGATAGAGCTAGTTATATACATACATATTAAGGTCTTCTTTTGTGCATAAAATGAATATTTTTCCTATAGGGAAATAATAGTGTTTATTAAATTCTGGAGGTGGCCTCTAAAATTTTTACTTCCTTCCAACTATTTCCAAATATCTTATCTGTGGTTAGTGTTATTAATTAATGTATTTCATCGAGTTTATTGTAATGTCATATACTATAATGTATTTTCATATTAGTATTGGTAGACAAAATGCCATTTCAGATCATGACATAAGAAAAATGTCTGGTTATCAGATATACAATGTGTACAAATATATAAAAATAGATTCATTCATACATCTTTTGAAGGATTTCTTGAAAAGTACATCATTTAATTTAAAAAATCCAGGATTTGAATAAGTATTATTAGAATTCCAAAGAAAGACTTTTGTAACAGATTAGTAGAAAATTAGTTTTGTGTATATCTACCTCTCACACATATCCTCTCACTGCAGTAATTAACAAACAAAACAGAAAAAAGGCATAGAGCAATGGGGGAAAGAACAATGTCAAAATAGCTAAACATTACTGATTTTAACTGAATCAAATGTAGAGCAAGTAGAGAGAAATCAGGTATATTCTCACCATCACCCAGGTCTTTCCATTTTTTTCTCAGATGAGAAAAATTCCATTGTGTATGCGTACTACATTTTCTTGGTCCATTTATCTATTAAGGGGTGTCTGGGTGGATTATATACATTGGCTATGTTAAATAGTGCTGCAATTAATATATTTATTTCTCCCTGTCTTCAACTTCAATAGCAATACATTGAGAAACTAACCCATCTGCACAAAATTAAAATTATATAAAAGCATACGCATAACCAGAAATAGTTTTCAGGAGTTCTTAAATATTATTTGTAGAGACTGGGTCTTAAAAATTATTTTCCTAAAAGACGAATTATGATTACCTTAAAGAAATGATTACTTCATACATTTGACATGACAGACATGGTTTAGCAAGACCAACAGTCTAAAAATATTAGTGATTTGTGCCACAGGAATGACAACTTCTATACCAAAAAATCACCATGTTTCCAATATGGCAAGAATGAATGCCTAGGAACTTTACTTTGAAAGAGTAAATGCAATAAGAAACCATAGAAATCATAGACCTCTAGGAGGTTGGGTTTCTTTTTGTCTTTTTTGGGGTTCCAGTCATGGGGCCTGAACTCTGGGCCTGGGTGCTGTCCCTCAGTTCTTCAGCTCAAGGCTAGCGCTCTACCACTTGAGCCACAGCGCCACTTCCGGCTCTTTTCTTTTTGCTGACCCCTCTGTACAGTATTTTCACAATAAAAAAATCATAGAAATCATATTATTACTTTTTGTGATAATTATATAGTAGAATATATTTTTCACAGTTTCCTTAATCATAAAAAGAAGAGTTGTAAACTTAAAGTTAGGATATAAAGTATCTACTCATGAAATCATATATGCTATTATCAGAACAAAGTAAAGTATCATTCTGAATAATGTCAGATTTTTTTCCTTTTAAATGTATTTTAAGTCCACCAGTCTCATACAAACCTTAAATGATATGCAAAATATGACTGAAGAAATGCAGTCCAGAAATGTAAAGTAAAAGATTAGTAGGTTTCACAGGAATCACTATTTAAAGGGAAAAAGACATTTCAAGGACCATGAGAATGGAGATCTCCTATAGGCCATCATCTTCCTGTCCTGGCCAGGAATAATAACTATGCTTATGTTGAATGCTCAGTCACCAATAGCCTGATATTGATGACAGGGATAAGAGTTTATTCATCAAGACTTCCTATTACAGTGTGCATTCTCTTCCTCAATCTAATCATCAACTACCAAGTGCATTAAGCTAAATGGGAAAAAGAAAAATCACCAAGCCTTCTTTTAACAATTTAAGTGATTTTGCATTCCTGGCATGCTATTAAGTCAGTTAATGCTGCTTAGAAACACTATACCAAAATATTCTTGTTCAGTGCCTTCCTGTTTCTATGGTTTCACTAATATCCCATATCACTTATGATCACTATCAGGGTAGAATGCCCATTTATTCCTTCTTCAGCATTCTATTTCTATTCTATGTCAGAAAATAAAAGAATGGTAAATAGCTCATAGAAAAGGGAGAGAAGAAGAAGTATATTTTTGAGACAATGGTGCTTTTTAAGTAAACAATGAAAGGGTCTATATTGGGAGACAAATTGGGACAGGGATTTGAGGAAAAATAAGGCAGCCTCTGAGCTGATCACAACAAATCCATTATAAGGGAAGAGAAACAATGAATTTGGGGCTTTTGAGGTCATTTCTCAGACAAAATTAAGAAAAAAAGAATTAAAGTTTAATTTTAGCATTGGATTGCTTAAAATGAAAACAATTAATCTTTCAAATAAACTATTGTATTTTTTTTCCTGAGATTAGTTGCAGGATTTCATTATTCCAAACAGCAATAAAAACAATATATGTTATACATCTGAACTTTGAAAACATCAAAGTACCAAGTACTATCAAATAATATATTACCACAATATATTTTATGCATAGTATTCTACTTAGTTTTACAATAGCTTCCTCTCTATTGTCCCCATGTTTTTGTCACTGTAGTAGTTCTTTGTTTATTTTTGAAATATCTGGGACACATTTAACAAGAGCTTCAAAATTCTGCATACTACCCTACATAGGACATAAACTGAAATGAAATACAATTCCTGGCAATGTGGAAATGAAGCCAAATTACATTTGGGTTGTTGTATAGAGCATAAATGTCTTTATAAAAGTATTCAGAGAGAAAGAACGAGAGCAGTAGCAGATAAATTAAACATAGACATTTTGAATGTCAAATGTCCCTTGAATATATATGTTTAGATACAGACAAGGTATCTGAGTAATGCGGATCAGTTATTATGTGGGTTATTCAAGTAAATAGCTATGTAATGCCCATCAAAATGGACACACAATCAATGTATTTGATTAATAGTGAGAAAACATTGTTTTTATGTAGAATTTGTTTCCATATCAATATGCCTGTAACAAAAATGTGAAATATGTCTGAAGGTGATGTCTCAAGGCCTGTCATCCTAGATATTTGGGAAGCAAAGCTAAGAGACTCATAGATTTAGGCTCACCCAGTCACAGAGACGGTCAAGAGACTCCATCTCAAACACCGGCTGAGTGTAATGGTGTGCTTTTATTTTCCTACTTACTGGGAGAGTGCAGTGGCTGGGCTAAACAGCTATTCCTGGTCATCCCCAGTGACACAAGGTCTGTCCCAAGTGATGCAAGTAGGGAAATCCCAGCCCATCCTGGGATTAAAGCAAGACATTGCTGGGACAATAACTGATTTATAAAATGGCTTGAGAGGGCTCAAGTGGCTAAAGCTTGCATGTCTAGCAAGTACCAGATTCTGAGTTTGATTTTCAACACTAACTGTAATGAACCACAATCAAATTTGCAGATCAACTGCTCCAAATCTATTGGCCTCCCTAGATAGACCCTGTGCTCTGGATCAATTGGTAGGTGAACCATCTGGGCCTAATATCCATATTGCACTCAGACACTGACAGATAACCCACATTGCCTTGTGCTGAAGCCACCTGTGCTCCCAAGAGTGACACAGACCTCATACAAAAGTCAAAGCCCATTTCATAAAATAATGGGAATACAAGAGCCAGAGGACATTATAGTAGTATTCAAAGCGGTTGAAGCAAGAGGAAATTTTAAAGGCAAAATAAGGAGAGGTGGGGTTGGGTTGGGAGGGGCGGCTTAGGAGGGAAATGTTGAATAATGACATGGAACAGTACTTCCTCTGTACATAGCTACTTTAAAATAATAAAAATGTAATATGAAAAGGCAAAATGGAAAGGATTACATAGATCCATATTAATCCTTGGATAGGATCATTAGTAACCAAAAAAAATGAGAGTCTAAAATTGAATAAGTGGTGGCTATACAGCTATTCTTACAAATGTATTTTTATGTAAAATCGTAGTGATATTGGGTAAGATTTTGGTTCTTAGAGAATCTTGCAGTATGCAACACCAGGTGAGCGTGCATGCAAAACTTACCTAATAACCTCCTCCTTTCCATTAATGTTTAAAGACGTCATGATAGGTCACCAGAAACCCAAATGCTAAATATTATAGCCTCCTTAATATGTCTACAAATGTTTGGATACATATATTCCAAAAGTCTACATGAAAAGCTGTTCCCCAATGTAGCAGTACTGGGGAGTACTTGTGTATGACATTTTAATTGGCAAGTCCATAAGAGGTAAGAAATAATTCACTGGGAGCATGTTTCCTCCAGAGGAAGTTTGGACCTCAATCCAATCCTCTTTTACATGCTTTGACTCAAGAGGTGGAGGTACGAGGATACAGTCTGAGTTTGGTCAAGGCAAAGCGCAAGGTCCCATCTGTCAAACAAACTAAACAAACAAAAATGATCGTCATGGCTCAAGCTGTAGAACACTTACTAGGAAGTATGAAGCCCTGAGTGCTCAAAAAATAAAATAAAATAAAATAAAAACGTAGGTGAATACTTAATCTGCCACATGTTTCCATGATGACATGGAGGCTCAAGCAAATGAGATCACCAAAGGCTGTATTTTAATTTCCAATATCAAGATCCAGAAAAAACAAACATTTATCACTAAAGTGTGTGATTTACAGAGTACGTAGATGACAAAGCAGACATGAAACATTTAAATAACCCATGGCTTCATAAAGATGAAACCACTCTATAGAGCATCTACTGATCTGTCTGTAAAGATGAATACTTTAAAAAAAGGCAGAGATCTATTCCTGGTCAGAAATGGGTGAGAAATCCCTGCCATATCTGCTTATTACAAAGATGTCATAGGAGATCCCACCATTGCCACATAGAACTTAAAAGTGTTTGTGACAACCTGACATGCAGAGGGTCACAGAAAAGAAATAGGCAGAATTCCCTTCCCTTCTGTTTTTCCAGAAGTAACAAGATGGGCCCATTCATCCACTGGAGGACATAGAACTTTCCTTTATAGCCTTCCCTGAATGGCTCAGCTCAAAGAAGCCCAGGCAGTCCTCCATTCCTATTCATCCACACACATGAAAAGCAGCCAACAAGCTTTCTTGTCTGAGGGACAGATGTGATCATCCTTATCTGGCTCCCAAAGGTAGTTGATCTCCCTAGTCTCAAAATAATTTCCCTACTGAGTTCCTGAGAAGCATGTTCTTGGGGGCTGGTACTGCCAACCCACACAGTGCACCAGGATATGGATGATCTCACTGCTCCAAATCTATTGGCCTCCCTAGACCCTGTGCTCTGGATCAATTGGTAGGTGAACCATCTGGGCCTAATATCCATATTGCACTCAGACACTGACAGATAACCCACATTGCCTTGTGCTGAAGCCACCTGTGCTCCCAAGAGTGACACAGACCTCATACAAAAGTCAAAGCCCATTTCTATAAAACAAACAAATTTAGGCTATAATATCTCAGAGCAAGTAGCAGCATTATGCTGTCTCAATGACTACAGGCTTCTTTCTCAGGAACATCAATTTTACTAATGAAAATGACATAGTAGACAATAGCAGTAATTGCTTACTCTGGTATGAGCATCAATAGAAGCATGGTTTTCTGATTGTCAATTAACTTTCAGTAGGAATTGCCTAACCAGAGTCCTGGCATTTTACTTATTAGTATATTGCTCTCTTTCTTATCATTCTTTTCTAGTCCTGACCACATTCATTTCAACAGTCCAGGGATGTAACAAAAACATCTAACATGTTTGGATTATTTGGCTCTTGATTCTTTCAAAATATCGCATTCATTTCAAACTAATTGCTACTGCTTTTTAGTGTGTGTGTGTGTGTGTGTGTGTGTGTGTGTGTGTGTGTGTGTGTGTGTGTGTGTGTGTGTGTGTGTGTGTGTGTGTGCTGGTACTGGGGCTTGTACTCAAGGCCTGGGCACTGTCTCTCAGCATATTGTTTAAGGCTAATGCTCTAGCACTTCAGCGACAGCCCCACTTCCAGCTCTTCTGGTGCTTAATTGCCAGTAAGAGTCTTACGAACTTTCCTGTCAGGGATATCTCTGAACTGGGAGCCCAGATCTATGCCTCCTGACTAGCTAGGATGACAGGTGTAAACCACCAGTTCCCAGCTTACTTTTGAAAAATACATAACTATATTTATATGTAAATTTTGCAGAAATCATCCAAAATAGAATAAGAATGAATGGAAATAAAATTCCTACCAAGTGAAAATAATGACTATTTTACTTTTTCTAATAACTAGTCTTTTTATAAGCACCTTTCTAATTTTACAGATCAAAAGATAAAATAATTAATATATGAAATATTATACAGATATTGAGGTTAATGTATTAATCTATATCTATCTAAAATGTTCTCTCCTTATATACATAGATATGTATATATCATAAGTATATGTAGATATATTCATATATAGATATATCTTTATGTATTAAATTTTATCTAAACTTATACCAATATTTTCTTCTTAACTTGTCCTATCCTTTCTTTTGAAACCAAACATAAAATGGCCTCTGCCAAAATAAGACTTCAATAATAAAGAGGTGAATAAAATAAAATAGGATTTGTTTTTTGTTTTTTGGGTCCGGTCGTGGGGCCTGAACTCTGGGCCTGGGCACTGTCCCTCAGCTCTTCAGCTTAAGGCTAATGCTCTACCACTTGAGCCACAGCACCACTTCCGGCTTTTTTCTTATTTTTGCTTACGTGGTGCTGAGGAATCGAACCCAGGGCCTCATGCATGCAAGGCAAGCACTCTACCACTGAGCCACCTTCCCAGCCCCATAGGATTTGTTTTGTAATAAGATGTTTCAAATATTTTAGGGAACTTTATAAAATTAGGACATATTGATAAGTTTTATCAGAGGGAAGTAATGCCATGTTAGGTGTTATCAGAGGAAAGTAATGTCATTTTAATTAGCTTTTCTTTGATGCTCTGTGAATTTTTTTGTATCTCTGCCCATTGTACTTACGTGGAAAAAACCATTATGCCAGAAGGCACGCGATTGTCAGGAGATATGAGATTGCTATAGCCAGACTTGCTAGGAGAGATACCAACAATGTAGAGGGGTTATTATCAGATTTGGTATTTTCCAGCAGGTCCTCCCTGAATTGAAAATATTCCCTATACTTCGTTTCTTCACTCCCCTGTGCCTCTCCTTGCAGAATAAAAAAAAGGACAGCATCTCTCCTTCTTATAATGAACCCCTGGAGCTCACAGAGGAGCATGTCTTGTCCCCCACCTGGGAAGTTGTTTCTGTTTCCTGCAGCTCAATTTCATTATTTTGTTTTAAAGTCCAAGGTTTGGGTGCACTGAAATCATTCAGGTTATTGTGGCCTCATGCTATTGTTTTGGTTTCCTGCAGTGCATGCCTTCCCAAACTGAGGCGTGCCTTATAAATGCTGTCCT
Source organism: Dipodomys merriami (assembly GCF_024711535.1). Lineage (NCBI taxonomy): Eukaryota > Metazoa > Chordata > Mammalia > Rodentia > Heteromyidae > Dipodomys > Dipodomys merriami. The sequence continues at coordinate 108,351,779 of NW_027203381.1, read as the reverse complement.
TTTGCTGTATGTTTTGCTACCTAGTTTGAGAAAAATCTTTATTTCTTTTTCCCAAATCTAATGCTGCAACCATTATAAAGGGGTGGGGAGTGGGAGGGGTGGGGGAGGGGGGAGAGATTGGAAGGGATGGGAAGGGGAAATGAAGGAGGAGGCAACAATGCTTGATAAGAAATGTACTCATTATCTTGCCCATGTAATTGTAACCCCTCTGTACGGTATTTACACAATCGAAAAAGAAATATAGCAAGGATTATTTTGTGGACACTCAAATGATCTCAACTAAAATTTGGGCAATTGTATAAAACGCTTCCTGAAAGCAAACATTCTTGACTTTGAAAGAAGTTCACCCTTGTTACCCATTAGCAATAAGGAACGGAAATGGTCCCTATGTGGTGATATTTACACTAGAACATTCTGCAGTAAGGGAAGAAGTCTTAGAACGAAGAGCCTTCTCTCTATAGCAAAGATGCTGCTTTAGTAAAAGATTTTCCAGACTGTTGTACCAAGTTCTCTATTTCTTATGCAGCTCTAACCTCTCTCCTCTCCCTTTCCCTGTCTCCTCCCCCTCCCTTTCTCCTTATTATATACTCTGAGTCTACACCTAAACACTGTCCTTGAAATTATTTTATTTTAAATGCTGTCAGTTATGCAAATTTTTCTGTTTATTATTTATAATTTCTTACAGTAAAATGTAAAATGGCATAAAAACTCAGAAAATATTGACCTAGCACGTAAATCTTCCCTATCTAATAATGTAAAAAGATATTAGTAAAATATATATTAGTAAAAACTAATATATCTCAAATCCATTACCTACTCTAATTGTGAACATTAGATTATTATTGAAAATTATTCTATCATTCCTGAACTTTTCTCAGTAATAGTGACAGAAGATGTTAACTCATATGTTCTTCACCAAGTATGATATGAATGGATAGTGTTATCATCCAATCTGAAATCAACTTAATTCCATAAAACAGGAGGAGCAAAAGCAAAGAAGTGGAGCTACACATACACACACACTCTCTCTCTCTCTCTCTCACACACACACACACATTATAGGACTTGAAAGATTTCATAATAGGCTCACCAGAGAGGCACCTTTGATCACAGACTATAGAGGTTGGTTGTCCTTACACCACTCAGTTCTTTTTCTGGCTGTCAAACCAAAGCAAAGAAACTTGTTACCCTCTCGTGCTTCAATCCTGTTGCCCTTGAAACAAATAAAGCTGAATTTGGGAGGACAATGATTGAGGCTACCTGGGGCTGAATTGTTCAAGAGACCCCTTCTTAATCAACAGCTGAGCATGATGGCAAGTATCTGTAATCCTCCCAACACAGGAAGATTAGAAGAGGTGGCTCATACTCTAGATATTATCCTGGGCAGGAAGCAAGATGCTATGGCAAAAATGCTCAGCACAAAAATGGTTTGGAAGCCTGGCACTGGTGGCTCATGTCTGTAATCCTAGCTGCCCAGGAGGCTGAGATTGGAGCATCATGGCTCAAAGCCAACCAGGCAGGAAAGTCTGTGAGACTTTTATCTACATTTAACCATTAGAAAATCAGGGGGAAAAAAAAGAAAAACAGACATGGCACTGTGGCTCAAAGTGGTAGAGAGCTAGCCTTGAGCAAAAGAGCTCAGGGACAACGTCCATATTATGAGTTCAAGCCCCACAAGCAATAAGGTTGTAGGCCTGACTAAACAGTAGATCATCTAGCAAATGTGAGACTATAAATTTGAAATTTGGTAACATACACCCCCCCCACACACACAGAAATAAAATAGCATTTAAAAATGTACTACTGTGATTTCAAGAAGATTATATTTGTAGTCCTTAAAATATTTCCTAAATAATTATAAGAACACGGCCCTCCAGTACTGGGAAATGCTTTGTTAACTTATAGAATAGACCTTTTACTATATATTCTAAGCCTCTTTCTAATTTCATTATACCATATAGACATTTCATCACAAGGAAAGTGTTATCGAGAATTTTTGTAGTTTCCTTCAAGATGATACATTATGATTGCATCCTTAGATAATTTTATTAAGGTTATTAAAAAGGAAGTGTTTGAGATAAATGATCTAACTCTGTCTCACCCAGATGATGCCTCTGTGTATTCTGCGCTATTGCAGACTAATGCCAAAGGGATATAATTTATTCATAGCTAGTTATAAACGTTCTAGCAATGTCTAGTTTTCAGGTACAACTGAGAGATGTGTTATGCATTATTACTATCACCAGGGTTGAAAATATTTTCTCATGGGTTATTTTTCTTGGGAAAAAGAGAATTATTTAAAGACTAGGTGGATTCAGAGTATTTCAGGACAGCCTTCTCCTAGTGCTCCATTTTCCCATCTTGCTATGCATTCTGCAAACCTCATGCTTCATTCTCTAACAGTCACTTAGAGTGAAGAACTTTGCTAAATAGGACCTGGAGAAGCCAATTCAGTACTTACGGAAATGAACACATATAAAGCAACCGCTCATAAAGAAGCATCTATCCTGAAAGGAGAAACCTCCTAACTGACCTCATGCCCTTGAAGGGAAAGTGAACTGTACACCTACACATTCAGTGGCATGTTATTCTATTCATCTTGAGGCAACCACATTCAACAGAGTTGCAGCACTGATGAAACCCTGGACGGCTAAGTGACCTGGCTTTTCTTTGGCCTTTTATTTTCAATCTCCCAAGCAACATCTGCCTTCCAGTGCCTGGTATTTCCTTTCCTTCTCTGTATATCCTCAGGAGAAGAGGACAGCATTGCTAGGGCTGTCATTCATGTAAAGATTTTTACTGAAAATACTAGTGACCACTGCCTATATAGACATAAAATGATAATGATGACAATGGCAATTGGAATTCAATGCAAAAGGAGGACTATCTAGGAAGGGATCAGCAAGATAGAGAGCAAGAGAGAGGATACATGAGCAAGGGACAAGAAGAGAGTATCATCAGAAATATAGTTTCTCCGCTTTCTTCTAAAATGAGCTTCCAATAGATTAACTGCAGTTATTTGGTTATGCTTCCAAGTTCTGTTGAAAGTTTGTTCACTTTAGGCTCAGAGAAAGAAAATGTAGTTAAGGAACAAACGCTTTGACATCTATTGACTTCAGAGATTTTAATGCTTAAATCAATCTGTTATTTGTTCTGCAGCTAGGCAAAATCCCCTAAAGTCCCATTTCCTCTTTCAGTGTTCTCAGGGCCTTATATTTTATTTATGGATGTTGTATTAAAAGAAAGCCTCTACTTGGGCTCCTAAGAAAATTACCTCCATTAAAAAATATACTTTCAAGCGCACATTTATTAAAGAACTTTTTTTTCAAAAAGAATGGAATAGTAATAAAAATTGAAAATTGGCAAGAACTCTATTAATTTCTGCATAGTATTGTTATTTTGCTATAAAAAATTGACACTGAAAGTCAATGCCTGATATTAATGTAAGCTGGGTTAATCTTTGGGTTTGTTTTAGTTCTTTTATTAAAGACTGAAAAGTTTCCCATGGCATATTAGACACAAATATTTTTGAATCTCTTGTGAATATATTTTATTAAGAAAATAAATCAGACATTATATGACACCACCTCTGCTGGAATTCATCCTTCTACTTTATTAGAGAAGTTATATTTCTAACAGTGTCTATCAGTGTTGATCTATGAACAGATAAGTAACTGTGCATCTAATAGATACAGATACAGATATCTCATTATATATATTCCATAATCTATGTGCTATTTAAATCCCTAAAATTAAAACTGTAAAATAACATCTCTAATCTGCTTAAATCACATCTCAGATAGAACCAGCTATAACCTATTGAGATGAAATTGATTCTCTCTTGACAGCTAAATCCCCAATAGTTTATGGAAACACTTGGTAATAAATGTAACAATTTTTTCTCTTTATCTCTTAAATTGAAATATATATTTTCACTTGCCTCTTACTTTCTTTTTACTCTAGGATCATGTATTAGGACAATTATGAAAAACAGTTCGAAATTTGACAAAAAGTTTACTCAACAAAGAATGCATATTTTCCATGTTTAGAAGCCAAATTTAGCCTGTAATCTTATAAGAAAATATGTTGGTGGTACACAACTACATACAGATGTATTAGCTGAAATACATTAGATTCAAAGAAGAACTTAAATAATGTAATTCCTTAGAAAGGCAAAGTCAGGGCTGGGAAGGTGGCTCATTGGTAAAGTGCTTGCCTTGCATGCATGAGGACCTGGGTTCGATTCCTCAGCACCACATAAGCAGAAACAGCTGGAAGTGGCACTGTGGCTCAGTGGTAGAGCGCTAGCCTTCAGCTGAAGAATTGAGGGACACTGCCCAGGCCCAGGCCCTACAACCAAAAAAAAAAAAAAAAAAAAGTAAGGCAAAGTCAAAGTTCAAGAAAATAAGCACTAGGAAGCAGGTACTTGAAAGGGCGGGGTGGAGTCAAAATGGAAGGGCTAGAGGAATGGAGAGGGGAGAATGTAATATTCTACAAAATTAAGTGAGGGAAGGTTGGGTAGGGGAGAAATGGGTAAGAATGATGAAAGGAGTGACATTGATCAAGATGTAGCTAGTATATTCATAAACTTTGTCAAATGGCAAATCTTTTGGACAAATACTTAAAGATAATAATAATAATAATAATAATAATAATAATAATAATAATAATAATAATAATCATTGATGGGAATCTGCTTTGTTCACGTTATAAGAACATGTTGCTCTCTTCTCAGCCCAATTCTTTTTATGTACCCAAAAACCCTATATGAAGGACTTGGCCCATTCTTTCTATGTATCTAGACATTGAATATAAAGGAGTGATGCCTACCCTGTTTTGCCAGGTGCATCCAGGTACCAGGCAACCCACCAAAGATAAGTGCAGACTGCCTGACTTCAGCAGGGCAATCTGTCTAAGCCTGGCTGTAAATGTCCAAGTATGGGCCCAACTGAAAAGTGCCCCATCTCCCTTAACCTGGTGGCTTTTACATGAACATCCACCTCCTTGCTCAGACCTCATAAAACCCAGCTCCTGTCCCAGTGGGGATACACAGTCTCCAAGCCCGCGAGAAGGCTGTGTCCCTCCGGGCTCTATCTCAGTAAACAGTCCTCACCTGTGGAAGATTGAGTCAGCCTGTTTCCTTCCTTCCTCCTCTATTTTCCTAACAATAATAATAATGTTTTCTCTTGTTAGTGGAGAGATTCCAGGTTTGTGATATCTCTGCTCTAAAGGGTCAACCAGCTTATGTGTATTTTTGAGTAGCCACATTTGAATGAGATTTCAAAAATAATTCTGCAATTTCATTTGCCACTTCCTTGCTTATCAAAGGAAACATAATTTATAAGCAAAACGGGCAAGTAGATTTCTTTCAACACAACTAGTGCTATAAAAGTGAAAATTTAAACATTGCTGGAACAGAAAGACAAAGAATATTTAAATATGAATGGGAAAGCATGAGGGGAAAGTACATTTCCTCTAGTCCTTGAGAGAAGGGAAAAGCAGGGCAGGAATTTAGATGAGTATTGGTCAATGTTATTTGCCATTTGTACTTGCTACCATCACACAGTGACTAAACAATACTATATCTCATGCAGAGACTACAGATGGAATGTCACTCTGCTAAGGTAATGACATTATAATAGGTTGGCTTGCAGGTCCTAAATACATTCTTGTGTTGTAACACTGCCAAGAAGCTATGAGAAAACTTATATCTCAAATGGGTAACCAAAAGTTTTGCATTAGAATTTTTTCCATTAACTACTCTAAAAATGTGATCAGATTCTATAATCAGGAAGGAAAATGTCTATTTGATAAAACTGAGGAGAATTTTATACCCTCTGGTTCACAGTGCCATCCCAGAAAAAAGTTTAAAATTTCACAACCTGTTTTGGCATTTATAAACCCAAAGTGTGTGGGCTGTTAAATACTGTTTGAGGACCAGGCCTACTATCATATGCCTGTAATCACAGTCTTAAGTCTGTATTCAGGGGGAAAATGCAGGAGGACAATGGGGATGAAGATACCCAAATCAGAGCTTGTGTTTTTTTCTCTATATTTTAGTGTACCACAGACAACATTACAATAAAAATACTAAGAGGAAAAGTTTCCATTTAGAAAAAAGACAAGGAAATTACAGTTATATGAATTAGTATAGCATCTATTGTCCTATTTTACTGTCAGTTATGGTTATTACTTTCTTATTGTTCTTTGTGTATAGAGTAACTGTTGTCATGCCAGGGCCAGAATACTGGAAACATTTCCAAATGCAATCATATTTATCTTACTACGCTTTTGCAAACTTGGTGAGTGTAAATTTTCCCTAATTATTTTAAATGGATAAGCAAATATAAAGTTATAACAAAATGCTTCCATTTCACATGTTAAATGTACTCATCAGTTAAAAGAGGTGTAGCCTGTTTTACAATAAATGTGTTGAAAAACAATTTATTTTTCAACGTTGGAAATGGGAAACATAGCCTGAAAGCTACAATTTCTACACACCATCTGCTCTTATTTAATATGAATCTATTGGATCTAAAAGATGCCGATAATTGTTTCAGTCTTCATTTCACTTGTCATTTTGCAAGCCCAACTTGAAAAAAATGGAATAAAGATAAGTAGATATACTTTGACAATAAATTTTTTTAAAAATAACTAAGAAAGGCTCATAGAAATGTTTAAAAGCAGAAACTCTACATTTCAGAATCCTAAAGCAGTTAAAAATTTTATTTTTTTAATCTTAGTTTATTTTGATTTTACTTTGAATTTAGGCTATACTTGAATAATTGTTATCAAACACTGAATTTTGTTTCTATCTATTTAATGGGTAAAAGTAGGATATCATATTTAAGTAAAATAATACATATGCTTTCAGAAGAAATAAAATGATTTGAGAAAAACTGAAACAAAGTTTAGAAGTGTTTTTTTTAATTTAAATTTTATTTTATTTTATTTGAGAACATACTGTACAGAGGGGTTACAATTACCTTGGCAGGATAATGCATACATTTCTTACCAAGCATTGCAGCCTCCTCCTTTGTTTACCCTTTACCTCCCTTTCCAGCCTCCCCCCTCCCCCCCATCCAATCATACCCCCCTCCCCCCCCACTGACATTATAAAGCTTGCTTTGACATGACATTTTGTAATTCTCCTTGTTGCAACAGGTCCACCTGAATCCTTAAACGACTTGTTTTTTTTTAAATAATGTCAAAATTTCAGGGGAAAATAGCAGCTTTCAGATAAATTTATTAATATAAACAGCATTGGGGTAGATTTAAAGATAAATTACATCTTAAAATTTACAGGGCATGCAACTTTCAAGTACATTTGACTTTTGAAGGAGATTGTTTTGCGATTCTTTATATAATTTAAAGTTTTATTTTCCTGGAATTCATGTTGAAACCCTTTTTCTAATGAGCTATAATTAGGAGATGGGAATTTTTTGAGATTATTTGGGATTTGATGAGATTTTCAGGGTGGGTTCCTTATAATGAAGTCTTTATGGCAGCCTTATAAAAAATAAATAGAAATACTAGGAAGCTTGCTAAATTCCTATACCCCAAATGAACATATTGAAAAGGTAGTGATTATCAATTCAGGAAAAATTCTTAAAGCAAAATAATGCCTGATCTGATCTTTGACTTATGGAAAACAAATTGTTGCTATTTAAACACTTAATCTATGTATTTTTTAATAGAAGCTGGAGCTAAGTAATAAATGAGTTGTTTCTTGCACTAAATAGTTTGAAGTAATGGTGAAGTTCATAGTTCGAATCCTAGCTACTTAGGAGGCTGAGACTGAAAAGATCATGGTTCAAAGACAGCATTGATGGAAAAGTCCTAGGAACTCCATCAAAAAATAATCTGAGCTTGATGTTGCACTTTTTTCACTTATTGGTATTTACAGTGTGATTGATTAATTTTCAGAATGAGTTCATATAAATATCTGTTTTCACTCTACTTGATTCTGGTGTCCTGCATCTTGTATATAAATTTTTCTATTTGGGGGAAGAGAAGGGAAATAACAAAATTGAAATAGGGATACAGGTTGACCCATTGTAACAATGAGATGTACAAGACACTATGTTGAAAATGAATTTTACATCTTCAGGGGTGGGGGGAGAAGTTGGGGAGGTGGGGAAGAAAGGGATGGTAGGGGAAAAACAAAAGAGGGGGTATCAATGCTTGATAGAAAATGTACTCATTACCTTACTCATGTAACTGTAACCCTTTTGTATAATATCTTTACAATAACATTTATATTAAAATATTTTAGCATTTCTATATAAGATACACTAAAGCCATGCAAGCTACAATATTATGCTTTGTCATACATAGTAGTTTCAACTTTTAGTGAGAAAAATTAAGCTTACCAAATAAATTACAAAATTTCGAAGCAATTGTTAATTTGTAGAATTAGATTAGTACATTTGATAAATGTGGAGTACTGAGTTAAATTACCAAGATTTAAATTTTGTCTCTGCTATCTAATAGTGTGAAGACTGAGATTTTAATTAAGTAATTAAGCCTATGAATTAACCTTACAAGATCTTCCACTCTCTCCCTATTCTTTAAATTAAGCCTTTTCTCAAAGGCTTGCTTTGAAGATAAAATAGGCAGACCACGTGTAATTTTGACCTTTACATAGAAATTATTAGTATGATTATATAGTCTTTAAATTAATTCTCTATATAATAACAGTTCATGATCTTAATGAAGTTTAATTATCACCTGTTTCTGGGGGAAAATATAACACAAACCTTATTATCCTACCCTGCATACAGTTTTATTATATAATCTCTGAAAAATATTTTCAAGAAATCTCAAGATGTATGTGAAAATAGAAATTAGTCGAATGAGAATAAGTGAAGAAGATTATGCAGAGTTTGCTGTACTCCAGCAGCAACACTTTGTTTGGCAGAGACTCAAAGCAAAGCAAATGAGATCCTTATGAATCCACAGGGAATTTTCAAGTCTCTGCTGATTGGAAGTCCTGGACTAGTAAAAGCCCAAGGTAGGCCACGTAGAATTGGAGCATCTTACATGATTTGGTGAAGAAGCATATTTGACCTTCTTTAATTAGTCCAAAATGGAACCAGAGAGAAATTGCCAAGGCTTTCCAGTACTAAGTAAATCTTTACGCTTTGAGGTAAATTCATATAAATGATTCAGCTTTTTGGAAGTTTTCAAGAGATAAGCATGAGGCTATCTAACAAGTCTGAGTCATGGAAACAAGATTTGCTTCTTGGGTTGGTTTCCTGACTGATTCTTTCAGGTTGTAGGCCAGAGTTCTCTTTCAGATGTGGCCTGGATACAAATCCAGGCAGAGAAATTTCTTACTTTTGCAGACAAATCAGTAAAAAACTGTTGAGTTGAATTCATTCCCTTATCAAAGAAAAAGCCCACTGAATAGCAACCAGCTCAAATTAACATAAAAATGAAGCTGACATAATAACAAGCAAATATCCAATTTAGTAATAAAGCATAACAAGTCATCATTACCAACAATGCCATGATTTCACTTCAATGGTAGAGCTTTTCAGAAGAGATAGTAATAAAGCTATTATTATCTAAATTATTCTGAAGAGATTATAATAATAAAAGAGAAAATAACTTTTAAATAGGTTGAATTTACACTCTGAGACACAACATTATATGCTAACAATATTTTGACCTTTTATTTGTGCAATAGTTTCTATATTTCTGGGGCAGCTGAGGTAAAATAGTAAATTTAACTAAAGGATTTTCTTTCCAGTACTTACGCTAAACTATTTAGAAGCATACTAAATCATGCTTTGAATAATTTATGCATGGTGATTTTTCCTGATGTGATGTGCATTTGTGATTATGGCTAGGTTTTTTCATTAGAATTCCAGGCTTAATACCAAGGAAATAAAACTAAGTTTAAGAAGTTAGATACCTACTCTATGTGTTAATGTTAGGCCAATACAAACAACCCAAATGGTTTGATTGAATGAAAAATTACTCAGCATTTTACAACTGCAGATCCTCATTCTAAGTGTCTTGTTCTGTTTAAGGCAGTGTGTATATTAATGTATTAAGTTCTCTTTTTTTGCTAATCTCTTACATCATTTAATCTGGAAAAAATAACAGATGTAAGTTATGAATTTTCAACAATTTGTTTGGTAAAAATACTCTGATTATGGTTTATTTTAAGCTTCCAACCTATGATCACTGAAAACTTTTATGGAGCTGGAAATGAGATGGAAAATATAGCCTTCTTTCTATATTTGTCTGAATATTATTTTTTCTGTGGCATTTTATATGTATCAATTGCATATATATTGAAAACTGGCTTTCCTAGTTCCTGACAATTTTCACAATTGGCACTCATATGGAATTTTAGGTCACTGGTGTGAGGAGAATAATGTCAGTTCTTGAGAGGGAGTAAGTGGTTGGAAGAGCAGCACAAGAGCACTTGGACAGACAGGGTGGAGTAGGCCATTATGTTGAATGTTGCTCTTATCCTGGATGGCTAGGAAGGTACTTTGGCTCTAACCAGGAAAAGAATGTGATGTGACTATTATTTTGAAATAACTATTTTTGCTACTGTTTGGAGAACAGAATGAATTATGAAATTAAAGAATAAGAAAAGGTAACCAGAAGGATATTTCACTCATGCATGCACAAGAAACTATGTCTTCGAATGTGGCTAATAGAAGTATAGGCACAAGTGGCCCAAATCAGGGTATATTTTGTAAAGAAAATAAAAATTGCTCAAGGAATGTAAACAGTAAGAAAAGAGAATTCTGATCTTGAGCTAATGATTGTTTAATTTTACATTAAGATACGGACACAGGGATAAACCGGGATAATACATATTAATATTTGAACATACTAAATATTAAATGGTTATTGTCCAAGTGGAAATCTTGAGTAGAAAATACATACATGAACTTGCCATTTCTGGATCTAAGCATAAGTGATAATGGGAGACTTTATTCCCAAATGAACTTAATGATAAAGGCTTAATAGTAATTTAATTGGTAGGCAAGTAAGGCCAGCAGTGCCTTGCAGTAAGTAGGAAATATTGAAATGATGACCCATATGAATGCATAAGAAGTACAATTGTTATTGTTAGGGGTATGAAGGGACATAAGCTGATAACGTTGGGAAATATCCTTTAATGACTTCAAAAATTGGTTTTCTGCATTTATTGTCCAATTGCTAATGAAGGCCACAATCACTCCAGCAAATTCTGCACGCTCTAAGATGTGCACAATGCAGCTCCCACTTATGCCCAGGGTAATAAAGAGAAGCATGCATATCTTAATTTCTCTATCAGTTATAAATTGAAATAGCACTATAAAATATTTTGCAATGATTGCTTTTAAGGATAAAAGCATTTATTTTTAATCTGCATCTATATTTGCTGTGAAATGCTCTGTCAATGTTTTTAACAGCACAATCCCATCCAAGAGAATCAGAGGCTCAATTGAAAGTTTGAAGTAAGGCTGTACACACTGGGAGATCCTGTCTCAATAAATAAATACATAAACAACATATTTTTAAATGACAAACATTTCTGTAATATTTTGTTACAAGTCCTTTGTTTGTTTGTTTGTTTGTTTTGGACCACAAGCAGAGCCCAACTACAAGTTTTGGAAAACAAAGATTTGAAAGGAATCCCAGTCCTTACTGATCTTTAAGTTACTAAATTTAGAAATTGAAGTTTCTCACAGGAACCACATTTATCTTCCATGGAACTAGTTCAATATGCTTGTGGAGTGATATAAGCAGATGTCATAAAAATATTTCTTTACAGTTGAATTAATAATAATCTACATCCTATAATCTAATATTAAAGAACATCATCCTTGAGCCTTTTTTCAACCCTATAATCTCTGTTGATACTAGAATCTGAAAATTGAATGAATAGTTGGGTCACACTAATAGACATATTATTAATATGTATGTAATTAACTTTCAGGTATATAGATATTGTACTCCTTTGCATCTTTTTCAGTAAGATTTACAATTCCAATTAATTTAATATTATTAAAATAGCTAGCTCTCCAAAAATACAAACTCTTATTTGTTACCCAAGTCTAGGTATTTTCCAATAATTAGTAGCTTCAACCTCTGAGAAAATAGGTTAGTGTTATCCTGAAGATAATTAGGATCAAAGGATATTGTGGTTATTAATATGCAAAACTTTACATTAGATCATTTTAACCAAATCTATCATATTCTACATGAAGGAACTTTTACTGTCTCAATAAATAATCACCATTTTAGAACCCAGAATGATAATGAGATTGTTAGAAATGAGTGCAAATTCGATTGTTTGTAGAATGCCTGTTCTTAACATAACTAAACTCAATTTTAATGGTACTAATTTAGTGTAGATTTCAACGATAACAACCCTTTCCCTAGTCTATTGTCTTAATGACCAGTGCGGCAGATGGCTGTCCTTCTCTTAAGCAATACTCACAGAGATAATGATTAGATTCAGCACACACCAAAGTAATGTGCTCTCTGCTGGGATTTGCTCCCAGTAACTAGGCTGCAGAGTCTGCCTACTGATCAGGAGAATGAACACACATATTCTATAGAAAACAGCCTACTGCCTTTAATGTACCTGTGTGCATTGATTTGCATTCTGTGGTGATACAACTGCAGATTGGTTGATTTGGAACTTTACCTCTGATAACACACTGTGGGTGTGCGCTGGCTATTAAACCAGCTTATTGCTGAAGATAGGTACTAATGATAATGACGGTAGATGCAAATACCTTCAACTTAAAGTTTCTGTCACATATTTTGTCCAGATAGTATGCAGATACATCTTATTACTATGGAGTGAATTGCTCTTCTGCATCCTGTGATTTGTTTGTTGGTCTGAAGTCAAGAAAGAGCTCACCTGCAAATAGCCAAAATAATTGCAAGCATCTCACCAATTTAAAGTTAAAATGAAATCATCATTATCTGTCTATAAGTTAAAATTATTATGATTTCAGATTATGTGTACACACTCATAATTTATTGCTTTTTTCCTTTGTAAATGTGAGAACCTTTTCCTGTGAGTTGAATAGCATAGATCATTCTTACAGAGAGTCCTTTTTCTCTGACAAATTTCTTGCTGTTTTTAGTTGACAAAAATGGTAATCTTTTACTAAAGCATATTTTAGGTAAAATAGCATAACAAAACATATTTGAAGTTTTATGCTGGTTCTTTACATGTATAAAATAGTGCACATATAAAAATTATTAAGAAATGTAAGACTCTAAAACAGTGTTTTATTATATCGACATAAAGTTTTCATATTTATTTATACTTCCTTTAATGGTTTAATGTAAAAAATTGAGAACAGAATATCAATTGCATCATATTTCCATTTTGTATATTAGAGCTACAATAGAAATCCCCCAATGATTAGCATTCATAAAGGGAACTATTTTGTCTAGAATTATAAAATAAGCAATATTAATCTGATTTCACCAATGAGCCTATTTGCCTTGAGTCTTATTTTAGGAGTGTTTCTCTTGTTATGATGTTTCTTAGACTATGTGAAGTCAATTGAAATCAGTATTAAATATGGATTCTCCATTGATGCCATGCTTTGTTTACAAAAGGAAAGATAGGCCACCCTGGGGACTTGTGGATGTAAAGACATTATTGATGAAGTGAATAGTGCTTGCAAAAGGCTTTCAGTAGAGACCATATTTAAGTTTTTCAAGAAACAATGAAGAAACTTCTTTCATTGGGTGAAACAGATATAGTAAAATTAAACAAATAAAAAAGTGAAGTCAGCTAATGACAAGGAACAGTGATCAGGCAGTGTTGGGGTGAGACCAAAATTCTAAAGACAGCTGAAATTCTTTGGTTGCTAAATAAAACAAATAAGACCATCAGAAGATTTTGAGCTGAATATTGAAATATCCTGGGTTCTCTAAGGTGCGTATACAGAGGAGTTTAAAGGAGGAAGTGACAATATTAAGTGTACAACAAAATCAGAGAGGACTATGACTATCTGACTATGCTCAGAGTCTGGAAATTCCATGTAGGCAGAGACAGAAACTCCCCTTCCAATCATTCCTGACTTGAACAAAACTCTAAGAAGGACACCCATGTTGGCACAAACATGAAAAAAAGTATATAAATATTAATTTAAATGAAACTGAAGAAAAGGAGAGGAATGCAGGGGGTTCACTCTGAGCACATGCGAGCAATCAAAACTGAAGTGCACAGAGGATCAAATGTAAACTTTTTTTGGGGGGGGGGTCCAGTCATGGCGCCTGGACTCTGGGCTTGGGCGCTGTCCCTCAGCTCTTCAGCTCAAGGCTAGCACGCTACCACTTGAGCCACAGAGCCACTTCCGACTTTTTTTTTTCTTTTTGCTTATGTTGTGCTGGAGAATCGAACCCAGGGCCTCATGCATGCAATGCAAGCACTCGACCACTGAGCCACCTTCCCAGCCCCAAATGTAAACTTTTGTTCCAGTCTCTCTGCTCCACAAAGCCAACAATTGTAAATGTTCTTTCGTAATGTTCTTCTGTAGACTAGTAGTTGGCTTGATCCTTATTTGTAGAAAATTGGCTAATAATATTTCCCTAATTTTCCCAATTAGATAAAGGGAAATAGCAGTTTATAATGTATTTTGTTTGGTTAGAAACTGAGTCACTCTGTATACTGTAGTAAAATAATCTGCATTGATTACATGCATAGATTATCTACTTCTGCTCTTCAGAATAAGCATCTTCTTTAGAAAGCTCTAGGTATTGTGCATCAAACAAACTAGTTTTTCTTTGTATCAGAAATATTTTTGTCTTACAGATTATATTATTATATGGACTATTATGATATTATTATGTGTACTAATACCATAAATTTTTAGATTCACTCATCCTCTGAAAATATCCAGAATTCTAGCTGCAGATTTTATATTTAGGCGTTTTCTTTCATGTGTGTGTTAAAAAAAAATAGTCCCAGACAGGCTTTTTATTAGAAGCATATGTGTAATTCCACTGACTGAATTGCACTGACTAAAATGTTTTCATATTTGTTTATCCTGTATTCTGATTTAAACTACTTTCCTATTGGATGGGTATATTCACTTTTAGGTACTTTTAACCAATTTTTACACCATATTGTTTCTTCAGCTTTTCTTTTGCTTCAGTCCTGTTCTGAAGAACTTGTACGAGCTTCTGAAATGATATGCATAAACTTTAGGATTCGGTGTTCAATAAAACCTGTATGGATTGTTTTAACTAAACAGTTTATGTGTGACCCTAATAAAATGTATATATTGCTCTGTTTTAACAAGTAATTATATTAGATAAACTAAAAATTAGAATTTTGAAAATGGCTTTTATCTTATTGTGTTTTTTTGGGGGGTCCGGTCATGGGTCCTGAATTCTGGGCCAGGGTGCTGTCCCTTAGCTCTTTAGCTCAAGGCTAGTGCTCTACTGCTGGAGCCACAGCGCCACTTCCATCATTTTTTCTTTTTGCTTTATGTGGTGCTGAGGAATCCAACCCAGGGTCTCAGGCATGCAAGGCAAGCGCTCTACCACTGAGCCACCTTCCCAGCCCCTGAAAAATGGCTTTTATATGAGCATAAGAGACTGGCTTTTCATTAAATATTGAAATATAATCTAAGCTGCCACCAGTGGCTCACATCTGTAATCCCAGTTGAGATTGGGAGGATTATGGTTCAGTACTACTCTCACAGAAATATTGATGACACCCATTCTTCATGGAAATGTAGTGTTTGCACCTGCTATGGAGCTATTCATGAAGCGTGGCACAAGCCAGATGTGTCCAGTACGTGCCTGGACTGGAAAAGAAACCCTGTCTTCAAGAAGCAAAACCTTATGGCTAGCAGGTGTGAGGCCCTGAGTTCAAATACTAGTAGTATCAAATATAAAAAAATGCATAGACATAAACACACACACACACACACACACACACACACACACAAACACACACACATACAATCTCATCCACAGAACTTCTGCAGAGAAGCACCAGACACTCAACATCCCCAATATCAGAATTCCTTTTTCATCTAAAGTATATATTAAGAACACCCTGGTTCATAAATTCTGTTTGATACTTTAGCTAATTCACTGATTCACAGATCTCCTTGTCTTAGATGAACTACTCCACGAAGATTTTGTACATAAGAGTTTACCTTAACTTGAGAAAGCCAAAAATCCAGTCAGATAAATAAACCACCACTAAAAGAGCTAGCTGTAACACAAGACAAAGAAACTACTATGTGATTTCTTTTGTTTCTTTTGTAAGTTCTTCCCCCATGGTATAACCCCTGTTGTCACCATGTTTGATTCCCGTACCCTGCACCTTATATACATTTTTCTAATTTGGCGAGCGAAAGGGAAATAACAAAATGCCGAAACAAGCGTACAGGTTGACCCATTGTAACAATGAGATGTACAAGACACAATGATAAAAATGAACTTCACAACTTCAGGGCTGGAGGAAAGGAGGAAGGAAGGATTTGAGGAGGTGGAGAAGGAAGGGCTGGTTGGAGAAAATCAAAGGAGGGGGTAATAATGCTTGAGAGGAAATGTACTCATTACCTTATTCATGTAACAGTAATATCTTTATAATAAAAAATGTTAGAGTTCATAGTTGTGAATATTAGTATTGACAAAATTATTTACCTTTGTGTTTATAACCTTTACTTAATAAAATCTGACTAGTAGCCCACAGTAGGAAATTCTCAGGTACTTTCCTGCCTGGGCAAGCTTTGAGCTGTGATCCTCAGACCCTAGCCTTCTGAGAAGCCAAGATTTCATGTATGTGCCAGTAGATCTCGGCTGTGAAAAAAGTATAAATTGGGTCTTGGTAAGCCAAAGTACGTACATGCTGAACTCCCTTTTGGCTTCTTGGGATGTGTATGTGGATTAGGAATAAGACAGTTTGGAGAATTAAGAATACAAAGAAGTTGCAGCTAGAGGAAATAGAACAATCTCAGCAATTGGGAGAAAAATCAAGCAGATCCAGAGTTATCAAGTGCTGGTAGAACCAATGGATTAAGTATTTATTATGAACCAAAGATTGTTGAAGCAACTAATTAAAGATATAGAATATAGCATAGATATTGCCTTCAGCTTTTCTGATCAGATGCCCTTTCTATGAAGCCGAAATTATGTATAACCTTTGGTTATTGGCAATGGCCAAGTCAAGGGTTTGATCATAGTACATACTTTTGCTAGAAAAGGTAAAGCTAAGCAATTCTAGTTTAATGAGAGGCAATGATTATAGGTGCCAATCATGACGCTATAAGCAGTTTGACATATTTAATTGGGAACAAGGAAAGTCATTTTCAATTATATCTACAAGCCCATTTCATGTCGATCCTTGAGATAGCTTGGTAGTTTGTATTTTTTCAGTTTGTATTCACTCAGCAAATCTCTCAAGTGGGCGGTTGCTTCACTTTTATGGATGAGGGACAGGAGGATCAAATAACTAAAATGATTTGCCAATAGATGGAAGTGACAGAAAATAAATCTACAAACTCTTGTCTGTAAATGCAGTACTGCTTGCCAAGTATCTTACTGATAAAAACTTTGCTTACATCATTCTTCTCTGCTGTCACTAGGTGAACTATTTTATTTTATAAACATATGCTTAACTTAATTTATCTGAAATTTAATCAAAACACAAAAATGAGGATATTAATAACTTGAACATCTAATATTATTGTATCATGATTTTTCTTTATTGTTTTTGTTATTTGATCCATAAGTATGATTAAATTTGTGTTGGACTATCAATATAATTTTGGCTAAATTTTATAGCATACAAACTCAAATAATGTTTTATTTTTCCCCTAAGACATATGGAATTGTCTAACTTCCTAGACCAAATCCTACTAGACATAATACAATACATCATTTCAGAATTGAAAATGCTGAAATAACCACAGTGTTAAAACTTTCTCTTTGAACTGAGCTAACTATATGTGAAACTTCTTTTATTTCCTGGGCATATAATGAATACGAATGTAAAGGAATCAATGTTATATACATCATTGAAAGACAGTTTAACCTCAGTTTTATATCTTAACACATTGTATAAAACCATACAGAAAGTTGAAAAAACAAAATAATCTGTTTCAATGATATTTTCAATAAGGAATTTCCTGTTTTTATTAGAGATTGAAAATACACTGAAGTCTTCATGAGAAGCATTACATATTGGGCAGTTCAGTATATCTTTGGAATAATATTGTCACACAAGCCGTCCAGCTTACTAAAACATGTTTTCTTCAGAATGCATCACCATCTTTCTAGCCCTTATTAATTTGCAGATAGTGAATAGTCAGAGCTGTCCATGGGTTTTAGCCCCAGGTATCCATACATCCATGTCCATATATAACATACACCTGTTCTCCCAACTAGACTGTGAAGTTCATGTATACAGAGTTATATCATTTATAGTTGAGACACTGTTACATTTAATTGCTTTGTGAATTATATTTAAAACTACAATATCAGGACATCCGGTACTTCATAAAACAACTGCTCTTTTCTCTTCCAGTTATTACAAAATATGCAACATTTAACAGATTTCAGATCGGTATCATTGAGAATAACATGGCAATAAAATATATACACATAAGTGAAATATCACATCTTGAAGATAATAATCTTTCGAATGTGAGGAATTTCATGAACAGTTTGAATATAAAGTTTCCTGTGTGTATGCTGTATTTTCAGATATTCAAGAAGAAATTTGTACCTAACTTATTAATACTAATAACTCCTCACAAATAAGAAAATAATACAAATAACAAAATGTGAAAGAGAAAAATGTGTAGAATTTTGTAGAATGTAGAGTCTTGCTTTATTTTTATTTTTGAAGTATTAGTTTACACACTTCAGCTTGATACTATGTAAAAGGTGACATTACAAGACTAAAAGTACAAAGGTAAAATAGAATTTCCAGAAGAAGAAATGTTGATTGAAACAGCATTTGCAAGCTTAGTTTTGGAGATTAATACTACTATTATTTAAAAAAAAATGAAGCTCTCTCATTGTGTGGAGAAAGGCAGCTAGATACTTTATTATGAAGTAAATCCAGGAAGAGAAAACATTTTAAATAATGGAATGTGAGAATTAATTATCTTCAAAAGATTCAGTTAAAAATGTATTGTTTTAAATAGGTAAAATGATTTTTGTTGTATTTTCACGTTATTAAAAATATATGCCATCTAGTTTTATCTCTTAACCAATAAAATGTTTCAGAAATAGAAGGAACAAAACAACAAACAACAAAAGCACAAAATTAATTTTCTGTCTTGGAAAACAACACTTCTATAAGTATAATGAAAAGAGAAGGAAAACAGTAACAGTGAGACAAGGACATTTCATGGGCCCTCAACAATCTGAAGCTACTAGGTAAAGAAATACTCCAAAATCGAGAAAGACTGGAGAATATGAAATGTAGCTGGGAGCTAGTGGTTCAAGCCCATAATCCTGTCTGCTAACTTAATAGGCTGAGACCTGAAGATTGCTGTTCAAAGCTAAGCTAAGCAAGAAAGTTTGTGAGACTCTTATCTGCACTAAACCACCAGAAAACTCAAAGTGGAGCTGTGGCTCAATGTGGTACAGCACTAGTCTTGAGAAGAAAAGTTCAGGGTCAGCACCCAGGTACTGAGTTCAAGCCCCTCCACTAACTCCCAAATCCCTTCCCCCTTCCACAAAAGACTATCAATTGTGGTTAGAATCTGTTCACCTTGGGCAGAAGCTATTGAGACCTCCAATTAGTAGGAAATCATAAATGATCACTTGTCCCTTTTATAGAGACTGACTGAAGAGTAGTATGAGGAGAGCAATACTTTTTGTAGTAGTCGGGCAACACTATTTCATGGATTTTACTTTCTAGAATGTCTCTGTTAATTATTAAGAAAACATCTTTCATGTCTCTAGGAAAAGTGTAAGAAAACGATGGTTTAATCATAGAACTAGTTCTCTTAGCACCCAAGTACCAGCTGGGGAAAATGTGGTCACTACTCACCTAGCTAATGAGCATGAGGCTACCAGTATCAGCACCCACTAAACTATCAAACTCATAGAAACAGAGACTGCATGGCAATTTTTTCAGAGTGTTGGGAAAGGCAGAATATGTTTGACAAAGTGCATATAATTTCAGTTTATCATGAATTAAGTACTTAGACATATAATGGGACATGAAGTCATTATAATAGTAAGATCTTACTGCTTATGTAAAATGCACTGAGAGTAAATTTCAAGCTCTTTTCAATATAGATATGCAGAGATAAATGTGAGCTTAAGAATGTGTTCATTGGATTGGTATAATTATTTACCAGTGTAACACTGCATGATATAGACAATATATAGGCATTCATTTCATTTCTTTGGACACATAAGAAAATAAGCTTGACTTGTGGTTTCAACTATGGACCAAGGAGGTCTATACTCCATTAGACATTTAATTGATAAAATTAAAAAAAGATGATAATTGTATAAATGAACACTATCCCAACTTGCCTAGTTCATTTAATCAAAGGTGGAACATGGCCAAACTTGAATAGTTCAACCAAACTCCAAACACACTCTAAAATATTCATTTTCTTTATGGTTTTTTTTAAATTTTTTTGGTTGTAGGGATTGAACTCAGGATCTCAGGGTCTGGGAGCTGTCCATGAATGCTTTTGCTCAAGGCAAAAAAAAAAAAAAAAAAAAAAAAAAAAAGCTCCACTTCTGGTTTTCTGGTGGTTTGCTGGAGATAAGAGTCTCAATGCCTTTCCTGTCAGACTTACTTTGACCTGCAATTGTCATGAGTAACAAGGATTACAGGTGTGAGAATCTAGTGTCTGGCATTGGATTTCTTTATTCAAATCCTTGAGACTACCACTCTTATGCATCAGTCAACCGACAAAAAATAGAGTATCAATCTAGGTCATCTGTTTCCCCCACTTTCCACCTCTAGTTCTTTAGTGATTGCCGTTGGGAAACAGTGGGAAAGTGCTCAGCAGTAAACATTGCCAACATTGCAAAATGTCCTAGAGACTTCAAAAAAATGTACTTAACAATAAATCATCTCTTTCCTAATCCAGCAGATGAGCTAATTTCCAGCTAAGAATACAGTATTATGAACATACAAGGTAATATGATACTAAAAAAATAAAATAAATTCCTAATAACATTTTTGTGTTTGTTTCTCTTTCTTATAATTTGAAACATTATGGTAGAATACATACTGACTTTTCTGATTTCAAGGGCTTCTTTCATTGCTGATTTAGGCATATCAAATGCTTCTATATAATATGAATAATTACTACTTTACATAGCACATAAAAACTCTGCGTTGGAATACAGTGCTCTGTCTAATCTGACTCTTGCTTCTATCTCTAACTAAACCTTCTATAAGACTTTATTTAGAAGTTATATCCCAGCCTCCTGAGTAGTAGAATTATAGGCGTGAGCCACCGGCGACTGCCTCACAATAAGTTTCTGATTTGGAACATTTTATTCACCTTGGAGAGTGAAATAAACTGTTCCAAAAATATGAAGGCCATATAGGAGCATTATAAAATATTTTCTGCAGCAATTTAGCTCCTTATTTAAATCACATTTATTCTATTGGGATGAAAGAATTAATAATTGACTAAGGAATCAATTCTTCAGCTATTGAGATTAGTACTCAGAAAAAAAAAAACATATTTACTGAAGTGAAGATTTTTAAATCAAGAAAATCATGGAAAAGCCATCAGGAGAGACCAAAAAGTATTGTGACATATTGAGAAAGCCTTACTCTTTGTGAATCTATACTCATTATCCCCTTAGAACTCAGGATACTGTGCTAAATGAAGAGGTACACATACTTGTCTCCTTCACTAGCCAATTATTTTCTTGATGTTAAAGGTGATTATTCATTTACATGGAATGGAATTTTTAACATTTCAGTGATTTGTATAGAGCAGGTACTGAAAAATTATTTTTGAATCACTATCTTTTATATATATTTATTGTAAAAATACTGTAAAGAGGGGTTACAGTTACATGAGTAAGGTGGTAAGTACATTTCCTATCAAGCATTGTTACCTCCTCCTTTGTTTTTTCCCTTACCATCCCTTACCTCTCCACCTCCCCAAATCACGCCCCCAAAGTTGTAAAGTTCCTTTTCAACATAGTGTCTTGTCCATCTCATTATTACAATGGGTCAACCTGTATCTTTATTTCAGAATTTTGTTATTTCCTTTCCTCTCCCCAAATTAGAAAAATGTATATACAAGATGCAGGGCACCTGAATCAACTACACTAAAAACAGGGGTTATAGCATGGGGAAAAACATACCAAAGAAACAAAAAAATCACGTAGTACGTTATAAATACATTAGAAACAATAGCAAGAAAGATAAAACCACTTGTGTCCCTAACTTGGAGTTAACATCATCTTATATGGTCATATGTACATAGCTTTTGACCTTTTCTGCTTGTCCTAGACATATAGTAGTTATTGAAAATAAGGGATACCATGGGACCTATGTTTCTTTGGGTCTGGCTTACTTCACTTAAAATAATTTTTTTCAAGTCTTTCCATTTCCTAACAAATGAGGTGGTATCATTCCTTCTGATGGAGGCATAGAATTCCATTGTATATATAAATATATACCACATTTTCTTGATCCATTCATCTACTGAAAGACATCTGGTTTGGTTCCATATCTTAGCTATGGCAAATAATGCAGCAATAAACATAATTGTGCTGGTTGCTTTCGTATGGTTGTGTTTGTGATCATTTGGGTAAATGCTCAAAAGTGGGATTGCTGGGTCATAGGGGAGCTCTATGTAGAATTTTTTGAGGAACCTCCATACTGCTTTCTGAAGTGGTTGAACAAGTTTATACTCCCACCAACAATGCAGTAGGGTTCCCTTCTTGGCCACATCCCTTCCAGCATCTGTTGTTATTAGAGTTTTTGATTATAGCCATTCTAACTGGGGTGAGGTGGTATCTCAATGTTGTTTTGATTTGCATTTTTTTATGGCTAGAGAGGTTGAGCATTTCTTCATGTGTCTATTGGCCATCCTTCTTTCCTCTTCAGAGAAGTTTCTCTTTCAATCTTTAGCTCACTTATTTATTAGGCAGTTGTTTCTTTGAGGATTTGTTGTTGGGGATTTAATTTTTTTGAGTTCCAGGAATATTTTAGATATGAGACCTTAGTCTGTTGTATGGCTAGTGAAGATCTTCTCCAATCCGTGGGCTTTCTATTGACCTTGCTAGTTATGTCCTTTGCCATGCAGAAGCTCTGCAATTTTATGCAATCCCATTTGTCCAACCTTTGTTTGATTTGTTGTTGTGTTTCTGGGTCTTTTTAAAGGAAATTTGAACCACAATCTTAATAATTTCTTTCAGAAACAGAGTTTGATAATCTCGGTTTTGTTTCATGCCTCTAATCCTAGCCACTCAAGGTAGAAGCAAGAGAATCATAAGTTTGAGGCCAGATTGAATAAGCTTAGAGTAAATCTATTTTAGATAGGTGTTAGTGGTTCACATCTGTTATTCAGGAGGTTTAGCTTCTGAGAATCACAACTCAAAGATAGACCAGGCAGAAAGGCACTTGTGATTTGATCTCCAAAATCATCAGCAAAAAGGCAGGCTAGAGATGTGAGTTAAGTGATGGAGCTCGTTGTAAGCCAGAAAGTCTAGTGTATATTTGTGGCTCTGTGTTTAAAAATTGAATACCCTCAAAATTTAAAAAAAAAGAGCTGAAGATATGCTCAAATAGTAGAGAGCTTCCTGACATAGCAGAAGAATTCAGTTCGAACTCTCTTACTGCCAAAAATACGTAGTATTAATAACACTAAACACTATTGAGAAAGAAGTAGTGATTCCTCAATATGCACTTTCTACAAAAATATTCATTCCATAAGAGATTAAGACATTCTATATCTAGGTATTTGCATATGAAGTAATGTTATAGTTTCAGAAAACTATGGTTGCTGGTTAAATGCAGGTCGAACTGTATGCACTTATGCTCTTGACAAATAAAAAGAGAAAAAACATAAGCTTGTGACAAACTCTGCTATGTTATCATTATTCCCTTAGGTATACCTTCAACTAAGAAAACTGAACAGATTTCATAAAGGAAGATCAGATCATTGAGCAATGTCCTGATAAGATAACTGAACTTTAAAAGAAAAATTTCTTTCATACAGAACAGTTTATTGTGCCTTCACAATATGCCTTTTGGGTAGAAAACCTATTAGAAATGTTTGGATCCCAGTGACAGTGTTCTAAGACATGCATATTGGATGTAAATAATAAAGGATAATTAGATTTATAACTCAATTATGTGACTCAAGTCGTAATTGATATAAAGGAAAGAAAAGAGAGGTTTCATTTTGAAATACTAGACACCATAATAAGAAATTATCATCTCAATTCTATAAATCTTACATTTATCTGCTTTACAAATTAATTTACTGGTTGAAGAGAATACTTTTCCCATGATGTGAACATCACCTGTAGTATTAAACAGTGGGTAATTTTTTAGAGCCAAGTGTTTTATATTTGATAATAAGATTCTAGCTTCTTCCCCAGAAAGTATACAGAAGTTCCAATCTTTTAACCAACTTATACTGAATGGAGGCCTCTCAGCAGCAGATGGAAACTAAAAAGCTAGCTTTTAAAATAATATGCTCTCGCATCTCCAAATGACTACTACACCCTTTTATTTGCCACAGGTAGAAATCCTTGCCATTGGCATATCCTTGTCATTGGCATAATAACATGTAGACTTGCATTGTCATTGCTTCCAGAGCCTTCAGAAGCAAAGGAATGAGTGACGTGGAAACCTCAGAAGCCATACTAACTATTTGTACTAGTAAGCTAATATAATACTTAATATACAATTGTTCTTTTGGGATCTATGAGTTCAAAATCAAGGTCAGGCAATTTTCCCTGTGTATACTTACCTCACTCTTTGAAAGTGAATGTTCAGTAAAGGAAACTCCCAGGCTTTTATTGAATGTAGTTTAAAAAAAAGTACTGTATTCAAATGATGATATTTTTGATGTTTACTCTGATTTTGGTCTTAATTATTTAATTATGTTTTTGGTGCATGAAGCTATGCAAATACAAAATGGGAATAAGTGAACAGTAATATTTTGTAATTTGCTGTGACCTTGGACATAAGCAAATAAGAAAAAATACACTAAAATTAAAATGAAGGTGAGATAGGTTTTTCTTAATCGTCAGGTTGTGAGGAAAATCAAATTGAATATGAACAGAAAACATGCTTAAAAAGAAGAGAAATACACCTTTTCTGTTACTGCCTTTTAATTTTCTTTTTTTTATTGTGAAAATACTGTACAGAGGGGTTACAATTACATGTGCAAGATAATGAGTACATTTCTTATCAAGCATTGTAGCCTCCTCCTTTGTTTCCCCTTCCTATCCCTTCCCATCCTACCCCCACCCCCTCACCCAATCCTCCCGCTCCCTCTCTTCCCCCCCACCAAAGTTGTAAAGTTCGTTTTCGACATAATGACTTGTACATCTCATTGTTGCAAATATACCTTTTTAAAGTAAAATAAAAGCCCTTAGTTGAGAATCAAGCAATAAGCTAAATATCACTTATTTCCATCTTATGCAGTAATTTTTAACGAATGTGACAGAGTTATAGCACTGCAATATTTAAAATGCATATTTGTTTATTTATTTTTTGCTTCAGTTTCCAAAGATGTGAGCCTGTGAGGAGCTGGTTAATTATCATCTAATTGCTATTTGCTGTTTTAAGTAAATTGTTTCAACCTATTGTTCATGGAAGCTGTTGCAAGCCCAAGTGTTTCTAAGCTCAGTGTATTTTCCATTTCTGGATTGGAGATTTGTTTAATGCCTGGGTTATTCATCTGACTTTTTGAAACCAGCATGCCATTCTTCTGACCCATGACTTCAATCTGTTCTTTGGGGACTCCCACACTGAAAGGTATGGCTTTGTTGAACTTTGATCTTCCCTTTAGCATGTCTAGCAGATAATATGCAGGGGATTTTCCTTTATTTCACTTTCTTATATATATGAGTGTTTCCATATTATGTATGTTTTTAATTCAGAATTCTAAACAACAGGAAAATAATATGCAAATGAAAGATGAAATTTTTAGACACTTTCTTGCAAAATAAGTTTTAGTATAATCACTGTAGATATAAAGAGGCAACACTTGTAAACGATTCTTACTGTAGATGCCTGCAATGCCTTAAGGTAGCAAATTAACCTTTGTCCTTATTAGGAAGTATTTTCATTCTGAGCACTCTCCACTCCCTGTCGCTGAAGTTCTTCACTGTCTGCCAGCCTCATTTAACAAATGCAGCTCAATTTGGTCATGATTAGGTTATTACCTTTTCAGTTAACCTTTTCCATCAACCTGAACAAGCTACTACTAATATTATTCTTTTCCCTGCCATCATTTTTTTCAATATTATTTTCATGATAGGCCTCTGCACTTGAGCAACACTGAGCAGATGGAATATGGGTTTATCAGGTGGATGGTCCTTAACTTCATTCAAGTCTCATCTGTTTCTAGAAACAGTACATCATGATCAGCCGAAGTGCATAATTGGAACAAAAAGAAAGAAATACTGAAATAGGGAAAATTTCAGACTCATTTACAAACAGAATCAATAGTCCGTAAAATTGCAATGATTAAATCACATGTTCTTAACTTCATTCATATAGGTAATGTTCCCCTGTGCACAAGTCCAAAAATAGCACTAGAGCTATGCAATACAAAAGCATAATAAGTAGATCAGCCATCTGAAAACCTAATTAAATTAACTGGACCATGAAGTATACAAATGTCTAATATCTGTAATAGACTAGGTAAACAAATAAAACCTTTGAGTGCAGTATCACAGAAAAAGGACACAATTGGTCACAATACTAATGGAGATATTGCATCTCTATAAGAAAACAGCAGTAGGAACTTGCAAATCCCCCTAAAAATCAATCATTTAAAATGTATTCATTAAGAATACATTAAGCGTTAAGAAAATAATACCATGACCTTAATGCTGGAGTTGAACCTGGGGCCTTACATGCTAAAGATGGTTTAACCTTGGGTAAACCTCCAAGACGAGACCATTATTACATGAATTCAGAATCCATAACTATAGCAGAGACATTTAGCAATAAGATTTTAAGACATCATGGGCTTAAATCATAATTCACTTATTTTGATGTTCATATGTATACTTGTATGTACATAATCCTTAATTTGTTGATGTATTGATGCAATACTATTTAGAGAATATGATATCTTCCATTGATAGTCTCAATTGCAGGTCTTAAATACTTTGATTCATTTTGAATTGATTTTTATGCCTACTGAAGGTGGATATTCATTCCTTTTTTGTTTTTGTGGTCAGTCATGGGGCTTGAACTCTGGGCCTGGGCCCTGTGCCTCAGCTCTTCAGCTCAAGGCTAGCACTCTACCACTTAAGCCACAGCACCACTTCTGGTTTTCTAGTTGTTCATTGGAGTTAAGTGTCTCCTAGACTTTCCTGCCCGGGCTGGCTTTGAACTGTGATCCTCAGAACTCAGCCTCTTGAGTAGCTAGGGTTACAGGAGTGAGCCACCAGTGCCAGGCTTGGATATCCAGTTTAACAGCAATATTGGTTGAAGAAGGATGTCTTTCTTTTCATATCTGGTCTGGGCACTATAAATAAGAACAGAATTTTTAGCTCTAATGGTACATTTGCAATCCTTCATTCTATGTTTTCCATCTATATGTTTGTTTTTTAATGCTCACATCATTTTACTTTGGAGTCCTTATCACTGTACCATTCAGAGTTGAGAAAGCAATTAACAGGAATAATTGAAGAGCAAACCAGGTAGTTAAATGTAGTAAAAAATAAAATGAAGGAAACATTAATTACTTCCACATAAGTTTAATAATTAGGTTGCATTTAGATTTCCCCATACAATAAACAAAATGTTTAACATTTTTAAAATTAAACAAGTTAATCATCAAAGTGTAAAAGGTGATAGAAATGGGAGAAAAAGCAAACTAGAAAAGGGAAGACAGGAACAATGATTTAAGAATTATATTGAAGAACAGGTGCCAGTGGCTCACAACTGTAATCATAGCTACTCAGGAGGCTGAGATCTGAGGATTATGGTTCAAAGCCAACATGGGCAGAAAACCTGAAGTGGAACTGTGGCTCAAGTGGTAGAGAGGTAGCCTTGAGCTGAAGAGCTCAGAAACAGCACTCAGGCCCAAGCACAAGCCCAGAGTATAAACCCCATGACCACCACCACCACCAACAAAAAAATTATAATGAAGATGAATAGTTAAACAAACAGAATGACAAAACAACCACAAAAAGACATAAGTCCCTTTTCCTTTGCTGTGAAGACAGACAGACAGACAGACAGACAGACAGACAGACAGACAGACAGACAGACACACACACACACACACACACACACACACACACACACACTGCAGTTTACTTTGGGTAGACAGCTGGTGGGAAAGAACAGCTGTTCCCCTCTACCCCCTTCCTGCTCATGGATATCTAAATAAGTTAGAAAGTCTGCTTATATCCTGAGCTCCACCTCTCCTCTTCTCTTCTGGTTGACTGAATTCATGTGCATGCTCTGTCCTCAACCTACTCCAACCAGTGAAAGACCTATTTGGATGCCTCTTTAATCCAGAGGCTGTGGCTATGTGCTTGACTCAATATGCCAAGTTCCCAAGCATTGGTTGTTTTCCAGAGCCACTCAAATCCTCTGGAAGTGAACCAAGAAGAGGTGGAAGAGGGGATTTTAGTTGAATCTGGGAAGTCTAGTGGCCCAGTCCATTCTTCTAGTCCCCTCACTCATTTAACCATGGCTGTGGTTGACCTGTAGCTTTTCAATGTTTCGCTCTGAGGCATGACTCATGGCTTTCACTTCCCACAGATACATCTCCGGTCCCTGTCGGAGTACAAGCCCTGGCCAGTTTCTTAATTTCACGCTGATTTTCAGAGCTGCCATTTGTTTAGCTGGTAGATAGAAGTTTTGTCCTCAAACCTTTATCTTTTGAAGACAAAATTCCAATGTTCTTTGATCTTTCTGTTTGAGACTTTGGAGTGCAAATCATCTCCAAAGATCTTTCTCTTCCATGGAGCAAGGGTCCTTTCTTTGGGGTCTACGTGCTCCACACTAGGAATATCACCAGTCAGAAACTTGTTTCTACAGAACGGCTCCTTGTGTGCCTGTACTGCTTCTGCACTCTTGCTTTTCCTCTTTTGCTTACAACCCTACCAGGGTAAAGCAATTCAGAAATTCCCTCCGTTTCCTATCACCTTGCTTATTTATTTCTGTGAGAATCTGTTATTATTACTATTTTTATGAATAACGTTTATATTTGGGGAAGTCACCTGAATAAAAACTAATATTCTACTCCTTCAATTTTGAATTTTGATATCACATTTTCTATTACCTTTCCACCAGGGAAAAAGTTACCAGATACTATGCGTGGTGAAGACTAACATTCTGGTCATGTAGGTATTTATTTATTTATTTTTAATATTTTACCATAGAAAGATCAAAAGGGTTCTCACAAACCACTTCTCTTACTAGTGAGTCAAAAACAGTTACAGGGAGTGACCCCATGAATAATGATAGGCATGACATTGGTCAAGATGCACTGTATTCATAAACTGCTTTGTTGAATGACAACTCTTTTGTACAACTATCTCAAGATAAAAACAAAAGAAAACACTAATGAACTCCCCCAAACACTGTTCAAATACCCTTATATATAAATTATATTTTAACTTGTGATTTCTGAGGGGTACAGCATTCAGATGAAATAAATCAATGATAGGAATCCCACGCTTCATAACAGTTCCCTTTTGTTACCAACATTCTAATTGGGGGCTTGCTTCTGAGCATGAATCTTGATAGACTCTAAAATTAGAGGCAAACAGTTTTCTCAAAAGATGCATTATACTCAGATCTATGGTAGTAATATTATTTATAATGTATGAATTATGAACTATTTTTAGTAAGAGAACAGTGAATTAATAAAACACAGCTTCAATTGAAAAGTGGTGGTTCTGTTGAAGTCAATTGAATGGACCTCAGAGTTGATGGCAGTCTAAGTGGAAATGGGTGGCTGGTGTTAATTCTTGAATTATTTATCAGAGTAGTTATGAAATCAGAACAATAGAAGACTTGCTGCATCTATACATTTTCAGGTAACAGTGAGCAAGAAGGGACAAAGGATAAGAATCACCATTCAAAGTGGCCTTAAAGAATAAGAAAGAAAAACAAACAAACAAAAGATGTATAGTCCAGATATGCTGACTGGAGCGGGTTGAAAGAGAGAAACTAATTATTCCAAACAAAAATACAAGAAATGCAAACATGGAAGAAAAATAACTTGTCATAACAGGCCATAAACTAGTCATGATCAGTGATGTAGCTGTGGAGAAAGGAAAGATGGTGCTGAATTCTTAAATAGGATTCCTACACCAAGAAACATGGGTCATGCTTACATTATATGCAGCAATACCTTGAAATGTTTGCATAATTAGAACCAATTCTGTTATGGGAAATGCAAGGAGAATTCAGAAAGCATCAATAGAATTAGTTTAGTTTTTAAAGCTATTTATGAAGGAGAGACAGAGACAGAGGATTATTCTGGGATGGTACAATAGAAGAAAGCACCACTGCATTATTTTTTTGCATTACAATTCTGTAAGGGATGGTGCCCAAGTGATCTCTGCCAAGCTCAGTCATGCAGAATGATGAGCATATAAATGTTGGGAAGCTGTGGTGAGAATTTTTAAGAGTTGATAACATACTTGTTGCAGACACTACAGAGATAACGATGGAAATTGATTTTTCTTTGAACCACAAATAAAATTCTATCTCACTGAAGTTAGACTAAATTGCTTTCCATTTACTTCTAATCTTCATAGAAATGTGGATGCTATTATTTTCATATTGATTTTGACAGCCTGTTAACAAATCAGCAATCCTCAGGGAAGATTACTATAAAAAAAATACCAACGATAAAAGTATGGACAACGTCAGATGGCCCCTAACATGGAATCAGATATGATAAGATGCAGTGAGTAACAACCAGCGTTAGGGACAGCATATGTGCTAATAGCTAAAAATACTGGCTTTGTATAACTTGTTGGTGCCAGGCAGAGTTTAGTGAGTGCACTGGGATTGTTCATTTCCTCTGAGACTATATGTAGATAATATCTGGTTTACAATGTAGAAATGGAGATTTATTAGATAAAGCACTAGTTGCCAAGACATATAATGAAAACATGTTTTTCTAACCCAATGATGATTGATACTCCAAACTATTGGTCGTATTAAATGACATTAATGACATTAATTAATTCTTTTCATTTTCTCCACAATATACACAAAACCATGCACAAGGCACTTGTTTTATAAATATTTGTTCAGAAATCATTGTAGATCACATATCTTTGGAAATATAAAGACAAAGATTAGACAATGTGAACACAAATAAGAAACACAAATTTAAAATTTTGTTGGTTAGACTTATTTTCTTTTGGGGCATATTATAATAAATATCTTAGTGTTGGATTAAACTTCCTGTAACCTAATAACATTTGATTTTTTATGTAATTTACAAAACTAGATTAATATTTGGTTGAGATGATGTATTAGTTATGAGGGAAGGACAAATATTTGTTAATTTCAGGAATTCAATAGACCTTTATTAAAATCACAACAAAATAATTCAAAGATAGCTGAATTTCCTAAAACAACATCTAATTCAGAGCATATTATAACCACAATTTTAAGATAATTAATGTGTAAATATCTTAGATTAGTAAAAGGAGGACTTCTTCAAAAAGAAAATAAAACATTCTCAAAATAGTACTCTTAGCCTAACCATTTATTAAATGTAGGTTGCTTTTTAAATTTCATTTTAATGTAAGAATCCTGTACTAAAATATATATGATTTGATCCTTTACAATCTTAGAGGCAAGGAATGAAAGGACAAGTATGATCTTAGCATTAAAAATAAAAATTAAAAAAACTATAAGAACTCTATTAATAGCCTCCAACATGTGTGTGTAAAACAGAATAATATTAAAGCATTTACTCATATGATTGTGGAAGCTTAGTCACTCCAAAAATTGATGTAAGTTTCTGGTGGGCTGGAGATTCAAGAAAAATTACAAATTGAGTCCAAACTCAGTCAGCTGTCACTCTAGGGATTTGTAAATTTATTCTGAAGGCAGTTTATTCAAAAACTCAGAAGTCAACTTTAGGCCAATTCATATTCTCAAATTCACTTTATAAAGGCAAATTTACCTAACTTTAAATTTCAACCAAATGCAACTTCATGAAAACATTCAAAATAAAGTTTATCCCTTTGTTGGGTACTCAGGATTTTTGCACTGGAATATTATTGGTTCTAAGTGAGCTTTCCTGGTTCTAAATCTTTGTGATTTGGAATAAGCTTGGATGCCACCATTTCAGACTCTTGAACGAGACTACTAGTAGTTGATTTCTCAGTTGTTGAGCCAATTCTGTAACAAATTCCCTCTCATGGGTTAATCTACACATCCTATTGATTGGTCTTGGAGACACTGACACTAATATATGGACATTCCACTTTCTCAATCAGCCTCAAATAAGAATCTAAAAATAATGAGATTAAATTCATATATATTATTATGAATTTAGTATACAGCAGTGATATAGAAATGTCTTATCTAATAATCAATATTCTGTTAAGGTATGTTTTAATATGTCTTTAGTGAAGATTCTTGATAGTTTATGGTTTTTTTGTTTGGAAGAAAATCTGGAGTAACAAACAATATGGAAGAATAATGACACTTTTGTGTACACATTAAGGTAATCAGTGACAACATATCCAGCCTTTGTGGAAAGTTAAATGTCTTTCATAAATCCAAGAAGTAAATTCTGTCTGGATAGCAGAAACTTCCAATCAAGAAAGGAATTATCCCATATGCTAGCTATGTATATGCATGCCTGGGCAGGTGCTTGAACTTTTGGTGAGTATTTTTATAGAGAAGCCATAGTCACCTAGGTTGGGATTTCATAATTTGGGAGCAATGTCTATTCTTCAATTGTAGGAGCTATCAATATTTTGTACTAAAGACCATTTTTTAGTATCTTATGTTGTGCCTAATGAACTTTTTGCAGGCAATAAATGTGTTCTTGCTGGGTGCCAAAAGCTACATTTGTAACCTATATCTGAGCATCTAGGTTTTAAGTCAGCCTAGGCAAATCCAAGTGTCTCTTACCTTCAATTAACCATTAATAAGCAAGAAGTTTGGAAGTGTGGTTTAAGTGTGGTTTAAGTGGTGGAATGCTATTCTTGCATAGAAAAAAGTTAAGGGAAAGGAAAAGTTCCTAAGTTCAAGTACCGGTCCAGGCATGCATATACATAGCTAGCATATGGGATAATTCCCTGCCTGATTAGAAGTTTCTGCTACCCAGATGGCATTTACTTCTTGGATTTATCAAAGACATTTGATTTTCCAGATAATTAAGAGATATATATGAGGAAAACAGCTTAAAAAGAACTCCTGTTTGAATAGAAATAATTGAGGAAATACCATATTAACAATCAATAGCTTGGCTTTTATATTACATTATATATATTTTAACCACATGTAATATCTATGTGCTGTCCAAATATTTATGTCTATTGGTACTTAAAAAATTAGAACAATTGTTATTTTACTGCTCAATTAGAGTTCTGAACTTTGTTCAATGAAAGATTGACTAAAATATGACATTTCAGTAACACTTATCATTCTTCTTTGAGGAGTGTGTCAGAATTTGTGAAGAGTGTACAGCAACTAAGGCTATGGGAATTCTCAACAATTTCTTAATTCTTTTTATGAGCTTTTTCCACAGCCACCTGTACTAATATGTTCTAATTAAAAATAGTTGTAATACATTCTAAAACTAAAAATAGTCCTAATGTATGTCTTACACATAGAATTTTCATGTAGCAAACATTGATGGAAGAATGCAAATACAGGCATTAAAATTATTTCTATGGACTTCTATTAAAATAAACTAGTCTATTTAGAATACAAATCTATGCATTGTTTAGTTCAGATGAAGAGCATGAGATGAAATGTCAGTATTTACTTTTATGCCTTTTTTTAATATGTTCATGTATAAAGTCATCATTCCTATCGATTAAAGAAGATGAAATATATGTCAATTTATGTTGAGTCTATATAAAATGTGTATTAAAATGTATTAGAAGATTTTTTTCTGAGAAAGCCAAAGTTTCTTCAGCTAACTCTAGGCAGATGTATGATTATCTACTCTTTACATCTTTCTCAATGGTCATCTCAGAGCAGAGGAGTTTCCTTAGATCTGCTATAGAAAAAAAGTCTACAGATGTGACCTTATGTTATTTTGTTAGATGCCAGGAATCATACAACTTGAATACATTTCTTCCATTGAATAGTTAAGATGTCTTCTCACCATTTTTCTGGTGTGACTATGTTCTCTCAGATATCCCAATGAGGATTGTAAGAGACTTATGAGAACTACAGAACCCCAGCCAACCAAAACACTAGTCATTCTTGAGACTCACACTGCTATTGAAGTATTTACTCATATGACTTAGGAGTCTATTGCCTACCTACGTGGGCAAAAATAAAATGTTTAAACAGTGCTTTGTGTTTCCTAATAGACAAAATTTCAAATTTACGTTATTGAAAATCAACCAGCACATCAAGAAAGAGGAACATCACAGTGAAATTTAGCTTATTCAAACACTGAAATAAACCTGGGTTTTGCTGTTATCCCACAAACATTTAAAAATAAATGTTAAACTTATTAATGACAATTATTCTTCAAACCAGAAAACTAAAAATTGTGACAACACAAATTTGTTTATTTTTTATTTTTTTATATTTTTTTAAATACAAGATTTTTTTCTTTTTTTATTGTGAAAATACTGTTTCTAACGCATTTATAAGATTATCTCTTTTTGCTTTGTATGTCCCTCCCCCACAGTATAACCCCTGCTTTCACTATATTTGATGTCAGTATAACTTGTGGAGGAGATGGGGGAAAAACCAGTTGTTTAAGGATGCAGGTGGACCTGTTGCAACAATGAGAAGTACAAGTTGTCACGTCCAAAACGAGCTTTACAACATAGGTGCGGGGGGGGGGGGGGAAGGAGAAGGATTGGGATTGGGGGGGAGGGGGGAGGCTGGGAAGGGATGTGAAGGGTAAACAAAAGAGGAGGCTGCAATGCTTGGTAAGAAATGTGTGCATTTTCCTGCCCACGTAATTGTAACTCCTCTGTACAGTATGTTCACAAATAAAATA
The DNA here is from genome assembly GCF_024711535.1 of Dipodomys merriami. Classification (NCBI taxonomy): domain Eukaryota; kingdom Metazoa; phylum Chordata; class Mammalia; order Rodentia; family Heteromyidae; genus Dipodomys; species Dipodomys merriami. Next base: position 108,316,446 of record NW_027203381.1, on the reverse strand, counting down.
AAATTAAATTTAAAAAAATACTGTACAGAGGGGTTACAATTACATGGGCAAGATAGTGAGTACATTTCTTACCAAGCATTGTTGCCTCCTCCTTTGTTTACCCTTACCATCCTTTCCAAGCCTTCCACCCTCCCCAACCAATCCTACCCCCCCAAGTTGTAAAGTTCGTTTTCTACATGACAACTTGTACTTCTCATTGTTGCAACAGGTCCACCTGTATCCTTATTTAAACGACTTGTTTTTCCCCTTCCCCTCCACAAATTATACCGACATCAAATACAGTGAAAGCAGGGGTTATACGGTGGGGGAGGGACATACAAAGCAACAAAGAAATCATCTTATAATTGCATTAGAAACAAATGCATGAAAGAAAAAAACATTTAAAATACTTACCTTAGGGTTCATTTTCCTAACATCACCTTATCTGACCTTTTCTGCTTGACTCATACATATACTAGATATTGCAAATAAGGGAAACCATGGGAACTATGTTTCTTTTGGCTTGGCTTACTTCACTTAATATAATTTTTTCCAAGTCTTTCCATTTCCTAACAAATGGGGCAATGTCATTCTTTCTGATGGAGGCATAGAATTCCATTGTGTAGATATACCACATTTTCTTGATCCATTCATCTACTGAGGGGCATCTGGGTTGGTTCCGTATCTTAGCTATGGTAAATAATGCTGTAATAAACATAGTTGTGCTGGTAGCTTTAGTGTGGTCTTGTTTGTAAACATTTGGGTAAATGCCCAAAAGTGGAATTGCTGGGTCATAGGGGACCTCTATGTGGAGTCTTTTGAGGAACCTCCATACTACTTTCCAAAGTGGTTGAACAAGTTTACACTCCCACCAACAATGAAGTAAGGTTCCCTTCTGTCCACATCCCCTCCAGCATCTGTTGTTATTAGAGTTCTTTATTTTAGCCATTCTAACTGGGGTGAGGTGGTATCTCAATGTTGTTTTGATTTGCATTTCTTTTATGGCTAGGGATGTTGAGCATTTCTTCATGTGTCTGTTGGCTATCCTTCTTTCTTCTTCAGAGAAGTTTCTCTTTAAGTCATTAGCCCACTTATTTATTGGGAAGTTGTTTCTTTGAGGATTTGTTGGACAACACAAATTTGTAACAAATCATGTAAACAATCCTTTATTAAGCTGTAGTATACCAGAGATAATTGTCTAGAGAAGATACATGAGACAAATCTTTAATGCTTTTAATAATATATCTATTGCTATTACTTGCTATTATGCAATTTCTACTTATATAAAAATGTGTTTTTAAAAAATTGAACACTGTATTTTATTCAGTGCTAGAAATTCTTGTCCTTGATATTACTTCCCTGTCTCCATATCTCCTAACTTTCCTCTAGTGGGAAAATAACTTTATCTTTACCTGAGTTTTAAACAAGATATTTACACTTTGACTTATTTCCAAGCTTCTGAAAAGCTGAGTGCAGAGGACTCACTACTAAAATCATAGCTACTCAAGGGGTTGAGATCTGAGAATTGTTTGAAGCTAGGCCAGATAGACAAATCCTTAAGTTTCTTATCTCAAATTACCTAGCAAAACAGCGGAAGTAGAAGCATGACTAAAGTGATAGAGGACCATCCTTGAGAAAAAACAAACCAGCCAACCAATAAACAAAAGGATACCAAAACCCGGCTAGAGCGCAAGGCTCTGAGTTTAATCTCCAGTCCACACACACACACACACACACACACACACACACACACACACACACACACACACACACACACACACACACACACACACACACACTCACACACACACACACACACACACACAATCAGTCCAAATGTGATTGCTATATTGACTAGATATAAATTAATTTGCCAGCTGTAGCATATGCTGTATATTTATTTTCAGTATTTTTACTTGTCTTTTCCTGATCGTTTTAATTTCAAGCATCATCACTGATTCCTGGACCATGCCTTGTGTGATGAGAAATAGTAATCTGTAAATTGGCAATTCAAGAACCATGTGGAGCCAAACTGTCACTTTTAAAAACATAAAATTCACAACTCACTCAAAACTATCAAAATTCTGACATTATTTCATATTAGGAATTACAAATATTTTGAAATGTTTATCGCAGTTGTCTCCTACCTATGTGAATCATAAAAGAAACAATTTTTAAGAAACAAATGAAAGCAGCCCTTTCAGCCACATTTTTTTAATTCAGAGTTATGCCCTGAAGTCTTTGCAGAAAGAATTGAACCACACCAGAATGTGGAGTGAGAACATAGCATTATGTTGACAATAAACTCAGAGGAGACTGAAGGCATTCTGCAGCCAGCTTCCATAAATTTGCTTTGTCAAATTCTTAGCTCCTTGAATGGCAATGATGATCCATGTTTTTAAATCCTAGCTCTGAAATATCAATGTAGTACCGCCCAGGGTTAGGGTTTTCTCTTTGTAAAGGGAAGAACACAGTCTTGAATGAGGAAAAACACTCATTACTTACACTCCCATGACAAATGTTCTTTCCATAGGCTTTATTCTATTTGGGAAGTGGGTTTGCCAATGTAGACGTTAATTAACCTAAAGACTCTTCTGCATAGAAAAAAAAGAATATTTGTCACTGAGTATTCACATGCCAAATACACTTTGGATGGAGGAACTGAGCAGTTAGGGGAGGTGTGAGAAAGCATTATTTTCCTTTGGCAAATGTAATTTCTGGATATGGATTTTAATCTTGAAATTAATGGTGACCATGATAAATGGGAAATTATTATTATTATTATTATTATTATTATTATTATTATTATTATTATTATTATTATTTTGTTGGTACTGGGGCTTGAACTCTGGGCCTGGGGTCCCTGTGCTCTTCAGTTCAAGGTGAGCGCTCTACCGCTTGGGCCACAGTGTCACTTCCGGTTTTCTAGTGCTTTATTGGAGATAAGAGACTCATGGACTTTCCTGCCTAGGCTGGCTTTGAACCACAATCCTCAGATCTTAGCCTCTGAGTAGGTAGGATTACAGGTGTGAGCCACCGGCGCCCGGTTTTAAATGGGAAATTATTTATGTTAGATGTTTTATTACATAAGAATGATTAATATAATGTTTTGCCTTTTGTCTTAAGTTTGTTTTTTTAATGTCAGCAGTAGATTGTAAATTGTTTTAGCCCAGAGATATGATAAAACTAAATCAGAGTCAGACTGTTAGAGCTTTAGACTATCCTTGTATGACAATAAACTCATATAATAAAAACTTTAAAAAAAAACTCCATAGTCATTGTATACAATGCACTGACCAATCTGATAGAAATAAATATAAATCTGAAGGTGTTTTGAACTCTGACTCCAAAAAACTCATGTTAGTTGAAAGGCAAAAGCATCTTGAAAAAAATTTGCAAACACATATGCTGAAATTTGATGCTAATTTCATATTGATAAATACAATTGGAGCATAAGTAGTATTGTGAAAATGCAATACAAAAAGAATTACTTTTTTAGTTTGTTATCAAAATAAGGGGCCATATATAGTGGAAAATAAATACATTTATTTTCGGAGACAATTACAATTCTGAGGCAGAAATAGAAAAAATATGGATATAAAGCATGTCAGATAAAAATATGGTTTCATGGCTATAATTAACACGATTGAAACATTATATCCCTTACATTTTTTCACAATGAAATCCCCCATTCTACAAATGCATGCTAATTCTAAAAATAAAATAAGATAATATTTTAGGTTGAATTCAGTTCAATTACTATAATTTTATTCTAATTCTATGCTGCTGTCATTTTTGAAGACCTATGTGATACAGAATTGTCAGATTTAGATAATCATAAGGCCAAAATTTCCAAATTTTATTAACCTCAGGAGGGAAATGTAAGTAAAAAACTGGCATAGAAATTAAAAGGTCTTTCTTGCCTTTTCATAGTATTTTTAGATGGTGAAAATAAAACCTAGGAATGATTGATAATAAAATTTTATGGCTAGAATGAGGTTATTGGTATGAAAAGAAAGTCAGATGAAAGTTATTTAAAATGAGTTCAAATACAATTTTTGATCTTAATAAGGATATAAAATTACATATAAAATCAGTAAGTAAGATCAAAGTATTCACAGTACCTTTCTGATTATAAATCAAAATGCAAACAATAACAATAGAAATGTCATTGGTTTTTGTTCATAATATGGGCTACATTTTAGTATTACTAATAGCTTATTTACTCACATAGGCAAGAATTTTGTATAATATTGCTGATTTGAACATGTCTATATGATTTCTACTCACTATCAAGAAAATATTTGTAAGAAAGAACCTGCTTTTTTTTTCTTGCCTAGATGTATTTCTGTGAATTATTTGAAACATCTATCTTTCTGAAATCTCACATTGACTCATCCGTAGACATATTCATTCCATGTCTAGTCTTTAAAATATTCTATTTCTACAAATCAAAATCATTACTTTCATGTACTACATTTTCATTTGCATTCTCCCATATCTAATCTTTCTCTAGTAAGAGATTATTAGGTTATATAATTCTTCAATTCCTCTAGATGTGTTAAGAAAATACAATTAAATGTGTCCATTGGTCTATTATACTCCCATATTTCCAATTTTATTCCTTGTTGCATTTTGCTTTCTTCAACTATCCTAGTTCAGGTAATTATTCCACAACTCAGATGTATTAAATTCTTACCCATTTTAAAGCTCATGCAGCTCATTTTCTTGGCTTGCTTCTCCAACTCAACTATGGGTCCTTATCACATCCCCAAAGACACAGTCAAATTACTTTGCTACTGAACTACTACACCTCAAAGTTCTTCACATCCTCATCCCATAGTTTCCTTTCTGAGATTATAGTTCTTTCCTAGCCTAGCATTTATCACTAACAGTGTTCATGTACTTTGATAATTATCCCTCAAAGTTCTAATCCATGTAGATAGGATCCTATGAGTTTATCTTGCTTCCTAGTACATCCAGTAAATTGCATGATAGCCAGCAAGTAACATGTGTTCAGGAACTACCTATGAAAGAAAAAATAAATGAGTTATGTTTTACTAAAAAGTTGATAAGAAAATACATAACACTCCACACAAGTAACAAAAAAGGAGTAAAATAAATTCTCAGAAGTTTGTACTCATCTTTCTTCTCAAGTTTCCTTCAGTCCTTAACCTGGAAGTAGTTTGGTCATTTAGATCCTGCTAGAATAGTATTTGTGGTTCTGAATAAAATTAAATGCTTAATGCTAGAAAGAAACAAAAATGTAGAAAAGAATGCATGAAAATTCTGCTTATTTAATTCTATGCCCTTGGAAATAATATTTCTGTTGAAATAGTTTGTTTTCTACAGAAAATACATTGTTTCTGAAATTAAAAAATGGGGTTCAAATTTAAGGTAGTTTCCTTAAAAAATCTAGAGGTTTATATTCTTAATTACTTCAGTTTTTAGGAAGCCTCTTTTATTTTATTTTATTTTATTTAAATAGTTATACAAAGGCTTTTCCTGTAGAAGCCGCCGGCTCGAGAGGAGCGTGGCCTTCTCCTCTCCCCGCCATGGGTGTGCTCGTCCCCCGATATCAGCGTACTCCGAAAAGGGGGAGTCATCTGGCAAAAATGTCACTTTACCCGCTGTGTTCAAGGCTCTTATTCGACCAGATCTTGTGAACTTTGTTCATACCAACTTGCGTAAAAACAACAGGCAGCCTTATGCTGTCAGTAATTAGCAGGTCATCAGACCAGTGCTGGGTGCCTGGGATACAGGCAGAGCTGTATTCCCAGAGTTCGAGGTGGTGGGACCCACCGTTCTAGCCTGGGTACCTTTGGAAATATGTGTTGAGAAGGTAGCATGTTTGCACTAACCAAAACCTGACGTCGTTGGCACCGTAGAGTGAACACAACCCAGAAGCGATATGGCATCTGTTCTGCCCTGGCCGCCTCAGCCTTACCAGCATTGGTCATGTCTAAAGGTCATCGAATTGAGGAAGTACCTGAACTTCCTTTGGTGGTCGAAGATAAAGTTGAGAGTTACAAGAAGACCAAGGAGGCTGTTTTGCTTCTTAAGAAACTGAAAGCCTGGAATGACATCAAGAAGGTCTATGCCTCTCAGCAAATGAGAGCTGGCAAGGGCAAAATGAGAAACCGCAGGCATATCCAGAGCAAGGGCCCCTGCATCATCTATAATGAAGACAATGGAATCATAAAGGCCTTCAGAAACATCCCTGGAATTACTTTGCTTAATGTCAGCAAACTGAACATCTTAAAACTTGCTCCTGGTGGTCATGTGGGACGTTTCTGCATTTGGACTGAAAGTGCTTTCTGGAAGTTGGATGAATTGTGTGGCACTTGGCACAAAGCTGCCTCCCTCAAGAGTAACTATAACCTTCCTATGCACAAGACGTTGAATACAGACCTCAGCAGAATCTTGAAAAGCCCGGAGATCCAAAGAGCCCTTAGAGCACCACGCAAGAAGATGAATCGCAGAGTCCTGAAGAAGAACCCACTGAAAAACCTGAGAATCATGTTGAAACTGAACCCATCCTCAAAGACCATGCGCTGAAACACCATTCTTCGCCAGGCAAGAAATCACAAAATCCGAGTGAAGAAACAGCAGCATTGGCAGCCAATTTAGATGAGAAGGCCGCTACAGAAAAGAGGACTGAAGAGAGGAAGCCCGTGGTGAGTAAGAAAGGAAAGAGGGCTGCTGTTCTGTTTTTTTAACAGAAGCAGCCTTTGGGGGAAAAGGCAGCTGCTACCAAGAAACCAGCTGAAAGAAACCAACGACTGAAAAGAAAGCTACCACAGAAGAAAAGAAGCCTGCTGCATAAACTATTACAAACTGTTTAATTATATAAAGGTCATGATATGGGACAGCTCAGTTGAATAAAGACCAGATTAAAGACGTAGTGAGAAACATAAAAACATAGTTATACAAAGGAGAGTACATTTAATAATAATACTAACATCTTGACCAACATCATCCCTTTCACTACATATATATATATATATTCTTTTTTTATTGTGAAAATACCATACAGAGGGGTTACAATTACATGGGCAAGGTAATGAGTACATTTCTTATCAAGCATTGTTGCCTCCTACTTTGTTTCCCCTTCCCATCCCTTCTCTCCCATCTCCACTACTATACTCCCTCCCCACCCCCCCCCCCCCTCCAAGTTGTAAAAGTCCATTTTTCGACATGGCATCCTGTAACTCTCATTGTTGCAATGGGTCCACCTGTATCCCTATTTAAACAATTTGTTTTTTTGCTTCCCCTCAACAAATTATACCAGTATCAAATACAGTGGAAAAGTGTTATATGGTATGGGAGGGACATACAAAGCAATGAAGAAATATCTTATAAATATGTGAGAAACAATAGCAAGCAAGAACAAACAAGAAAAAAGTCCTTATCTTGAGGTTCATTTCACCTAACAGCAACTTATCTAACCGTTTCTGCTTGTCTCAGACATATACTAGTTAGATCCCTTATATATATTCTTTTGTCAGTCGTGGGTCTGAACTCTGGACCTGGGTGCTGTCCCTCAGCTCTTCAGCTCAAGGCTAGTGCTCTACCACTTGAGCTACAACACCACTTCTGATTTTTTCTGCTTATGTGGTGCTGAGGAATCGAACCCAGGGCCTCATGCATGCAAGGCAAGCACTCTACCACTGAGTCACCTTCCAAGCCCCTTCAATATTTTGTAATTGGAATAATTCTTTCTCAATATTTCTCAAGGGATTAGTGATATTATTCATACTACCTTACATTCTTCACATTTTATACATTGATTTATATATTTATCTGCATATAAGAGGTAGATGTTTTGTGATAAATATGCCTGTTTAAATATTACTATTTTGAAAAATAATGTGTTACATAAAATAATTTGTGTTACACTAACGGTTAAAAAAGCACTTATAGATATAAAATAACTATATTCTCAAAAGTATAATCTAATGTAATCTTTTTAATTAAAAAATCTTTTACTGAAAATCTAGAGAAAACTTGATCAATTTATATACTTTACTCTAGAGATATCTTCTTAGGGCTTTGGCTGTATTCCATTTGGTTTGCTCTGTTTAATAGTCTATTTGCTAGTTATTCACTTCTCCTAAAATTATGCATGCTCTTGCTTGTTCTAAACAATCTCAAATTTTGATGTCCCATTTTCATTTGTCTTTGAAATCAGTCATTTGTGCCACAGAACCCTTGAGAAGCACCAGTATTTAGTGATACACAAAGTCTGAAAAGGAAACATCACTGAATGAAATCCTCTATAATTGTGGTCAAAGAGAGAATCTTTGCATTGCTATGATGAGATAGAAAAGAAAAAAATCAATCTTAAAGTGTGCCTATGTGTAGTCTTTAGAAATTTAATGGAGAATGTATTATCATGCACAAGCACATTAAGATTCAGGATGCAGAAATGAGCAAGTCAAAATGCTATCCCTGTATATACAACAGACAGAGTAAGAAAGGCACAATTGGGCCAAATAATAACGTGATGACTAATAAATTAATGGTTGCAATGTCCAAGATGCCAAGAACAATAAAATTTGCCCCAAATTAAAGCAGAACTTCACTTAACTTCTTCTCTTCAAGTATCTGTATTCAGATATAATAAGCACTGATTTTATCTGGCTCTGTGGGATAATTAAATAAGTAGTGTTGCTGTCACAATCTTAGCCCAAACAAATTGAAATTCTTTTGCTATAAAAAAGTTAGAACAATATAAAGGATGTAATACTTGATCAGAATTTTTAATTAATCAACTTATTTATTTATTTATGTTGTAAAGGTGATATACAGAGGAGTTACAGTTACATAAGTAAGGCAATGAGTACATTTGCTTTGGAAGATTATCACTTCTTCCCTTGTTTTATGCCAGTTTTCCCCTATCTGATCCACTTCCCCCAAGTTGAATAGTTCATTTTCAACAGTGTCTAATGAGTATCATGGCTGTGTTTGTTCACTCTTTGTCCCACAATTTCTATGTTCCCCTTTACTCTCCCCCAAATAGATAAACTTTCATACAAGACAGAAAGTACAGAAATCAGAAACAGAAACAAAGGAGGATAAAACAAATAAAAACAAAAAGATCAAAAATCAAAATAACATATGGCACTCTTGTTTCCATTTTCTGGAGTTCATTTTGATAAACATCATTTTATATGATCTTGTGCACCTAACTACTCAGCCTTTGTGATCCTCTCCTAAGAACAACCTCCTTTGGTCTCATTGTATGACTATTTAGAGTCCTGTTATCATGTCCAAGTTTAATTCTTTTGTCTTTTACCAGCCAAGTTAGACTGAAATTTAAAAAGACAATAAAATAGATGTAAAAACTTAGAAATGAAGCAAGAAGACTGCAACAACATTAGGAAAGGCAAAGAGATAAACCGTTTCCTGAATTTAGTGAAGAAATTGGTCACTATTGTAGTTCAAACAATGGTAAAAATTAAATGAGCAAAATAGCAAAAAAAAATCAATGCTCTTGATCATATTAAAGGTGGTATAGTATAGATTTGTAATATAATACTTGAGAATATACAGGTTAGATTGCAGGGAAATAGAAAAAGATACAAAACACAGTAAACTCATGGAAAATTCAGGTTTACATTTGTTATTATGGCAGTCATGTCACAAATGGCAGTGGGAATTCATCTATCCTACCAGAAAAGAATTGATGGCAACCTTAAAGGAAATCTAGGGAGCATGAATGCATAATGCAGAGCTGTATGATATTTGCCATACATTCATATATATATATATATATATATATATATATATATATATATATTTCTGAGGAATTCCAGGTGTTTTGTCTTTAAACAGACTTTGGAAATTAGAGTAAACAATTGGATTTAGACTGATATCCAAACTGTAAACCTTTATGTATTAATGGTTGAAGTCTTCTATATATTTAAATTACAGAAACTATGAATCCACTAGTTTTCTTCGCTTCCCTATAGTCTATATATTGCTTAGTTGAAATAGTATATTCTCTCTCAACTCTTTTACCTGTATTTCCCACTCTGAAATGAGTGTTAAAGTGGTATTAAAATTTGACAGGGTTATGTTCCTTCCCACATAGACTGGGCATGCAGGTTAATGCTCTGTTTTAAATTTGACATTATTGGACTGTGAAGAGGCTATGTTTTTCCTTTACAACCTTATTCATCATTTAAATGTAGTACCTTGACAGGTTCTGGGAGCATAGAGAAAGCCCACAACTGTCTTTTTTAAATGCTGTGGAGTTATTTCTTCTTTGGAAACTTAGCCACACAAATTTAAATCAAAATATTAAGCTAAAAATCTTCCTTTGGACATTACTATAACCTATAGTAAAAATCATGCTGTTTATTCAATTCTAAACATGTTGAATTCTTACTTGGATGGTTACAAATACATAGGTTTTAATAAATTAATATTAAAAAGTCTTGTGAAACTCAAGTAAGAGTGGAAACGTCTTCAGATGGCCACATCAACTCATATTTAAATTTAGCAAATGCATCCAAATTTAATCTGGAAGTCATATAATAGTTTTTTCAAAGAATATAAGTGAATCTTGTTAAACACTTTTTTATACTAACAATTTATATAACAGGCATATATATCATTTATAAATATATCAAAAATATCAATCATTTATATATAATATATAAACACATATACTTTAATTTTCTTCTAGGACTTTTATTCCTACTTCAGGTATTCAAAAAAGAAAATTATATCATATTTAAATTACATTTGAAAGTTATATGTATTTGGATTTCCTTTTCTGTTATGAGAACTATACTGCTTTATTACCTACCCTTTCTTTACAACTAGACACACATTGTATTTCAGCATAAGCACTGTAGAATCCGTGGTAAAGATATAGGGACATGTGGCTATATTTCAAAGAAGATCTCTATCTGTAGACATAAGCAGCACTTGTGAGATCCCTGAAAATATAGGCATATATTTCAAAGTTAATGTCTGCATTGTATTTTTAATCTTGAATCATCCTCAACACTGTGTGTATGGTTTAGTGATTTATGAAACTGATTGCAGTGATTTAAGAACAACACAGATTATTTTGGAACCTATAACACATATTCTCAAAGTAGACTGCATCCACGTCTATTTTAAATTTTATAAATACTACAAGGAAAAATCCAATGGAAAAGGACTAGAATACTATAATCACACAAATACATGTGTGCATGCACACACATAGACACACACACACATGTTCATGCACCCACAAACATGCACACCTATATGTTTTACATCATTTATATTAGATCCTTCAAGTAGAATATGTTTAATAGGTACAATCTTATACTTAACAGATTGATACTGAAAGTCTTCTACTGTATATATTATTCAGTCAGTGATGGATTTACAAATAAAAATGAAATTTTAATATTTATATGTTTTAACTTATCTGCATTAAAAATTATGGCCAACTGATTAGCTGATAACTCAATAAAGGACTGTGATTATTTAACTCTGTTATATTGATCCCTGTTTTGAAACCTTTTTGAGATAATTAAATAAAATTTCAGTGGGTTTGTTCTCAAGAACCAATAAGTAATATCTAATAATGTATAAAGAAACACACATAGGTTACAAATGACAATTCAGTACCTATTTGAAATGTTCATGGGAACAGATTTTACTTGATCTTCAGCTATAATAGATTTTCATTCTAATATTTATTGTAGAGTTCCTGTAAATGTTTTTATAATTTTTTATTGTAAAAATACTGTATAGAGGGGTTACAGTTACATGAGCAAAGTAATGAGTTCATAGTGCAATTTACTTCTTTCAAATAATTGCCCACATTGTCTCTGGTCTTAATGCAAGTAAAACCCTCCCATGGTTTTATTTTAACTGATGTTTTAGGTTTAGAGTGTTTCTAGGTAGAAAGTTAAAATGTAATGGAATTACTTATTTCATAAGACAACAGGTTGGACTTTCATGTCTTAAAATGTTATATACACTTCTCTGTTAATTCTGAAGGGTCCCAATTATGGCACTTTGACCTAAGAATAATTTGATTTAATGGTAACTTGAAAGGCAGTAATGTGAGAAGGATGTTTTATATCTTCACTTTTACTTCCTGAATATAGGAGATAAAAATTCCCTGAGAAAAGATGCTCTCTCTATGCCAGGAGAAAGGAAACATTCTTTAATGAAGTAGCAGAGCTGAGAGAATACTGAACAAACAGTTAAATTATTTCTTATCTTCTTTTAGCCTTTCTACATATAGGATTTACTTTTATCCAATTTCCTGTCTTTGTTCAGCCTCACACAATTCATGAAGGTTTTTGCTTCTTCTTATGTTCTTATAAGGCCTCTTGTGTCATGTAAAACTTCTATTAAATTTGTATGCTTTTCTCTTGTCAATGCTAATCTTAGGTCAATTCAATGCCTGGGCTCATCTGGGATCTAGGAAGTGAGAGGGAATTTTTATTTCATTACAATTTCTTTACCAAGTGGTATAAAAAGACCACATAGTTAACATATTGTATTGATAGATATTCCCTTAAGAATCACAATTCACATTATATTTCTCCATTTCCCTGAATGATCATCTCTTCATATTGTGAAAGATTCACAAATACAGTACGAAGTAAAATTGACAGCTGAAAATTCTAGCAAATGTATTAAAATATACAGTCATGGGAGGTGACTCTTTTTAAAGAGAAGATAATTATGAATCTCTTTTTAAATAAAGGAACTGTGTGTGATTCATTACCATCTAGACACTATAACTTATGTGAAGCATGTAATTTGTAAAATTTAATCTCCACAGTAGCTTTTCTCAACTTAAACATCTGATCTCAGCATGGATTTCCCCACTGTTCATCTAAGCAGATAGATAGATAGATAGATAGATAGATAGATAGATAGATAGATAGATAGATAGATACAGAGAGATGTATGATGTATCTTTCTATGTAACTATCTGTCTAATTTTTCTATCTGTCTGTCTGTCTGCCTATCTATTTTTCTGTCTGACTGTCTTCTCACATTTTCTTCACCCATGAATCCATCAAAGGGCATAGTGCTGTTTTCAGAACTTGACTATGGTTAATAGTGAAGCAATAAACAAGGTTGTGCACACAAGTGGCTTTACTTTGTCTTGACTTGAAATCTTTTGGATACATTCCCAAGAAAGAGTAGGCTTGCTGGATCATAGTTTACTTCTACCTTTAGTTTTTTTTGAGGAATCTCCAAACTGCATTTCTTAATAGTTGCACTAGTTTCATTTCCATCAACAACTTTTCTTGTCCTCACGTCCACACCAATAATTTTTCCTGTTTGTATTCTTTTTTTAAAAATCTGTTTTTTATTGTAAACATACTGTACAGAGGTGTTACAGTTACATGAGCAAGGTAATGAAAACCTTTCCTATCAAGTATTGTTACCTCCTCCTTTGGTTTTCCCCTACCATCTCTTTCCTCCCTCCCTCCCCAGCCCCTCCCTCAAACCCACCCCCCCTTACCTAAATTGTAAAGTTCATTTTCAACAATAGTGTCTATCTTGTATATCTCATTGTTACAATGGGTCAACCTGTATCCCTACTTGAGCATTTCATTTTTTCCCTTCCCCTCCCCAAATTAGACAAGTGTATATACAAGATGCAGGGCACCAACATCAAATACAGTGAAAACAGGGGTTATACCATGGGGGAGGAACATACAAAGAAACAAAAAAGTGTTTTTTTCTTTCTTGTTTGTATTCTTGAAGATGAAAGTCTAATTGGTGTAAGAACAAATCTCAATGTTTTGATTTATATTTGCTTATGGCCAGCTATGTTGAACATTTCTTCAGGACTCTATTGGCTATTTTTAGTTCTTCTGAGAAGTTTGTTTAGTTCATTTGCCCAATTGTTAATTGGGTTATTGATTCTTTGAGATTTTAGTTTCTTGATGTTTTTGAGCACTCTATATACTAAATTATTGCCTGATATTTAGCTGGCAAAGATCTCCTTTGTGATGTCATTTGACATTAATAAGTATTTGCTATACAGAAACTTTTAAGCTTGATGTTCTCCTATTGGTTAATTCTCTCATCAAGTTGCTTGAGTGCTTAGAACTTTAGTGTAGTTATTTAACTGTTTGGAGGGGAAAAAAACTTTCATGTTCCTGGATTGGTATTATTATTGTTGTTTAAATAGCCACTCTACAAAATTTAAAGTATATCAAGTTATATTTCTACCAACCTTTAGTTGTAAGAACAAGTCATTTTAATTAAACATTAAGTTCCGTATCACTTTTATTACAAATGATAGCCTTATACATATTGTAAAATGTGTTCCTTCTGTTTTTAAGTACTGTGAGAGGTTTGGGGTGTTTATAAAACTATTTGATTGCATACTCTTGTTGATTTTGATGGATTAATTCCAATCTTTGCACTTTCTCTGTTCTTCAGAACAAGTTGCCGAATTTGCTTTATCAAGTGTGTCAGTCGGTTTTCTTCACTGTGACAAAGCCCCTGAGGAAATCAACTTGAAAGAGGATAGATTTATTTTAGCTCATGGCCTCTAAAGTTTCATTTTATGGTTGGCTGGATTCCATTGCTTTTAGAATTATGGCAATGCAGAAATATCATATCAGAACAAGACTAAGTCAAGATGCTTCTGGATAGTCAGGAAGAAGAAAGGGCAGAGGGAAAAGGACAGAGAGAAATGAAGACTGAGGGAAAAGAGAAGAGAAGCTTGGGATGATATGAAACAATTCCATACAGTCTCACAAATTAGTCTAGAAATACATCTAAGCTGTTTTTAAATGTTACCTTTCTCTCCACTGAACTTAAACCTCTGATCTCAATATTGGATTTCCCAGTCATCAGCTAAGTAGATTTTATAATCCCTTGATGTAGAAATGCTGTTTTTTTTTTCAAAAAGAGATGGAAAAGCTCATGATTATTAAGAACTGAGAGTTGTGTTAAGCACACAAAATATTAAAAATATTAACACAGAGTCACAAGCACTCATGCGTACCCCCTCTGGCATTCATTATAAAACATTAATGAATATAAAATGAACAGTTCAACCAGAGAAGACTGCACACCTGCATCTTATAAGCTGCAAAACTCTGAGCAAATCAGGTTTAGTTTGTATGACATTCCATCATTGGTTGTTACAGCAGCCCATGTCAAAGAAATGCATTCATCCATAGACTTACTGAAATCTTTGAGATCTATAATCACATAGAGAATTTCCGGACTATTTGCTGAATCTACTAGAATTCATCCTAAATTTTCAGCTGCAAATACAGGAGGAAATTTGGACAGGGAATAGCTTCACCCTTTTGGCTGTCAGTGGATCAAGAAAGTAATGAACCAATTCTCTTATGCTTAAGAGTTTTACAATGCTAGGTATGGTGGTGCAGACATGTAATTCCAGTACTCTGGAGGATGAGGTAGGGCAATCATGTATTTTATTATTTATTCAAGGGAGAACTTTGTGACTGTCTGTTTTGGACTTCACTCAACCCTTCTAATTATTCAGTAACTGATCCTAATAATATGTGAGGTACATAAGATTTCCTCCCTTAGTAAATTATTTTCTAGTTCCTTTTAAAAGAAAATGTTATAAGCACATTTGCACATATTATTTTTCAGGAATAATGAGTATATCTGTTTCTAAGAATGTATTTCTTACAAAGTAGGAAATAATTTCTTTCTTTCTTTCTTTCTTTCTTTCTTTCTTTCTTTCTTTCTTTCTTTCTTTCTTTCTTTTTCTTTCTTTCTTTCTTTCTTTCTTTCTTTCTTTCTCTCTTTCTTTCTTTCTTTCTTTCTTTTTTCTTTCTTTTTTCTTTCTTTCTTCCTTCCTTCCTTCCTTCTTTCTTCCTTTCTTGTTTTTCTGTCTGTCTTGGAGCCTGAACTCTGGGCCTGGGTGTTGTCTCTCAGCTCTTCAGCTCAAGGCTAGATAGCACTTTACCACTGGAGCCACAGCACCACTTTTGGCTTTTTTCCCCTGCTTATGTGGTGCTGAGGAATCGAACCCAGGGCCTCATGCATGCAAGGCAAGCACTCTACCATTGAGCCACCTTCCCAGTCCTTGGTTTCTTAAATTATTTTGAAATGAGTAAATATATCATGAATCATGTTGATAATAACTTCTCAGTAACTACAATTATATTAGATTTAAAAATTCATCTTCTTCCCTATTGTTGATTTTGAAAAAGTCATGAAAATATCTCTTTCAAGGAGTATACTAGTAAGGACATTTCCTGTTGAAATTTCCTGTAGAAATTCATGCAGTGACCAAGATACCTAAATTTCAGGTACAAGGTACAAGGAGAACTACCAGAAAAAAGGTTAATATCATTCGGACTAAGTTTAAAGACTCTAGTTCTCTTATGTTCAAACCAGATGATACATGTCCTACAAAAGAAGAAAAAGAATAAAATCATCATTTTTGTACTTTCTTCTTGTATCTGGGCCCTCATGGTGATTTACCCACCAGCATTAGGGTAGATTTTTCTCTTCTCAGTTAATGGATTGAAATTTTAATCTTGTCTCACAGACACCCAGAAATGCTGTTTATCCAGGTCTTTGGGCAGTTTTCCTGCATTGTCAAACTGACATATAATATTAAGCAACAGAAAAAGTTCATGAGGGCCTATTACCAATCAGACCAATCAGTGAAACTGTATAGATGAGGGCTACTAATCCATAAACTAATTTGGATTGCTCAGTGACAAGGGAATATTTTCAACGAAATTCAAATTCTATGCTACAGAACCTTACAACTTGGATTTAACACTCTTGTTAGTTTTCAGTATTCTGAGACACATAGGGACTAGTGAAATTAAAGAAAGATCTTACCAGATTTCCTTTGGACTTGGTCAAGTTAAATAAACCATTCAGTGCTTAGACTGAATAAGAAAAATTCCCATGTTTTTGGTTAATATGTTTATCATGTAATTAATAATAAAATAATTTAAAATTAATGTTATTTTAGATAAACTGTTGCCTTCCTCCTTCCTTCTCCATTCTATTTATTTAAAAAATAGTAAGAAGTGTTTTAATACATATATCCTAAAAGATTTTGCTGGGAAACAGAGTTAAGCCTTTGCAATTGCTATGTACACTTGCCTAATGTATTTGCTATAAATTTAATTAAATTTCTTAAATTAGTTTAGGGTAAATGTGTCTGAGTAGCCAAACACCAAATAGTATTTTTTAACAAATGACATTCCTGAAGTCACAGAAGATCTTGTGCAGAAATTATTGCCCTTTTCATTTTATTAAATTTAATTTTATTGTAAAGGTGATATGTAGAGGGATTGCACATATATAAGATAATAAGTACATTTCTTGTCATACAATTTTTCCTCCTTCCCCTCCACATCCTTGTACCATTTCCAGTATATTTTCTGGTTCAAAGTGGTAGACCTCTAGTTCTGAGCACAGAGTTCAGAGCCAGTGCCCAGGCCCAGAGTTCTAGCCCCATGACTGACAAATAAACTAGAAAGTGAGCTTTGGTGCCCATTTATTTTCTAGACACACTCACTTATTATTGTTGAACAGAAGATGTTGAAAAATTGTTAATTTACTTTGCCTGACTTCTATGAACTCTGTATATTTTTGCTGAGTGGAGGCCTGCAAAACTAAAGTGTTATTTCTCACAGCAATTAATTTCTTTTTACATGAAGGAAGTTTAACAAATACTGTGGGTAACAAAATATCTACAATATTTCCTCAAGTTCAATTTTGCTCATACTGGTGTATAAAAAGAACATAAATGACATGTTGACAATGTGTACTATGATTCACATGCACTGTAAGGGAAATATCAATTCAATATCTTTATTAATAAATCTACTGCATATGAGAACTTAAAGAAGAGAAATGAAAAGATGCAATGCCAAAAATCAGCTTCTGTCAACAGGATTATAAAATTATGCAGTTATACAAGAGTATTATAATGTAATATAATAAAAAAGGATATAATGTTCTACATTTTGCTTTTTAAAACAGTAATTTCTGGGATTGTGACAAAATTCAAAATGTATATATAAGAATATACATTAGAAATTTGTGTGTATACGTATTATATAGGTAGATATATGTAGAGATATGTAGATAAATGGATATAGATAAATATACTTATATATAGCATATAAAGTATTATATTATTTATAGGAAGATGCAAACATATATATGTAGTATATATTTATATATACTACATTATAATATATTATATATGTAATATATATGTATGTATATGTAATACATTGTAATATATTATATATGTAATATATATGTATGTCAATGTAATATATGTCTATGTAATATATATGTAAATATATACTACATATATATGTATATATACTATACCGTATGTATGTATACTATATATTAGTATATATCTAGTATATCTAGTATATAATATATATACTATATACAGATATACACATATATACATATATACACAATATATATAACATATATAGCATGCATATATATACACCTAGTATCACATATCACATATACACCATATATATGCTATATAGTATATATTTGCATATCCATATAATGTGTATATACTACAATATTTATAAAGTATATGTTTATATGTAGTCCATATTTATATACAATTTTTAAATGTGTGTATATAAGCATATACATTTGAGGTTTACAAATACATATGTTTACAAACATTCATAAGTTTATAAACCTATATAACTATAACATATATTCACATGTGGAAACTATACCAGTAGATTATATAGAAAATAATTTAGTTAATTTACTATCATGAAGCCCCTTTATATATTAACTACCCAGTAACAAAGCAAATTACTGAATAACTGGAAGTAAAACTAGTTATGTAGTGAGGTGCAGTAATAGCAAGAGTAGAGACAACAAATGAGATGAAGATTGAAGGTGACTATGGATGAAGTACATGGCTGAGAATGTATAAAATAAAACAATAAGTCCTGAAAAATATGAAAAAATAAACATGAACTTAATGACTAACAGGAAGTAAAAATTCTTTGATTTCATTGTGATAAAGTATATATAAAGAAATGTAACAGTTAACTTTACTATGATTCTATTGGGAACCAATGGTGTTCCAGTAATACTGTTTGTAGAGGGAGTAAAACTGAAGTAATCACCACAAAATGGTAATTTTTTAAATGAATTTAGAAACTATCATAGAAATACACATGAGATTGTTGTCTTCTAACATGTAAAAGTGTAGAAACTGGTGTTGTAGGGCACATTGTAAGAGGAATAAGAAATTAAAACAAGCACACAGAAAGTCCTCTGAACCATCTAATCCCCACTATTTTAGCTGTATGTCACAGACACTTACTGGCAGTATCTTTTCTTTCCAATATAAGATCTACAGGGATGTCCAATTTTTTAAACTGTTTAAGGGCATTTGAAATTTCCATGAAAAAGGACAGAGAAGGAGAAGTATGGATATAGGGGACAAGATGGTTTGGAATGCCATTCCTTCTTTACAGGTCTAAGAGAACGAAGCCTGGTGGGATCTAGAGAGTAAACAAAGTAGGTGGGATCACATGAACTCGATTTAAAAAATGGAACTTAAGAATGAAAGTTTGCAAAGGGACAGCACTAAAAAATTTCACCTTCAACTTATGATATTTGGGGACCCTGTGGAATTCATGCTATTAAAGGGGAAATAGCTAAATACAATGTTGATGAAGATGACATCAAGACTGTGAAGGATATGACCTGAATTAGAAGAGAAATCTATTCAAGACAGCTATAAAATTAGGGATTTGTGGAAATACTTAGTATATAATCCATCTAGTAAATGAGAAACTTAAACTGTCTAGTTTGTTTTCTTTTATTAGTAAGTAATTTTTACTGGCATATGATTTTTTTCTTTTTTGTTAAATTTCCTGCAATTTACATGTAGAATTCAGGGAAATGCCTTGTAAGGAAAAATCAATGTCCCACACAGATGTTACAGGATACTCTATGTGAAAAGAATAGGCACAAAAAATACCTGGCACAAAAAGTACTACATATATAAAAAACAAAGGATCTCCTTTTCTTTATATTTCCTTGGTAAAACAATTATGCTTGAGAAAAACTCACCTTGAAAAAAACATCACCTTCGAACCATGTTCTCTGAGGCTTCATAACTTAGGATACTTTGGTGTCTTCCAGTGTTTGATAACTTACCATACAATCTTCTAGAAAGTCTTTTTCAACAGAATGTTGATTCATGGATGATTTGTCTATAGCTCTGTTGCGGGCAATGGATACTTTATTTTAATGAAACTCTGAGACCAGACTATTCATAGTAGTGACCTGGAAGGTTAAACGATAATCTTTACCAGTTTTAGAAGAAAGGAAAATGATGATGAAGTGGCCAGTTATGGACTGTGGGAGGTCAATACCAACACAAAGCCACTGATGCACAAACTAGATTCAGAAAATGAACTGGGCTCTGGATCAGCAATCTGATATGATTTTGTCATCTTCTTAATGTGCAATGTAGACTTTGTGTGAAGAAAGTGAAACTCATGGTGTTCCAATAAATCACTCCACTCCATAAATCTAGTTAGTGGTAGAATTGGGGATATTGAGGTGAAACCAGTCGCTAATAGGGATACGTGAGTAGCAGGGAGAGTAGTCATAGGCTGTTGTAATAGAAGCTTTGGTGGGGGTGGCCATTAATAGATCACTGTCTTCTGAGAGCTTCACATGTTTCACCACATTTGTTTATGATTACAATCAGTGCAATAGGTATCATTCATATTCTATTTGATAGTTAAGTCTAGGAACAGGATGTAAAGTAATTGCTTCAACAGATTACATCAAAATTCTGTCACATTAAAATCTTTAAACTTGACCATAATCAGCCAGCATGTACCAATTGTTTTCTCCTAGTTCTATGGTAGCCAATGGCTGTGAGCATTGTCTAGGGTTTCACAAACAAAGCTTACTATCTATCTCACGCTGTATAGCAGGGGAACATTATTTGTTTTCCTATTTTCTATTCTTTTTGTCTTTTTTTCTGACTGCTTCAAGTTGGGCCTGATTGCAGATTAATCTTCAAGAGGAGAAAACATCCAGATTAAAGAGTAGTAATAATAATAGAATGTGAGATCTTTTGATGTATATCCTTCAGACTCAGATCCTATCACTTCACCTGGTATTTTGTGAGTCACACTTCTAACCTTTGGTCCTGGGAGGGAAATGTAAAGATTCTACACTGTGAGACTCTAAAATGAACCATGCACAGATGTAGAATTATGATGACTTTGAACTAAATTATACTGTAATATATGAGTATACTACACAAGTTTTCCATTACATAAAGAAGTTGACCAATTTAAACTAATTTTGTACGGAAACATTATCACCTAGGCTAAGCTCCATGGCTCAATCATGTAATCATAGCTACTTGAGAGATAGAGATGATGAGGATCACAATTGGAAGTCAGATGGGTAAAAGTTACTAAGAACATGTCTAAAACTAGTAAAACCCACACACCATTCCCACTACATGGGAAACATGAATAGGGAACATTGAAGTCCAGTATGTTCAGACATAGTGGGAGACTATTCCAAAAGGTACAAACCAAAGCAAAGTGGATGGGACACACGGCTCTTTTGGTAAAATATTTGCTAAATTCAAACTTTAACAATAGGTCCCAGAGACTCATGCGTGTAATCCTCCCCCATTCAAGCAGCTGAGATCCAAAGGATCGCAGTTCAAAGCCAGTCTGTACAGAAAATTACCAAGAGTTCTTCTCTAAAATAACCATCAAAGAGTTATGCTGGAAGCATGGCTCAAGGGTAGAATGCACAGCTGCTCAAGCAAGTAAGCATTAACTGCTGAGTTTACAAATACTTGTAAAAATAACAACACCTCCCCCCACACAGACATACACAGAGAGTAATACTACCAAGAATAGAATGGCAAATGTTATCACCTTACTTACTTATAGCAGGTAGTCATCCCAGTCAATAGGAACTACTACATTGGGAGTAGTTACAAAATTCTGGCACGAGTATGAATAAACCAAGTATTAAATTCAAAAAGAGAATTCTGGAATAAATAGAAGTCCACACAGACCATAAAGTAGAAGACTTAATCAAATTACCTGAAATGATATGGCCACCTCTGAATATAACTGACATATCTGCTCCTTGTCAGTTCTTGCTGGTGTTGAGTAGAATCCGCTGGCCCTCTGCGTCTAGCGTCTCTTTTTTTTTTTTATTGTGAAAATACCATACAGAGGGGTTAGGTAATTAGTACATTTCTTATCAAGCATTGTTGCCTCCTTTTTGTTTTCCCTTCCCATCCCTTCCCATTTACCACCTACCCTCCCTCCGCCCCTCACCCTCTTCCGGCCAGAGTTGTAAAGTTCGTTTTTCGACATAAGGACTTGTACATCTCATTATTGCAATGGGTCCACCTGAATCCCTACTTAAACGATTTGTTTTTGCCCTTCCCCTCCACAAATTATACCAACCTCAAATACAGTGAGAGCAGGGGTTATACCGTGAGGGAGGGACACAATGGAATTCTATACCTCCATCAGAAAGAATGGCATTGCCACATTTGTTAGGAAATGGAAAGACTTGGAAAAAATTATATTAAATGAAGTAAGCCAGGCCCAAAGAAACATAGGTCCCATGGTTTCCCTTACTTGCAATAACCAGTATATGTCTGAGAAAGCAGAAATGGTCAGATAAGTTGATGTTAGGGAAATGAACCCCATGATAAGTATTCAAATGTTTTTGCTTTCACGCGATTGTTTCTAACATATTTATCAGGTGATTTCTTTGTTGCTTTGCGTTTAGCGTCTCTGTCCTGGCCTCTCTGTGTTGTAGGTATGGCGGCTATGGCCGCCGCTACAACCGTGGCAGCCGTGGCAGCCTTGGCTACTGGCAAGTGCTCAGATGTGTCTCCTTGCCTGGATTTTCCCTCTCTGGCCAAACTCTCTGTAATGTGATGGCACACTTGGTGTAATTCTCTGGCCTCAGACTCTAAAACTGCTTTCTATGCGAGAGAGCTTGTATAGCCTCCAGCAATCACTCATTACCTTGCCCATGTAATTGTAATCCTTCTGTATGCTTTTCTCACCAAAAAAAAAAAAAAGAATATAACTGAGATCTAGCTTCAAGCAAGAATTTGTTTGGTGCAGCAACAGTGAGTGAGTAGACATTAGCATTAAATACCTTTGGATCAGTTTTTTCTGGTAACTGAAGTCCAGAAAGTCCAGAAAGATTGCACTATAGTGGAAGTACTATGATAGCCCATTTTTATTTAATCAAGAATAGGCCATTTTTGCTCTGGAGTTCCTCTCATAGGGGTGTCTGGTTCTTTGTCAGATCTGTGTCACAGTATGTGCTGTCTGTGTAAGTTTGTGCTATTTCCATCCCTTCCATGGGGAACTGTTCTGCATGGTGTTTCATGACGTTATTGAGCCAGCTGTGCTATCTTGCCCTCTTGGTTACAGAAATGCCATTTTATGCTCATTTCACCACTTAAATAATATCTCAACTGTAATTACTTCTAGAGAAAGATAGCTATGGCCATCATCATGTTTTCAAAGGAAAGCACAAAATTTGAAGATAGAAGGTGTATTCATTTGCTAGTAAAAGAAGGAAACTTCATAGTAGACTCAAGGGAAAGCAAGAGAGACAAGAAGGCACCAAGGATAGAGCCATGGTCCTGTGTACATGCCAGGCAAACATTCTATCACTGTACTATATCCCCCCGTGCCCTACAGGTCTATAAAGAAAAAATACATGTGTATGTGTGTGTGTGTAAGTGTGTGTGTGTGAATGTGTTTTATATATATTGAAATGATAGACACATACATACATACATATACATACATACACGTATAAATAGATAGATGGTAAACAAGATAGTAAATACCTATGGTATATGATGAAGTAGTTCTGAACATAAGTTTGATCATTACAAAGGTGATGTAGGCATAGTCATGAGGCAGGCTTATACTTGACAAAGGGAATTAGAACAAAGGAATCTAGGGAACTGGGAAGCAAGTTATCTGATAACTAGCCAAGGAGTGTGTAGGTGAAGATTGAGCATGAGAAAAAAAGGAAGAGCTTATAAAAAGCTTTTAGGATTTTAAAGGGTCTTTGGGATTTTCAAAGTGATGTCTTTAAAGGTTTTGAGTAGTGACCTGATTTCACATTGTATTTTAAAAGCAGCTCTGGTACTTCATTGAAAATGACTTGTAGAGAAGAAGAAATACATAGGAGATAGAGGGGCATGGGAGTAATCTAAAAGAAAAGACTATAAATTTTCTATTTCATAAGAAGAATACTGGAAGAAGGTTTGGGAAAAAAATCAAGAGTTCACTTGAATTATTGATTTTTGTAGGAACCATAGGTTGATAACAGAATGGGTTGAATAAATAGAGACAAACAAAACAGGCTCTTTTTCAAAGAAATTTTGCTGGCAAAAACTTAAACAAAAAGAAAATGTGAAATAGCTGAGGAAAATACAGCGTGTTTAGAGCCTGAGAGTCAACAAGGAAAAGACTAGTATAGCAGGGATTAGAGGGAAAGTCAAACAGAATGTGATGTGGAAAAATAACAGGAAGGAGAATATTTCCCAGATTTCTTTTCAGTCTCATTTGGCCATATTTATTCATTGTTAGTGCTTTCTCTTCCTCATTTAGTAAGTGTCTCCTGTTCCACAGTTATATATACATGTGTTGGCTCTAGGAAGAGATATAAATATAGTCATAATTATAGATACAAGCATAGGGGTATTATCCTAAACTATTTGCTTTTAATAATAAGCTGTATTTTGTACTTAGCTACTTTATTTATTTTCTCTGAGTTTGGTGCAACCAAGTTATGGTCATTTCATGTCCTAAAGTGTACCAATAACTATCTTCAAAATTCTCTGTGGGAAAAAAAGTGTTGAATTAAATCTGTGGGTAACATGGCAAGTCTACCAAAGGGTAGGAGTGCCATATATTTGTACCAACTTGTTTACTTTGCTTAATTTCATTTCTGTACTTTCTCATTGGATGTATCTTCATGTTTCAGGATTTTGTTGTAAGATGATTTTACCATGCAAATGGGATGAATGATACAAATAAGCAAGCAGAATTGTTTCATTTTTATATTTATCTTTAAGTAGTTGTACAAAGGAGTTGCTGTTCAACAAAGTAGCATATAAACACAAGGAGTGACATTATTCTTCATTAAGCAAAAGAATTGTTAAAAATAGAGCAACAAAAAATATCAAAAGGATCAAATGAAAGTATTCAAAATCAGTCTCATTAAGAGATTCAAGTGCATATACTTTATTATGAAATGGTGTATTTATTGATTAAGACTATCTCGCTAAGGTAGAGAACTATAGTAAATATATTTTAGTGCAGTAAAAGCAAATGCTTCAGATCCTATAATTATACAGCATAGCTTTTTATTTTCAAAGATGGAAAAATCTAACAGTAATTTTATACAAATAGAAATGTTGGGAGTATCAGCACATTGTACTTTGACTGTAATGCTTGAGTCCAGGTTCCACCTCTTACATGGATTTAACTGCAAGGTGCAAATGATCTTACTGCTCACATAGGATTTGCTATAAAAGACATCACAGAGAAAGCACCAGGGATATGATAATGGGAACAAATCCTTACTGACTTTCAGTTTTTCTAAGCTGTTGACAGTTGTTTCCCTGCAAGACAGAAAGATGAGTTCAATATTTTGAAACATCTTTCTCCTTCCTGTTAGGAAACATGATGTTTTGGTAGTTCAATTTGCGCTTATGTTTTTAATTATGCATTATTATATTAGCCATATGATGATAATTTTATGCCCTGTGGTGCTATCTAATGTATCACTATGAAAAAAAGAAAATAGAAAATGTGGTTTATCAGCAGGCAACTTTGTCCTCTTTATCCTTGCATGTAATTATTGAAAGGCTGACAGAGACACAACACAGGAAGAACTCTGTAGACAATGAAGAAACTAACAACAGACTATGATTTCTAAATTAGATTCAAGGGGAATAGCTGATGAGATTATTTATTGTAAGAGTTCCAATACAAAGATGCTGTAAAGATATTAGTTAACTGCTTTAAACTAAAATAGAACCTTCCCTAAATTCATATGTTAAAATCCTGGCTCCTATATCTCATAATGTAACCATATTAGGGACAAAGGATGCATGTTGTCCTATGTATGTGGAAGCTACACTTAGCTTTCAAATTCTAAAGTAAATATGTTGGTGGTATGCTAGTGTATAGAAAGGTGTTGACTGAAATACAGTAGATTCAAGGGAGAGCTCAAATAATATAAATATTTTGAAAGTTAAGTTCAACAAAATAAGAGAATGAATATAAAATGATTTTGTGTGGGTTGGTTCTCACCTAGTATGATGATGTATTTACAAGAAAACTTTGAGACACACATGAAAGAGAAAAACAAAAAAAGCATGGCTATTCCAAATCAGGAAGAGAAGCTGCTGAAAAAACCAAGCCTGCTGAACAAACCAAGCCTGCTTACAATTCCAGCCTCCAGAAATGTAGAAAAAGAGGTTTCTGATGTTAATCCAACAAGCCTGAGGTATTTATTATGAAAATATTAATAAATTAATGCCATACTCTAAATTAGGATTATATAAATACCTCCAGTCTGTGGAACTTATGCAAAATTTGAAAGAAGCAATAAATATCATATTTAGCAAATATGTTTTAGAAATGAAAATGAAGATATACAAGGAAAATAGAATATTATGGAAAATCATTGAACTTCCTGCATGAGCTGAATGACGATGACTTTTATTTATACAAATGATTTGTTAATACATTTATTATCAGCAGAAAGCTATGACGCTCTATGTGAGGATCATCAAAGGATTCTACATATCATTTGATAGATTTGTAAAACAATCTGTTTCAGAAATATGATAACTTAATATTAATGTTCTTTAGTACTATTCAATGAACTGGTTTCTCCATACTCAATATATTTATTTACTTATTTTGAACTTAGGGCCCCTCCACCTCTAGCCACGTAAGGGCCATTCTCAGTGAGGGAGGAAAGGGTGGTCCAGAATCATTTGATAGCGTTTTCAAATGTTCAAATGCTTTTCAAAGGTTTCACATCTTCTGAGACTACTCTGTCTAAAGTAACTTTTATCCTCCCCAGTCACAGTTCTATTCTCTCCCCATTTATTTTTCACCACATATATTACCAGATAATAATGCTAATTTGACTTATATGTTAATCAAAATTTATGTTTCATATTCTTTCAAGTATAATATAATCTCCAAAATGAATAGTATATCCTATGTCTTATCTTCCATTAGCCCTTAAAAATGTAATATAATTTCTGGAATATAAAATCTGCTTATAGACAGAGAGAGAGACAGACAGACAGATAGAAGATAGTGATAAGGATGTAAACACCCATTCAGACATGCATGTATAGATGAAGAAAGTCATCAATGTCAGATGAAGAATCTTTTATGATAGTAATAACAATTGTAACAAATAACGAATACATGCTAGCCACACATTATGTCTTTGTTCATGTAGTCTTCAAAGAGTTTAATATGTAGGTACTGTTGTAACAAGTCCAATATTGTGTATATATATATACATATATATATATATATATATATATACTCTAATATGCTGAAAATCATTATATGTATCCAAATCACAAATATAACGGTGAAGTATCATGACTGATACTGAAGGTCATGCATATCAATGCCCTTTATCTTCATGATCACAATGTGTCTTAATAAGTAACAAAACAGAAAACGCATAATATTCTTCATTAGTTTCCTTGGATTTTCATAATAGAATATCTTATGATAGATGGTTTTAGTACAAAAATATAATAATCATTTTACAGTTCTAATCTAAAGAAAAAGTCTAAAATCCAGGGCTCATAATAGATATTTCTTTCTCTTCTAGCTTGATAGTTTCTTGTCCTTCCCAAATTTCTAGTGATGTTCAGAAATACATGGCATTTCTTTCTGTAGATTTATTACTCCAAATGTCCTACAAAGCTTCCTGTGTTAGAAGTTTGTCACACAGCTCTTGGCACAATTAGGAGGCACTGGAATCTTGAAGAGTTTGGGCATAGAAAAATAATTTAGGTCACTGAGGGAATGTGTTCAAAGGGGATATTGGGAACCAGCCACTCCTCGTCTCTGTCTCTTCTCCCTGGTCACCACAAGACCCACCACCACAAGCTCCTGCCCTTATATATTAAGCTGCCATGGGACCAAAAAAACTAATCAATACCACTTATTTAAATTTCTGAAATCATAACCCAAAACAAACCTTTCCTCTCCTCAAGTAATTACATCAAGTATTTTGTCACAGTAATGGAAATCTTACTAATACAATTAAATGGAGAAAAGGAGTGTTTCAGCTATTTGTGAGTCCTGGAAAATGTTAAAAAGCTAAGCTAGCTTGCAAAAACATGAACTCAGAAAGATGATAAAACTACACATACACAGAATCTGAAGAAAAAGGAAATGGGAAGTTACTGGGATGGGCATAAAGCATACAGAGCTTTATGAGTGAAGAAATATTCACCTGACTTTATTTTTCCAAATTAAATGGACAGAATGACTCCTTCTGAGGATTGCCTATGGAATGGAACAGTTACAGCTCATGAAGGGAGACTTATGAGGACCTATCAATTTAGGACATAGTCATCTCAGCTGATCAGGTTACAGTAACTGGTAAATTCCCAATCTTTTTCAGCAGCGAAGAGTAACCATGAGCCCCATTTATGGTGTCATAGTAAAAGGAGAACAGCTATGACATGAAGTTCATTGAATCAGATCTTTCATCCTGGTAGGGATAATCATCCTAGTAATATTATGATTGATTTCTACTCTGGGTAGGTATTTTGTTTCGCGTTTTTTTTTAACTGCAATCTCTTCACCAGCAACACCATCTGAATTTCTGCAAAAACTCATCTTTTGACAAGTTGTGTAGAATGGCCAGGGTTTTGAGGGTATTTTATAATGAAGGTTTTACCAAGTATCTCACTACCCAGACGCAGAAAGAGATCTAACATAATTGGTTTGTCTGCAACAAGGGTCTATGTCACTGCAATTTTTGAAAACATGGAAAATTAGCTAAATCATCTATCAATGTCAGCAAATATACAAGATACAGAGGTAGGATTGTTCTCTTTCAGATCAGGATCTCATCCAATCACCAGTGTGATAAATGTGTCATCACCCTTCAGCCTGTTTCTAATTACCTTTTATTGGAGGGCAGGCACTAAACTGTTAAACTGAAATTGAAGCTATGACTTTGCTATGGTAGCCCATTTATTATACCAGACTAGAAGGTTAGAAAACAGTTGCCATATTTAAGGGTATAATTAACCAAGGTTTCCATATGATGCTAGCCTTTCAGATACCAATTAAGAACAGTGAAAAATTAATTAGAATAAACATAGTGAATAGATAACAGCAATCAATATCTTTCCCAGTTCCTTTAATGACGTAGGTAACCTTCAAAAGTTAAGCAAGCAACATGAAGTAGTTCCTAATAAGTAACTAGAGTGGTGAGCAAATGAGTAAGATATGAATATAAACACCTCAGATTAATTGAAATACTTCCTTTTGCCCTCTCCACTTATATTGTAGCATGTACTTCCATTTAGGCAGCTGCTTAGGCTAACGCAAAACAGCATTGCACTTCTTGTTTCCTCTCTTAGGAATTCAGTAAAGCTTGCTGTTAGTGCTATCAGTGGGGACGTATACTCAGACTGAAGTTACAGAAAAGTTACTTTTGCTTGAGACATACTGGCTATGGGAAGATGGTTGTTTTCCTGTAACTATTCCCCTTGGTCTACCCCCAGATAAATGCTTAGAACAGCCCACAGGATCACATACATGCTACTCTTGGATTATAATTTTTCTCATTTACTTCTTAATATTCCAACTTCCTGCTCCCAAGGATAAGCTACTAATTAAACTTCAGGAACACAGTATTCATTTCAGCTTTTAATTTCCCTGAAACAGAAACAAGATATAGTTTAGTGTATACATTTTGTATGAAAGAGAAAAAAACTATTAGGGAGGGTGCTAGTAGGGTAATTCCCATTACAAAGGAAGGGGGAAGAATGTAAGCAAGAATTCATTGATGAATTGATGAATATAAGGGAAGGGGTATGTTGAAGGGGAGTGAAGATATTGAAGTGATGAGATGGGTCAAGACATACCTTTGTTAAAAGCCCCCCCCCAAAATGCACAACCTAAAATTAAATAAAAGAAGGCATGGGTTGGGAGGAGTGGGTAAGAATATTGAAAGGGGTGACACTGATAAAGATGTGATATATTAGTAAACTGCTTTAGTGAATAGCAACTCCTTTGATCAACTACTTAAAGTTAATAAAATTAGTTTTTAAAAGTATACTGAAATGTTGAGATCCTAACATTGCCCAGAACAAACACAAATTATTTTCTCACTACCATGCCATAGACTGCCATAGACTGTATGAGTGGCAAAGTGGCCTTCAGCTGTATCTATATCTATGTCTATATCTACCACTATGTCTGTCTTATTATCTCTTACATCTCTCTGTTTATTTCTGATTATGTATCACTTATATCTGAATCTATCTACACCTATCTCATCCATATCTGTATTGTCTATATCTGCATTTATCTATAATTTATATTTCTATATGTCATCTACATCTGTCTCATCCATGTTTATGAATGAATTATCTGTCTATATCATCTGTTTCTTCTAAGACCTAACACACTATTATCTTTGAATATTGTCTTATTTGAAAATAAGATCTTTAAAAAGTTATTAAGTTAGAGATCTCAAAGTGAAATCACATTGACTAACAAGAGATCATTTAAACCATTAATGTATAGTGTCCTTGTAAGAGAAACCAGACAGAGGGACAGAGGGAAGGAGAGGGATAGATAGGGAGATATTTGAAATCAGCCCAGAGTAAATGTACAGGAAAGATGGCTAGATAAAGACAGTCAGAAATTGAAGAAATTCTTTGAGAAAGCAAGGAATGCCAAGGTTGTCCAACAGCTACTAGAAGCAAGGCTGGGAAATGTACTAAATTGACCTTAGCATGTCAGATGAAGGAACTCCAATGACTTTTGATTTTGTACTGTTGGCTTTCCCAGCTGTAAAATTCTGTATTTCTGTTCTATGTAACCAAGTTGGTCACCATATTTAGGTCCATCTTAGGAGACCCAGACACTTATTACCACTGTATGCCTACTCATTTCTCATTATTTTTGTTAAATATCAGAATTGAAATAGTAAAGTACAAATTATGGAAAAAAGATTGCAGATTTGACATTTTAGTCATTTTCTCTGAGGACCAAATTGTATGTATCACCTTGTTCAGAAGTAATGATAGAGACAGTTGCGATAATCTGAAAAAACAAAAAACAAAAAAACAAAAACATCTCCTATGGAAAAGGCTAATGAAAAACTAAGAATGTATTTGTTCAGAATAAAGCATAGAGAGATATTATTTTAAAATTATGCAAAAGAAGAGATTAAAAAGTGGATTGTGGGGCTGGGAAGGTGGCTCAGTGGTAGAATGCTTGACTTGTGTGCATGAGGTCCTGGGTTTGATTCCTTAACACCAGGTGCTGTGGTTCAAGTGGTAAAGCACTAGCCTTGAGCTGAAGAGCTGAGGGACAGTGCCTAGACCCAGAGTTCAGGCCCCACGACAGATAAAACAAAAAGTGAATTGTTGATGCTGGAAATTTCATCTGGCCCTGGGTAATTTTGTCTTCATTCGTTTATATACTTTTGATTGTTGCTTTTGGGAGACTTCATAACTTTGAGAAGATTTCAAATTATGCCTGGTAGGCAGTTCTTTTAGCTATCATGTTTTGGAGTCACTTTTGCAAGCAATTTGAATTTCACTTTTCAATGTCTTCAAGTGAGCATTAAATACCTTACAGTGCAGTCTCAGAGTGTTGTGAGAATTAAACGTCTGTATGAAATTATTTATAAATTGGAAAGTGTCGGCCGTCTCTAATCCACAGCACTTCTTCCACTTCCTGGGAAAGCTTGGAGATTACCATGGCGTGAAGTGCATGGCGCAGATTGGAACAGTCACCTTTTCTGTGCCCTTTTGTCTGCATTATTCATCGTCCTCCCATTTAGATGATGTGATGCCATCCAACTGTGCATGGCTCTACACCTCAATAAGAACTGCACCGAAAATGAACTTAATGTATGCAGTGACATGTGCTGGGAAATAAATGGAATGTGACAAGGGAAATGCCAGTTCTGCCTGGCTCCCAGAGAAATCAAGAGGAGGGACGGCCATGCCTGTAAATGAGGCCAAGTGAAAGGTTCACATGGAAGACAGTCTTGGTAATTGGGAACTTCAGTCCATGCATGAGAGACTCACTAAAGTATGAATGAAGAGAGGGAGGATATTCAAAGTCAAGACATATAAAAGAGTTACTTTTTCTCTATAGCCAAGCAACGTTGTCTGTAAAAGCACCGATGGCTTTGCTGGTGCTGAAATTGTACTTTGGATGCTTTATGAGTCAAAGTTCTCAAAAATGACTAAGTACATTAATAAAATGAACAGGTTATGCACAGGTCCACATCAAAATGAAGTTTATAGAAAGTACCTGTAACCTGTTCAAAAACAAAGAAAGCTGGTGGCATGAGTCAGTCAAAGTTTGAAGTTTGAGAACCAGGCAGACAGACAACTGAGGACATAGATACCTCTTTTTAAAGGGCAGAAAATTTGTTTTCAAAGGGCTGAATGACTCCCCCCATGAATGGATGAGACTGACCACTGAGTTCTGACAATATGAATGGCCATCTCTGTCAGAATAGAACATTCTATACAGATGAAAATGTTACACCCTTGTGCGCTTCTGCCTTCTGCCACAACCACAATTCAGCATGGAGGCCCTTTAAATGAAAGGACCCAGGCTCCAGTCTTTCTCAGCCTCTGGGCCTCTGAAACAAATAAACTTGCATTCTTTATAAATTCAACTGCTTTTTTGTTTCTTTTCTTTTGGCTACAGCAGCAGAACATGGGCAAATATGCTGCATTAATTAATTAATTGGTTGAGTGCCAATTTGGACAAGTTCAGTCTGAGTCCATTTGCTCTCTTTACAAGGTTATGAAACACCCAAGTCAACAGTTGCAAATAAAAATAAGTTACAATAACAGAACATTCATTAACAATAATATTGAACATATGTAAGTAGACATGATGAGTTACATGGGTTGGATCTGGATTTCAAAAAAGAAGAAGACATAAAAAGAATAGAAAATCTAAACATAGCTTAATTATGAAGCCACATACTATTCAAAACTTAAAATATATTTTTAAAAATTATCAAATAAATATATTTAATTTATTGTAAGACATATTCTCCATTGTATATAAAATATATATATTACATTTTCTTGATCCATTCATCTACTGAAAGAATGACATAGTCCCATTTGTTAGGAAATAGAAAGACTTGGAAAAAATTATATTAAGTGAAGTAAGCCAGGCCCAAAGAAACATAGGTCCCATGGTTTCCCTTATTTGCAGTAACTAGTATGTGTCTGAGACAAGCAGAAAAGGTCAGATAAGATGATGCTAAGATAGGGACACAAGTGTTTTTTTTCTTTCTTGCTATTGTTTCTAAGGTATTTATAAGGTACCATGTAATATTTTGTGGCTTTGTATGTCCCTTCCCAACGGTATAACCCCTGTTTTCATTGTATTTGATGTTGGTATAATTTGGGGAGGGGAATGGAAGAAACAAAATGTTTAAATAGGGAAACAGTTTGACCCATTGCAACAATGAGATGTACAAGATGCTATGTTGAAAAAATGAACTTTACAATTTAGGTCTGGGGGGAGGAGGGAGTGTAGTTGAGGAGGTCGGAGAGAATGGATGGTAGGGGAAAAACAAAAGAGGAGGCAACAATGCATTATAAGAAATGTAACCCCTCTGTACAGTATTTTCTCAATAAAATACTTATTTAATTAAAAAAGATATATTCTCCAATGGATGTTAAAATAGTTTATTTACAATCTCAAATACTTTAACTTATTTGGGTATAAGCAAAGTAATGTATGATTATTTTTAAATAAGTTATTTGCATGTATATATGGGAGTAGCCTCACAAATAGCACAATAATGTCTAGTACTTAGTATATTGCTTAAGGGTGAAGAATTCTGAGGGAAAAAATAAATAACCTAAGTCAATATGATGTCAGGAAAATCCTCACAGAGGACCACTAGACATAACAAAAAAACCCACTACATATTATTGAAAGATTCATAGAAGTTATCAATAAAATCTATGATGATATTAGTTTCTGAGCTCTGGATGAAGTATTAAATACAGCAAGTTAAAGACTAAAAGCTTTTTTACTATAAATTTTCAGGAATAATATTGGGAAAGGAAGGAGAAATTATGCAATAAGTTATATGACAAAAGGTGAGTGGACCATTGTGTCTCTCAATATTGCTGAATCTTTCATGTACCAAGCTCATTGAAGAGCAGGAGATTTGGTACAATCATTTTGGTGAAGAAGAAGATGATAATGGCTACAGCTAATTTGGTGGAAATGACTCAGATAGTTGCTAGATGTGATGAAGCAAAAATACTGAGGGGGTATTGTTTGGGATAAAACATTCACAATAATATTGAAGTTACCAAATAAGCTGAACGGAAGACTCTGAACAACAAGGTAGAAACAAAATCAGAAGTAAGGTCCTAGAGATAAAAAAGAAAATCTTTTGTCTGTAACAAAAACTTCCTCAGATGATTTGACTAGCTAAGAGCAAGTGTGGATTATGTAAGTGCATTAGTGTGTTGGGGGGGTGTTCTATAAATTATAGAGGAAAGGAAATTAAAAGAAAAGTTAGTAAAATAATATTGAAGAAAAAACATGAAACCAATTCTTTGTAGAAAATTATATTATTCCCATGAAAGGTCTTTTAACAGCTGAATTTTTCCTGTGCTATTCTGGATAGATCTAATTTGCATGAGCTTTTGTTATTTTTTCCATTTTAAAAACTTGAACAAACAATTGGGTATATTGATTGAAAAGGAAATATTTTGGCATGTTTTGTCTTCATAACTCACTAGTGAATTTGCAGGATAGACCTTGGTTGTGTGAAGATCTCCTTCATGTTAAATATTTTACCCCTTTTTTAAAAAATTATTGTTCCTTAACGATTCTTGAAGCAGCTCTTCCATGAAATCCTTCCCTGCCCCTGCACATTGCAGAACAAAATGGAAACTGAAATAAGCCCTCAGAGGAAGGAAACGTTTCACTCTCAATTACTCTTCCCTTAAAAGTTTTATATCCTGCTATAATCCTCTCATTCTGATTCCATCAGAACTCTTTGGTTGTTGTTTTTGAATCAAGCTAATCTTATTTATTTACTGTTAAATAATGGATGAGGATAGAATAACTGGATGAGAAGAACCTTGAACTTTCTTTCTTGGGAGCTGTCCCTGTGGTCTTCAGCACAAAGGGAGCACTCTACTGCTTAAGACACAGCGCCACTTCCAGTTTTCTAGTGGTTTATTGGAGATAAGATGGAGTTTCCTGCCTGTGTGGCTTTGAACCATGATCCTCAGAGCTCAGCCTCCTGAGTAGCTAGGATTACAGGCATGAGCCACTGGCGCCTGGCCTTTGAACTTTCTTGAGAATGTAACAAGTCAACAAATGGGATTATAACATGGTGGTATAGTTTATTATTAAGTAATTTGACAGAATTCTAATATTGAAGCATATTTAGTATTTATAACTTATTCTTAATGATGATTTTGTTAGGCTTCACCTGGCTGATAATTTAGCTGATTATAATATTTACTGTATTCTGTCTAGAGCAGGGCAAAACATGGAAATAAGTTATTATTAATATTTTTTTGTCAGTGATGGGCCTTGAACTTAGCGCCTAGGTGATGTCCCTGAGCTTTTCTATTTAAGGATAGTGTTCTATCACTTGGAACCACAGCACCACTTTCTGTTTTCTGGAAGTTTATTGGAGGTAAGAGTCTCACTGGGCTGGCTTTAAATCATGATCCCTAGATCTCAGCCTACTGAGAAGCTCAGTTATCATCTTTTACATACCCTCAAATACTATAATTTCTCTGTAAAGAGTTGGTGAATATTTGAAGTTTGAAAGCTAAATTTAGTGTAATAGTCACAGTTTTCTTTTTTTTTTTTTTTTTGTCGGTCGTGGGGCTTGAAGTCTGGGCCTGGGCGCTGTCCCTCAGCTCTTCAGCTTAAGGCGAGCGCTCTACCACTTGAGCTACAGCGCCACTTCCGGTTTTCTGGGGGTTTATTGGAGATAGGAGTCTCACGGTCTCTCCTGCCAGGGCTGGCTTTGAACGGAGATCCTCAGATCTCAGATCTCAGCTAGGATTACAGGCGTGAGCCACCAGCGCCCAGCAGTCACAGTTTTCTTAAAGAAGTAATATCTGAAATTTATTTTTACTTTCATTTTTCATAATACTCATTTTTATTCCCCCAAAACCTATTGTATCATGTTGCTTCATAATACATGTGCATGGGTTTATGTTTTTAAAAATATTTTATTATAATGCAAATCAATATAATATTTTTTCACTTTAGTTTTTTTCAATCTTTGTATTTTCTGCTACATTGGTGTTAGTTGATGTGTTTTGTCTGCATGCTTAGGTGGAATAAAAGAGCTTATCCTTGTATATCATCCTGTACGAGAATCAACTCCAAATGGAAAAAAGACCTCAGAGTCAAAGCAGACACTCTGAAAACATTACAGGATGGAATTGGAGAAACCCTAGGTCTCCTTGGCACAAGCTGAAATTTCCTTAAAAGAGACTCAGAAACACAACAAATCAAAGAATGGTTGGACAAATGGGATTGCATGAAATTGCAGAGCTTCTACATGGCAAAGGACATAGCTAGCAAGATCAATAGAAAGCTCACAGATTGGGAGAAGATCTTCACTAGCCATAAAATGGACAAGGGTCTCATATCTAAAATATACCTCGAACTCAAAAAGTTAAGTACCCCAACAACAAATCTTCAAAGAAACAACTGCCCAATAAATAAGTGGGTAAAAACTTAAAGACAAACTTCTCTGAAGAGGAAAGAAGGATGGCCAATAGACTCATGAAGAAATGCTCAACCTCTTTAGCCATAAAAGAAATGCAAATCAAAACAACATTGAGATACCACCTCACCCCAGTTAGAAATAACAACAGATGCTGGAGGTGATGTGGACAGAAGGGAACCCTACTGCATTGTTGGTGGTTCAACCACTTTGGAAAGTAGTATGGAGGTTCCTCAAAAGATTCCACATAAAGCTCCCCTATGACCCAGCAATTCCACTTTTGGGCATTTACCCAAATGATCACAAACAAGACCATACTAAAGCTACCAGCACAACTATGTTTATTGCAGCATTATTTACCCTTAGCTAAGATATGGAACCAACCCAGATGCCCCTCAGTAGATGAATGGATCAAGAAAATGTGGTATATATACACAATGGAATTCTATGCCTCCATCAGAAAGAATGACATTGCTCCATTTGTTAGGAAATGGAAAGACTTGGAAAAAATTATATTAAGTGAAGTAAGCCTGGCCCAAAGAAACATAAGTCTCATGGTTTCCCTTATTTGCAATAACTAGTATATGTTTGAGTCAAGCAGAAAAGGTCAGATAAGTTGATGTAAGATGAAGTGAACCCCAAGATAAGTATTCAAATGTTTTTTCTTTCATGCGATTTTTTCTAATATATTTATAAGATGATTTCTTTGTTGTTTTGTATGTCCCTCCCCCACAGTATAACCCTTGCTTTCACTGTATTTGACGTTGGTATAATTTGTGGAGGGGAAGGGAAAAAACAAATCATTTAAATAGGGATACAGGTGGACCTATTACACCAATGAGATGTACAAGATGTTATTTCAAAAAACCAACTTTACAACTTTTTTTGGGGGGGGGGCGGAGGAGATGGGAAGGGATGGGAGGGGAAACAAATGCCAAGGCAACAATGCTTGATAAGAAGTGTACTCATTACCTTGTCCATGTAATTGTAACCCCTCTATACAGTATTTTCACAACAACAACAAAAATTAGAAAATGAATAGGGTAAAGTATGGCAAAACTTATACTATTGTATTCTTCAGTGAGGCTCAAGGACAAGCAAATTATGAAATGTTCAGAGACATTTCTTTTTGGTAGAATTGGGTTAGATGAGGTATTCCACTTGTATTTTCTGAGAAGATATCTGGGAATTTGCCAAATCTCTGATAATAATTAAGACTGAAACCTACAATGAAGTTTGCATGCTCAAACCTTTTTCAAGGTTGAGAAACCTTGGTATAGTTAAATAAAACATCGGCATAATAACTTTACACACATCAAATAATTCATTATGGCACAGCAATGAGAAAGAGCTCTATGTTGAGGTATTGCCAAGATTCCAATCTTTTTCCTAAGCTTTGTGATATTGACAAAATAACATCATGAATAAAATAGAACTGAAAAATAGAACTGAATAAAAATAGAACTAATACTTCCTTCATGATGAAGAGGTATTAATTGAGAGGAAATTAACACATATAAATATATTGAATGTGTGATCATATTAAATAATCATCTGTCCATTCCTCAAAACATAATTAATTGTACAATTTGAAAGATATTTGTTTATTTTAACAGTAAAGAGATAAAATACCAGTGTACATTTTTCAATTGATAAAATAATAAAAAGAAGAATCTGCATATTTTAACTTGATTATTTGCTCCTCTTGTTCTTCAATATCTTCCCGACTTATTCCAACAAATGTCATTTTATTGTCTTTTCACAATTTTCCAGTAGAAAGTTTGAGAAATATTATATTGGTTCAAGATATACATGAATGTTTTCCTTTAAAAATACTCTATAGTTTTTATTATCATTTAGTAGTCATAAAAAAAGATGTTTCAACTGAACACGTTTTTGAATACAAACTCTTCTTTCTCCATCAATGTCACCCTATTAACTTCTCCGCCATCTCTTCCTAACCCCTCAAGTTTCCTGGCTCCATTTCACAAATATACATTGAATACTATGTCAACCTTAACCACTTGCCCTGTCTCCATTCCTTGCTCTTGCCCTCCTCTCCTCCTCCCTTTTACCTGAACTCTGAGCCTGGGCATTGTGCCTCAGCTCTTCAGCACAAGGCTAGCGCTCTACCACTTGAGCCACAGCACCACTTCCAGCTTTTTTTTCTTTTTTGCTTATGTGGTGCTGAGGAATCTAAGCCAGGACTCAGGCATGCAAGGCAAGCGCTCTACCACTGAGCCACCTTCCCAGCCCCTCCTTTTTACCTTTTTACCTCCCTTTGATCCCACAGCAACACTTTTTCCAGTTATTTATTCTCTTATATACAAATACAGTTTATTTATTCTCTTATACACTAATTCCAGTTATTTATTCTCTTAAATTGTAACTAGTTTTTCAAAGGAATTATACCATTGCATTCCTCCCTGGGTATGATATGCTGTATCAATTTGCTTAAACAATTTTGATTTTTGTTTTGTAAAAGTAAGGCATCATTTTATTGGAAAAAAGATGATATCTATCTATCTATCTATCTATCTATCTATCTATCTATCTATCTATCTGTCTGTCTGTCTGTCTGTCTGTCTGTCTGTCTGTCTGTCTGTCTGTCTCTCTGTCTGTCTATCTATCTATCTGTCTATCTGTCTGTCTCTCTCTGTCTGTCTATTTGTGTATCTATCATCTATCTGTCCATCTGTCTCTCTGTCTGTCTATTTATGATTCATACAGCTAAATAGACCTCAAGATATTCTACAAAGAATTTCTATTAAAGTGGTATGCTTATTTAGGCCTTTTATTGAGATGTTCCTAGCTCATTTTTCTCCCAAATATTAAAACATCATTGCAAAACCTTTATCTAAATTGGATATTTAATACTTATCACACACAAATTTGCAATTAAAGATTTATGAAAATTTGGTGAAATGAGTGAATATTTATAATCTAGGTCACATAATTTATAATCTACATCATGTAATTTTGAAACTTGTTCTTTTTTTCTCAGTGCATGAGAGAAATGAAAGTCTTCCATTTGATTGAGACATTTCAATGTGCATGTATTTTCCTTCTGCCTGTTGACTTTCGCCAGGCAAGGACAAAACCATGTAATAAAACTACCTGTTTAGTAGGTTTCTTTCTTTTTATTTTCAGAATACTGCAAAATAAATGTTTCACTGACAAGTTTCACTGTATTTTTCAGTAAATATTTAAATTTAGTATTTAGTAGCTTTGAAATTTTATGATGCATGTGAAAATCAGACATAGAATTTATGTATTTTCTAGCCCATGCAATACTTGATAGTTGATGATAGTTTACCTTGCGTGTGATCCATTTTTAAACCAGGATATGAGGTTGAGTGTTTCTTGAGAGTTCAAATTACTGTTTGCTGGAAGGGAAGCAATATACTGAAGTACATGCTAGACACTGTTGTAGGAGGGAAACTGCTGGAATAATAAATACTTATTTTAAGTACTATTCTAATTTAAAACTGAGTGAATATAAAATGCAATGCATGCCCAATTCCATGTAAGTTCTTGATTGAGATATTCAAATTGTACAGATAACTGCCTAGGATTTCCTGAAAATCAGAGTTCAACAGAATAGGGTTCACTTTTTTATGTGCTTTCCAAATTATACAGATATAATTTTTCTTTTTCTAGTAAAGGGACATATATTAGTTTTATCTTAACTATTTATTTCCCCAAATAATAATATATTTAAGCAAAACCCTCCACAGAAATTGTAGTGTGAGATAACAGACAACTTCATATAGCACATTAAAAACAATAACATCAACAACAACAAAGAAAAACCTGTTGTTTCCATATATTGGAGTTAGTTAGCAACACTTTGTATATGTACATAACTATTGATTGAGGGAAGATGTCTATTAATAGTAGGACTTTTTTTCTTTCTGGTGGTTCTGGTGTTTGATATAATTTTGTGAAGTAGTTTTTCAATCTTTCATATTCACAATTATATAATAATAAATTAAAGGCCAACCATATATTTTAATATCTGCACCATGAAAAGTTCAGATAATTTAAGAAGAAATAAAACTCTATAATATAACCCCTAACATTGTTAATAATCATTAATAATAATTTGAATATATTACATAAAATTATTATTATCTTAGTGAAGAAAAATCCTCTATTGCTAATAAATACTTGACTCTATCATATCATGTTAAAGTTGATATAAGTAAATATATACCTATCTATTACTATACCATGTGTTTATTAAATTGTAAAATTGAATTTCTAAATATTCTTCAAGATAATAGTATTTCAGTTGAATAGATCTTTTTTGATTGCTCTCTCTCGTTCTCATTCGTAAGCTTTCTACAATTTTCTAAAGATGCCACAAAATCTATTTACATCTAAAAGATTTATTGCTGTAGGAGCAATAATACTACATTTTTCTTCAGTGGTGTATAAATAACAAAAGTGTTCAATAAATTATGGAACATTGTTGGATTTAAAATGTTTTATACCAACTATATTATAAAGTTTTTGGTAATTATAGCAGAGATAACTTAAAAGTCAATCATCTTATAATGGACATAAGATTTCTTTTAAAAAATAATGCACTTTTATCTCAAGTATTGCTTACTTGAAAATTTTGATTTGTCTTTTTCCAGAGCCAAGATTTTCTGTGATTATAAAAATACTCTTTTGTTCAACAAAATACACACCAGATCAGGTACTTGGAAGAGATGTGGCCAAGTAATGGACAAATGAAGAGAAGAGGGGGATAATTCAGTCAAGAATTCAAATTATTATACAAAATAACCAAGAGGATGGAATAGGGTGGGTAGAGGAGGGATGCGTGAGAATGTTGATGGATGAGAATGTTAAATGGCAACTCATTTGTACAACTATTTCAAGATAAAATAAAATTTTAAAACACATAGAATATTATTTTAAACATGTAAATCTGATGAACTATAAGAATATAGGAGACAATTATTGTAGCAGAAGAGATAAATACAGATTACTATGGGACACTTAGATGTGTGAGTGAAAAAAAGCTTTATGGGAGATTGAATAAGGAAGAAAGGAAGGAAGGAAGGGAGGGACACCCAACTTAACATATAAAAAATTAGACCCAGCTAGGCATTGGTGACTCACACCTGTAATCCTAGCTACTCAGGAGGCTGAGATCAGAGGATTGCAGTTGAAAGCCAGCCTGAGCATAAAAGTCCGTGAAACTCTTATCTCCAATTAACCACTAGCAAACGTGAAGTGGTGCTGTGACTCAAGTGATAGAGCTCCTCTTCTGCTGAAGAGCTGAGGTTCAGCGGCCAAGCCCAGAGTTCAAGCACCATGAATGACCTCAATCAATCAATCAATCAATCAATCAATCAATATCAGACACAAGCTGACTTCCTGATTGCAAAATGCAAGCGACCTATTTTGATGTCTTGGAAGTGGTGCTGTGGTTCAAGCGGTAGAGCAGTAGCCTTGAGCTGAATTGCTGAAGGACAACGTTCAGGCCCAGAGTTCAAGTCCTACAACCAATCAAAAAGAAAAATAAAACAACAGAAAAACAAGAACCAAAACCCAAAGCCAAGCAAGACCATAGGACCCAGATTTCAAGCCCCAGAACCAGCACAAACCTAAACAAATACCCTGCCTGACTATTTTGATGTCCTGGCTCAGAAATCAGTATTTTACTTTTTTAAAATTGTGGTAAAATGAATAATTTTTCAGTGCTTAAATACCTTTTCCTAACTTAAATCTTATAATGGCATGCTCAGTCATTTGTGTTTATAATGGTCCTCTTTATCTTTAGTATGAAGCAATGATATTAGTTACACAAGTGTGTATAGATATGTGTAAATACCAATAATTACCATTTTAAACAAAAGGATCCTAGATAAAT
Organism: Dipodomys merriami; assembly: GCF_024711535.1. NCBI lineage: Eukaryota > Metazoa > Chordata > Mammalia > Rodentia > Heteromyidae > Dipodomys > Dipodomys merriami. Next base: position 108,273,521 of record NW_027203381.1, on the reverse strand, counting down.
ATTTTACAGGATTTTAACTTGTTTTAAGCATAATTTAATTCTGAGGCAACTATTATATATCAGCAGATTTAAATTTTGATTCTTATCACCATGTTAATAGTCCACAATCAGACTGTTGACTGTTAAATTATGGCACTGTATTATGATCTAATATCTCCTCCTTACTTAGTATCATTTTATGCTGAGAAGACATATTATGAAAATACTTGTTCAATAAACCAATGTTAAGTAAGAATATGACAATGAGTAAGCTTGAAAGTATTTAAGTTGCTTGTTAGACAGAAGAGGAAAGAAGGTAATCGTAGAATAGTTAGACGGTTAAGTAGGGGCAAAAAAGCTTTGTGCTGTTTTTGATACTGGTGTTATTGTTTATTTATTCTCCATAGTTTTAGTCTAGTGCAATGTAAGCAACATATTTCACTGAAGTATTTGGGCCTAGATGCCCTTGAACCTCCAAAAGTACAAAATAGCTTAATGCTCTTTCATTTCTCCAAAACCTACGTACACTAGCAATATTTACCATCTTCAACAGTAAAAATCTTACCTCATAACATCATAAGCTCAGCACAGAACAACCTTTTATTTTGTGAGGAGAAATAGTAGCATCCTAAAACAAATAGAAAAAAATAATAGAACTTAGTAATTTGGATCTGAGGAAAATATTGCATAGTTTATTTTTCTTATTTTCTTGTCAACTTTCTCCTATATAGTATGAAACTTTTACCAAGATGTCTTTAGCTCTAAATGTGTCCAAGGTGTCTTTAATTCTAAATGGTCTATTTTGATAAATGACAATTTATCTGTCTTTCTATATATTTTTCCTACATAAATTAGTTTGAAATAAAAATGTCAAAACTCCCTTTTCCTATAACTGGTGTTCATTATCCTAAACAAAATGTCTTGAACAAGTGAGTACAAATTGATGTTAGAAGGATGTGGTAGAATTTGATTTCTACTGTCTGGATGAACATGAACCCGAGTCCTTATGCAGCTTCTGGTTGCATGTATAAACATAGCATGCTGCCTTGGATGCAGTTTTACTGGAAGGAATTGCTAGAGTTTTAGAGAATAACTCAAACATTTTACCTGTATTTGCACAAAATCTAAACTTGATCAAGTGTCTTCCTATTCATATATTGGGCTGAAGAAACTAGTAATTCTTAGTCCCAGGACTAACTGTGACTTTCTCAAATAAACTCCATGTACTTTCATCTGACAGTTTGTCTTTAAAAATTGTCTCCATTCTTAAGAAGAAATGAGGTCTTAATCGTAGCTAGAAGTATTTTAAATGTAATGAACTCTAAAATTTTGAATACCTTCTGCAAATGTCTTCCAGCTATCTCCAAAAGCAATGCCTTCTAATTTCCAATAATTGAGTCTAGATTTCAGGAACTGTCTGAGTCACTGGTGTGTGCCAGGTTTCTGGTTGGCATGTAACAATGATTTCCTACATGCATCTATGGTAGAAGGGGCAACATCTCTCTTGGGCCTCTTAATCGTTTTTATGGGCCCCACCTTCTGATAGCATTCTTAAGATTTCAACATCTGTTTTCTTTTGTTGTTGTTGTTGTTTTTAGGGGAGAGGTCAGTCAAGCATTCATACTATAGCAATTCAGAAAGTAATATCAACACTTCTTTCTACCCACCCCCCTGCTTGGCCATCAGATGTTCTGCATTGACCAGACACAAGAGGAAAATACAGAGTACATCAATCCACTGTTTGGACAAAATAGATGAGCAAAGCTAGAGAACAGACGTGAAGTTATAAACAGAAGGCCTCCTTCAATTGCTAAAGCAGTGCATACTCTAGCTCATTTACTTCTCTTCTACCTTCTCTTACATATCTCAAACGTCTTTCGCTGCTATTTACTTGGCTCTCCACAGTCTATTTTTCATATCACACAAAGGAAACCATCATACACCCTAGAGCTTCTGTGTGTTATATCCATCTACCAGAACGGCTCTTCTCCATGTTCCAATCTCCTAAACATTTAGGGCCTTTACAACTGAACCACTTCATTGAAACCTATCATCTTCCCAGTGAAAATATCTCCTTTGCTGAATCACTCTTTACAATGTATTTCCTTTGTTGATTATTTGCATTAATCACTGAGTTCATTCATATATGCAGTTCTTTAATGTCAAATATCCTTCAAGTTTCAACTTACTTTTTCTATGAAAAATATTACACAATATCCTATAGATAATTTATAGTATATGATGTATGTCATACCCATATATCATGTGTGTGTCTCTATATGCACATAAGGTGAAGATGTATGGATATAATTATTATGTATCAGTGGGAAAAATCACTCTGTTATCATCTGAAGTATCCTATTCCTATTTATGTCACAAAGCTCAACATTGTCATATAGGTAATTTAATATTTATTCTTTCCTAATTTCCTGTTTCAAATTAATTCTTTTTTATCTTATAGGAGTTAGAGCACAGGGTTTTGCATTTGTTAGAACAGTGCTCTGCCACTGATTTTATGTTGTTGTTCTTAGAATGATTTTTAACCTAACTTCTCATATTTTTGGCCAACTAGTCCCATATAGGAATCCTCTTTTCTCTGACAACTATGAAGAGCTAGGTTTACATGCATTTGCCAACATACTCAGCTTGTTTTCTAAGATAAGGTCTTGCTAACATTTTCCTACAATGACCTTAATTTTCTGCCTCCTGAGCAGGTGCCATTGTAACCACAATGCACAACATAGAAAATTCATTCTATGAATACTTTTGTCATTTTTAAAAAATTTCTAAAGAATACGTCATATTTTTTAAAGTCTTCTAGAGTAAATGAGATTGCTGCTAGGTATTCTTTTTTTTAGTACTTGCAGTTGTAAGTCTTCATATTCTAGCTCAGCAATGTTAATAGGTTCACTTGCTTTTTTTACTGGTTGCTTTTTGTCTTGACATTTCACTAAATTTTTACTTTTATTAGAGTGTCTACAGATGGGTTTACATATTACATATTGTATGCCATATGCTTTGGTGTATTTAGTACTAAATTTTCTTCCATTACTTACAATAGAGATGTTTTGCAAGCTTAGATTCTTGCTCTGTCTTAATATTATTCCCTTTTCGAAGGGATATAGTGCTTGACTTTAAAATACAACCACCTTAAGTTTGAATTTGAATTTTTTTATTATTTACCAATCTGTCAGTTATTTTATTTGACACAACTTAAGCTGCAAATAGTATCATGTGGGTTTTTTTTAGCAACTTAAACCATTCTGTACCATTTTAGTTCCTCAATTTTTAACATGCCTTTGGGATATTTAAATCTTCCTGCTTTCATATTTCAAGGTATAATGAATATTTTATTAGCCCATGTGAAGATTTTGGACCACTTGCTCCTTTTTTATGTTTCCTTTCTTAATTTCCAGATGCTTTTGAAGATCTGAAATCTGCCCTGGCATGTCTAAAGCCAATAAAATTATAGCTTTAGGCTTGATTCATGTCTGGTTCATTTGTGCAGATTACTGAATTCATTCAAGGAAAAACCTCTACAAATTGGTCTTACCTATGCAGTTGTCTTTTTTAATCTCATACATCCTCTGATTTTTCAATTTATTTCTTTCCATTAAAAACATACACTATATTCTACATTATATGATAGATATTATGGACATATAAAATGTGTGAATCTGTGTATATGAAGATAAAATAAAAGCATGAGAATATCATAAACATGTATATATGTATACATAGTGTAAGGGTAAAAACTGCCTTTCAATTTTCTGAAGTATTAATATACTTTGGTAAATAACAAATGGCATTGGACTCACAAATATTCTTGCAATTTATTATGTAAATATGAATTTGTGAAGAATTACTTTAGTCTGAATGAGATGTGGTAAAAAGAAACAGGTATATGCCCAGAGAAGCAGAAATACCTAAGTCAACATGCTTACCAGTCACTTGGATTTTACATTAGAAATACTGTACTAACTTGGCTCAAAATCCATTTTTGGAGAAAATGGATGTTTTCAACCTCTACATTTCCCAATTGCTTTGTAAAATGATAATTGAAGAAATGAGTTCTTATGGTAATATGTTGGCAGAAAACTTTGTTATGAAGAATATCAATTTAATAACAAGATCTTAAGAACTGCTAACATTTTACTAAAATTATGAGAGTAAAAATTTCAAGGAAGCATAATATTTTAGGTTGGAGATAAAGGAAATGTTCAGTGGATTTGCACATTCTGGCTATATTTCTACCTGCTGTCGTTCATATCTATTGTACTAATTATAGTTAACAATTTTGGGGTGCATCCTGAAAATTCTTTTGTCTCTTGACTTGCCAAGCTATAGTTCTAATATTCACAAAGCAAACTTTACTGAATCATTTCTTAATTCTCAGAAGGTTTAAAACCATTTGAAAATAATAATTTTAGAGTTGTACTGTGTAGTATCCTTGTGGCTGAGCTATAAGAAAAAAATCAATGCACAATTTTCATTTTATGAGCTCTATGAAGGTAAGTCCCATTCTGTTTTCTCTCTTCTAGATCTTTTATTTTAATACCTTATGTGAGGGTGTAGGCTTGAAAGTAATTTTACCTTCTCTTATCTAGGATGAAATAAAGATGCTATTGGTAATAAGTTCTTACTTTTAATGAGTATAGATAGGATTCACTATATGACATTTATCAAACTTAATTAAATAAAAATTTTAAATATAATTATTTCTCCATGTATATATATTAATATTCATGGTGAGATGCTTCCAATTTTAAGTATTTTATTTGACCTTTGTAATTATTAATTTTATTAAAATTATTAATGTAACTAAAATATTTGGTTAACTTAAAATTCTTGATGTTTTTACTGCTTCAAAAACCTAATTCTTGCTACTCTTGATTCCAAACCTTGATTTCCTTAGAGAATGTTATAATAACATACCTCTGTAAGTGACAACCATATATCAAGTATATCAATCCCATTCTAATTTTCTAATTCCCACCAAATAAAATTCCATAAAATAATAATTTCCATCTTTTCATGTAGAATTTTTAGATTTTCTGCCTAGCTATGTTGGAATAGTTTAATTTCCCTAGAGAAAATCCAGTAGCCTTTAGGACAGGTTAAAATTATAAATTACAAAATAAAAATTCCGGAGAGAAAACAAAATGTCAAAATCAAAACTTTGGCAATAGGGGAAATAAAACAAAAATTTAGAAATGTGATTTACAAAGAAAAATGGAAAAACAAATTTTAAACCTAGAATGATCACTTTAAAAATCCCTTTGTTAGCCGGGCGCAGGTGGCTCACGCCTGTAATCCTAGCTACTCAGGAGGCTGAGATGGAGGATCTTGGTTCAAAGCCAGCCCCAGCAGGAAGGTCTGTGAGACTCTTACCTCCAATAAACCACCAGAAAATCGGAAGTGGCGCTGTAGCTCAAGTGGTAGAGCGCTAGCCTTGAGCTGAGGAGCTGAGGGACAGCGTCCAGGCTCAGAGTTCAAGCCCCATGGCCGACCAAAAAAAAATCCCTTTGTTAGGTGAAATGAACCCCAAGATAAGTATACAAATGTTTTTGCTTTCATGAGATTGTTTCTAACATATTTATAAGATGATTTTTTTTGTTGCTTTGTATGTCCCTTCCCCACAGTATAACCCCTGCTTTCACTGTATTTGATGTTGGTATAATTCGTGGAGGGGAAGGGAAAAAACAAATCGTTTAAATAGGGATACAGGTGGACCCAATGCAACAATGAGATGTACAAATAGGTATGGTCAAAACGAACTTTACAACATTGGCGGGGGAGGGAGGGAGAAGGGGGACTGTGAAATGGGGGAGGCGGAGATGGGCAGGGATGGGAAGATGAAACAAAGTAGAAGGCAGCAATGCTTGATAAGAAATGTACTCATTATCTTGCCCACGTAATTGTAACCCCTCTGTACGGTATTTTCACAATAAAATAAAAAGAAAAAAAAGAAAATCTGAAAAAAAGAAAAACAAAAAGCAATTCCAAGTGTCCAAGAACTCCTAACTTTGATGCAGTCAGTTGAATGGACCTTACTGGATCCTCAATATTTTAACACTTCATAGCTTGAAATGAACCCCAATTTGGATCATCGTTATTTGTATTCACTTCCAACTAATTATGTATGCTAAGTAGGCAGACATGTAAAGCAATGGTTAGAGCAAAACGATCAAAAACGATAGGTTTGTAAGGAAAGCAAGGGTACATTTGAGAAAAAGGCAATCATGGATGCTGAAATGATTGGGGCCCTTAAAATCAAAGCCATGTACTTTGTACCAGGCCAATGGACAGAAACCTTGAGGACATATCAAGAGGTTTCTATCACTTTCTGTCATTTGCTCAAGGGCAGGAAGGTATGAACTCACTAACCAGTTTTCAGAAGTGATTACTTTCAGCATGCTTACTTATGAGCCTTAGGGAGTTACTTTCATAGGATTTGCTTCACCATACTCTCATATCTAGAAACTTAGAGGCCTCATGCTCTTGACAAAGCTAGGTAACATGGTTTGATGCTGCTTTTGCAGGCATACAGATCCTAAGAGGTAGAGTGACTTCCTCCAGAGAAAAAAACTGGGAGGTCAGGCAATGTACGAAAGGGATGGAGCCACCTGTAGGCTCTTGAGAGTGATGCATCGAGCAGGAGGATAAAGGCCAAGCTGCAGTGGAGACTCCAAGATATTAGAGATGCAGGGAAACTGGGGTATTTGCTGACGAAAGCTGTTGATAACAAGAGCCATTTGAAAAGAAAAGGCATCTGGGCTTCCAATCTTAAGGACTTAGGGATGGGGCTGTCAATAACACTGGGGCCACATTGGGTGTCTTAGATGCTTGACATGAAGCTACAAGATTGAATTCAGCATTTTCCCTTTCTGACTTGGCTTACACCAATTTATATGGGAGGCACTGTGAACTTTCTCTGTTCCCATTCTACAGTTTCACATTTGTAATGTTTACTGTATACCTCTGTATCTTGGGAATATATAATGTATTTGATTTCATAAATGCTCACCGCCAAGTTTTCCTTGAGTCTTAGACATTGAACATAAACCTTTCTACAGTGTTAAAATCATGACTACATAGATTCTTGGTGAAATATGACATTTATTTTCACAGTATAGATGGATATAAGCTGTTGGGCTCCAACACTGGAATGTTGTAGAATATGAATTATCTTCCACAGGCTTATGGTTGAAGACTTTGTCCTCAGCTGCCAGCACTGTTTTGATAATTTCTGGAAACTTCAGTAGGATGTGCCTAGTTGCAGGAAGTAGGCCAATAGGGACATGGCTCTGAAGGTTGTAACTGGTCCTTGGTCTCTACTTTCTGTTTGGTATGGGTTTTAATCTTTGCCAAAGCATTCCATTACCCAGCAGTTCTGCCTGTCCCGTAACAGACCCAGCATCAAAGATGAGGACTAAGAAATGAAGATTCTGAAACTGTGAGTGAAAAGGAATAATTATTCTTCACAATTCAGAGATTTTGTCACAGTGAAAATGTTTAGCATACTAGAGCACATGACAATAAAATTCCCTTTTTTTATTAGTAAGACTTATCTTACAAAAACTCTTGAGATTGACATCTTAAAGAGCATACATGTATGTTATGTCATCATGATGTGACTATAGAAAGAAAAAATTATTATAATATTCATTGACTTGGCTGCAATCCATTCATCCCTATAAATATACAGGATCAATATGACTTTTCCAAAATGTGACCTTTATACTATTCCATTCTCTCCTTTTTCTGGGCAGGATGGAAGTATTTCTTAGAAAAGAAAAGGACTTCAAATCTCGAAGATACAGGAACTTTTAATTTTGGGAAGCCTAAGTCTTCTACGGTGGAACATACTAGTTTAAACCTGTAACATTATTTAAAACTTCATAATATTACTGTTTATAAAGCACATACAGAAAGAATATGGATTTCTAGTGATAAAGGTAAAGGTGTGATTTAAAGTGTGTAGCTATAGAAAATACATGAATGTTTAAAAAGACTTTCAAGAATTTTAATTGAACATGTCCTGAAATATATTTGTGCCTTAATTTCCCCAATCTAGTGTGTGTGTGTGTGTGTGTGTGTGTGTGTGTGTGTGTGTGTGTGTGTGTGTGTGTGTGTATTTGCTAATTCTGGGGTCTGAACTAAGGGGCTAGATGCTGTCCCTGGGCTTTTATTAGTTCAAGGATCATAGTGCTCTATGATTTGAACCACAGTTCCTCACCTATATATTTTGGTGCTTAATTAAAGACAAAGGTCTCATGGACTTTCTTAACTAGTGTACCTTCTTACTATGATCCTTAGATCTCAGCCTCCTGAGTAGCTAGGATTGTAGACATGAGACACCAGCACCTAGCTCATTCTATTTTTTCATATCCTAGAAAGAACATAAGCCACATATGAAGTAAAGATTACCTAATGGCATGCAAACCTTCCACCTGCAGAATCCTCTCTGCAGGCATCTAAAAACATACATCATTTCACTTCTCAGCGAGAAGGTTACGTTTTACCACTTCACAGTCCAGCATGAATTTTTACAAATAATTCAGATTCAATATATTAGAAACATCATTTGATGTGAAGTTTTATATTAAAATGTAGATTTAACAAACATGTGGAGCTTGGTGTTTAGTCTGAATGAGGTTACTACTGTAGTAGTGGCTATGGTGATCCAGGAACTTTCTTTGACATTCCTGTACCATCTCAACTACCATTGTGTCTGAGAGATGCTATCAATTCAGTAGAACTTTGCAATATGAATTAATCCCCAAAAGAACAAACCTCTATCTCTATCTTCATGATAATTCATATTTTAAATATACAAGAACTTCTGTTTGCCTTATCTTTTTCCTGGGAACCACACATATTTGATTGATTAAATCAGGGACAATTTTTTAAATGTCAGACTGTCTCTTAAACTCTATATGAACACAGGCATTTGGGGCATCAAATTGGAGTTTGTTTAAAAGGTGGTGGAAAGCTTTGGAAGAAGATGATTACTTTTCCTTGATACCTCAGAAGGGGAGTTCAAAAGGAAATCGACTTTGATTTTCTTGACTTCTGGCGGAGGCTTTTTTCCCCCTTCTGGTATAGTGAAATGAGGTTGCAGAGGTCAAAGACAATGATTTATGGACAAGATATTAGAAGCAAGTCTGTTCAATGTGGTGGAGGAAAAAGTGCTCTTTCTCATAGACAGTGTTACTGATGCAATGCAATTTTTTGGATGGAGTACTGTCACGACAAATTGCTCACAGCACACTGTGTTACAGCAGTCTGATCGGTGCTACAAAAATTGGCAGAATCTTTTTTGAGTTGCTTTAGCTTTAGTTTTTAAGGCTATTTCTTAGGAGTGAGGATATATGCACACACACACACACACACACACACATACACCCATACACACACAAACACACACACATTTTTACTGGATATAAGAAGCTATATATTATATATAGAAAGAGACAGATTTTCAAATATTCAGTATATTACTCTTGTTCATGTATTTTTTCTGCCAATTTTTGTATGAGAAATAGAATATTATTCGTGATTTTTGTTTGCATAGTAATGGGGGTAGAAGTCAGTGACTTATACTTGTTAGGCAGATGCTTCTGTACTAAGCCACACCTCCAGGTAGTCTAAGTTTTGTGAGAAAAGCAATTAAAAATTTCATTAGAAATGCTTTGAAAGTAATTTAGCAATGTTTTTTCTAACTTTTATCTATAGAGCAGGTAGTTAGTCTTTATGTAAAATAGAAAATCAGGTTTTTTAAACTACAACAACAAAAAAGAAACTCAAGGTTTTCTATCCTTTTGGTGACATTTCATAATGAGTTTCCTATAATTAGGATGGTTTCCAAGATTCTGAAGATACATAAGGAGAACAAATTATACTTTTCCATTTGATTTGGACAAAGTGAAATTATTTTTACAGAAAGGTTGCTCATGATTTATATTTGCACTGAAAATGTTTCTGGTAACTCAAGCTCTGTGTGGGAGCAAATGTTGGCCAAAAAGTGGTTCTCCATTTGGTTCCAGAAAATAGTAACATACAGGGGCTCTCAAGTGATATCCATGACACTTGTTGGTAAATCAAGCACTCAAGCATATTCTCTGATGTAGTAAATTAGATCACTGTGTCTAGGTTAAAACACAGAACAACTCTTAAGATCTGCTACACGTTATAGGTCCAACTAATAGAAAGGTCTTAGTGCCATTTTTTTTACTAGGATATGTTGTTAGTGTCATTGAATTTCTAATCAATTATATTTAGTATTACATCAATAAGTTAATGCTTTTCTTTCTATGATTGAGACATTATACTTTACAATCTGTAGTCCAGTATCTTTAGTTTATAATTGAAGACATCTGTACAGTGAAGGATTCACAAGCATAGAGTGGCAGATTGTGACAAATACCTATTCTCAGAATCAAAGAAAAGATTCTTCTCTTCATCTAGGAGGTTTAGTTCTCCTTTTATCTTTATCTTAGAAGGAATACTTTGTATTCATATGCAATAATTACATTGATAAATATGTACATATATATTATGAGTAAGTGTAACAGTTGTATTGTAGTAAAAGTTTAAACGATTATTTCAATTTGTAACAGAAGCAAATAATATGTGAAATTATCTGCAATTAGTAAAAGTTGTTTGTGGGTGTTCTTATTATACAGTGTTTGGTATATCATCAAGTGTGGTAGTGTGTGTGTATGTTTGTATGGCAAAGGTAATAATTCTTGTTTTCCATTGCAAGCAATCTATAGTAAATGGATAATTTCAAGGAGAAAATAGACATTTGACATTTATGAATATGGAAGCATACATATGCAATGTAGAAAAATAAGAAGCGGGGCTGGGAAGGTGGCTCAGTGGTAGAGCGCTTGCCTTGCATGTCTGAGGCCCTGGGTTCGATTCCTCAGCACCACATAAGCAAAAAGAAAAAAGCCGGAAGTGGCGCTGTGGCTACAGTGGTAGAGCGCTAGCCTTGAGCTGAAGAGCTGAGGGACAGCGTCCAGGCCCAGAGTTCAGGCCCCACGACCGGACCCCCCCAAAAAAAAAATAAGAAGTGGCTTTTCAAGAATGCAGTTAGAAAACTTAAGTGTCTCTGTAGGTAGAAACACTTGATGACAAAGAATACATTAATAGATATCTGTTACTTCTTATGTCATATTTACCTATAGCCTAAACTAAACCTATAGGGAGTTTTGGTATGCCATTTTCCTTCAGGTGTATTGTATTTTGGTATATTTTTACTTCAAATGCTCCATTAACTACCCTTAGTCAAACCCCTCAGACAGCCTCAAAATTGCAAAAGTGTTCTATAGATAGAGGGATAAAAATGTGTGTATTTAATATATATATATACACATAAATATATATTCCTGTAGTCTTTTAGCTTTAATATCATATATGCAAAAAATATTCATCCTTTGTCTTTAACCTAGTTATTTAACCAAATATCATGCTCTCCATTTCCTTCTGTATCTCTGCAAATAACATAATTTCATTTTTCTACATAGCTGAATAATACTTTATTGTTTATAAAATCCATGCTTTTCTTTCAAACTCACTGAAAGCTGTTACTAATAGAAGCAAGGAGGAAGTGAAAAGGAAGAGTAAGGAAGAGGTTCAATTTGATTAAAATAGTGTAGACACACACATATAATACCATGGAGAATCTCTTTGAATAATTAGCATGCACTTATGAATGACTTCTAGCATGTGGGTACTGGTGGGATGAAAGAGATGAACAGCGAGTGTTAAGTACTGTCAATATGGATAACATTCTTCACATAAATATATGAAAATACAATAAAGAAGCCTGTGGTTTGGTAAGGTGGGGGGGAGGATGCAGACTCAAAAGAGTGAATCTGATCAGCATACATTGTATTAACATATGAATGTGTCAAAATAGAATCTTGTTGTACAACTATTTTATGCCAATAAAAATGGTAGTAAAACCTATATGGGGCTGGGAGGTTAGCTCAGTGGTAGAGTGATTGCCTTCCATGCATGAAGCCCTGGGTTCTATTCTTCAGCACCACATAAGCAGAAAAAGCTGGAAGTGGTGCTGTGGCTCAAGTGGTAGAGTGCTAGCCTTAAGTTGTAGAGCTCAGGGACAGAGCCTAGGCCCAGAGTTCAGGCCCCCACGACTGACAAAAACAAACAATAACCAAAAAAGCCTATATGGCATGAGTTTTAATTATGCTTTTATCCAGAAAAAATCAAATTATAAAGGAAATACAAAATAAAAACACAGTTATGATTTATCTTATAGCTCAATAAAAACCACAAATTAATTTACTGGATATAGTTCTTTTTATTGTAAATGTAATGTACAAATGGGTTACAGTTACATAAATAATGAGTACATTTTTTTTGAACAATACTATTTTCTCCCTCTGTTTTGCCTCCCCTGCAACCCCTACACCCTTCCTGCCCAAGTTGTAAAGTTCATTTCCAACATAGTGTCTTGTGAGTATCACTGTTGCATTGTTTCACCCTTTGTCTTTGTCTCACCATTACTGTGATCCCCCTTCCCATTTGCAAATCAGATAAACTTATATACAACACATAGGGTACTGAAAATAAAAACAGTGGCAGCAGGATTAGGTAAACCAAATGGGGGAGGAAAAAAAACATAAATAATGGCATACAGTACACTAAGAAAACTAAAAACAACAACAAAAATCCTCTTGATTCCATATTTTGTAGTTTTATTTCGATTAGCATCATATACCTACATACCTATTGAGCTATTGTGATCCTGTGTTAAAATGGTCCCACCTCACCCCAGATAGGATGTCCATTATCAAAAAAACTAATAGTAACAGATTTTGGCAGGAATGTGGCCAAAAGGGAATGCTACTTCACTGTTGATGGGAATGGAAACTGGTTCAACCACTTTAGAAAACTGTATGGAGGTTCCTCAAAACACTAGACATAGAGCTCCCCTATGACCCAGCAATCTCACTTCTAGAAATTTACTCAAATGACCATAAAGAAGGCCACACCAAAGCTGCCAGCACAACTATGTTCATTACAGCATTATTTACCATAGCTAAGATATGGAACCAACACAGATGCCCCTCAGTAGATGAATGGATCAAGAAAATGTGGTTTATATATGCAATGGAGTGCTATGCTACCATCAGAAAAAAATGAAATCTCCCTGTGCATAAGGAAATTGAAAGGCTTGGAAAAAATTATATTAAGTGAAGTAAGCCAGACCCAAAGAAACATGGGCTGCCTTCTTTCCCTCATTTGAATATAGTTTTTTACACTTAACTGAAAACAATAGTCTCAGGGGTGTTTGTAATCTATGTGTGAGTATAACTTAAACTCCTATTTAATAGTTTACAAGTATGAAATTATGTTTTTGAAGGATTTCCATAATTGTCATGATAGAAAATATCCCTTAGAAAAGAAAGCTAAACTAAAATGGGAAGCAACTGAGTAATGTTAGTATAAATTATTTTTGAGTATCAGTAGGGGGCACTAAGATTCCACTAGAGTAAAAAGAATAACCCTATAGCAATCATCATTTATTTATTTTCTTACTTTAACTTTAAAGGGAAAACACATTTTATGTCTTAAAAATAGTATAGTATGCAGAAATGCTTTTACTTTTCACCCTAAAAGGAAAGAGATATTTATCTACATTCTTTAGCTGAATTTTTTTTCTTGTATGTCTGAATTTGCAATGTGGTTTTCCCTTAATTCAGGATTCAATTGCAATGTTATTTCCCTTAATTTATCAAAAACAGTAAAAAGGGTTCTTTACAGATAAATCATCACTTGATAAATGACCTTATGTAAGAAATTCCTTTTAAATAAAGCCAATGTATATTTACTATATGCATGAAGTAGGAAGTTCCAAAACAACAGCTAGATTTCATGCAACCATCTTTCTTACCAGCTACCAAAATAACAAAAATGCTACTAGAAAACTGGGACCACTTTAAAAGGAATTATAAATCTAAGAGGAATCTAGAAATGTAAAATAACCTTTGACTTATATTTTTATTATTTCCACAGCTAGTGAAAAATATCTTATATCCATAAGGTGCATAACACATATGAGAAAATATTTACTATTTTATTTGGCAAGTTATAAAAGAAAAAATACTAATAGATTCTATATTTTTGAGGTCTACATTGTTAGAATTTCTATATTTTTCCATATAGATTTTTATTGTAAAAACACTGCACAGAGAGGTTAAAGTTATATGAATAGGATAATTAGTACATTTCTTATTGAGCATTGTTGCTTCCTCTGTTTCACCCCTACCATCCCTTCCTCCTCACCTCCACAACTCCTCCCTGCTTTTGTTTTCAACATAGTGTCTTGTTACAATGGGTCAAACTGTATCCTTATTTAAGCAGTTTGTTACATTCCTTCCCCTCCCTAAATTAGTAAAATGTATATATAACATTCATGACACCAGAATCAGATACAATCGAATCAGGGGTTATACCATGGGGGAAGAACATACAAAAGAAACAAAAGTGTATTATGAATACCTTAAAAAATAGCAAGAAAGAAAAACTCTACTTGTGTCTCTGTCTTGGGGTTCATTTCGCTTATCATCTTATATGTTCATATGCCAGAGGGGGTGTGGCCAAAATGGAACCCTACTGCATTTTTGGTGGGAGTGTAAACTTGTTCAACTACGTTGGAAAGCAATATGGAGGTTCCTCAAAAGACTCCACATAGAACTCTCCTATGACCAGCAATCCCTTTTTTGGGCATTTACCCAAACCATCACAAACAAGGTCATACCAAAGTTACCTGGACAACCATGATTAAGGCAGCATTATTCTCATAGCTAAGATATGGAACCAAACCGGATGCCCCTCAGTAGATGAATGGATCAAGGAAATGCGGTATATATATACACGATGGAATTCTATGCCTCCATCAGAAAGAATGGCATTGCTCCATTTGTTAGGAAATGGAAAGACTTGGAAAAAAGTTTCACTAAATTAAGTAAGCCAGGCCCAAAGAAACGTAGGTCCCATGGCTTCCCTATTTACAATAATTAGTACATGTCTAGGACAAGCAAAAAAGGTCAAAAGCTATGTGGATCCTATATTTTCAATTCTAACTTTTATTTTGGGGAAAGTCAGTCCTGGGGCTTGAATTCTGGGCCTGGGTACTGGCTCTCAGCAATTCAGCCTAAGGCTAGTACTCTACTACCTTATCCACAGCGCCACTTCCAGCTTTTTCTGTTTATGTGGTGCTGAAGAATCGCACCTAGGCCTCATGCATGCTAGGCAAATATTCTACCACTAAGCTAAACTTCCTAGCCCCAATTCTAACTTTTTACATGTAGAAAAAAATATAAACTCCAACTAGATTGCTTTGGTAATATACTGCTAAAATATGTTTAGTATTTTATACTTGACCATATATTTTTGGCCTGGAAATTAGTGTTTAAATAACATATGTATAATTTTAAAGCCATGATATTTGTCATGCTGATAATTACTATAGGTCATTTGTGGATTCCTAATGAATGACATTCAGGAATGTGACTCAACATGGAGCTACACTAATTTGCAAATGGAATGAACTGGAAGGTCACAGAATTTTGAAGCTATGAAGAATTCCTTCACCTTTCCCAATGCCACTTTTACTTTACAGATAAATTTCAGGTGTAGCAAGGTCACTCAGAAAGCTTTAAAAAGAGAAGTAAAATTTTCACCATGGTAGCAAATCTAATAGGTTGAGATGTTCTGGCTCCTATATAGAGTTCTTCACCATGCCATGCCACCTCTCTGTGTAAAGAATAATTGATTGCATCTCAAGGGAATAGATTTCTGTAGAACAGACAGGACCCAAAGGAAAACCAGTGTGCTGATCGTATCTGTGTTTGGATAAGTAGCATTGGACTAAGAGATGGAGGACACCATAGATTGATATAGAAAAATGGATTTTTGCAATCATTAAGGGATGATCCAATGCAATGAGCTTGGTGCTAATTGCATTTTTCACTCTTTTGACTAGTAAATACAACTGAAGTACCCTGACACAGAGGTAATACCAGACACAAGAAAAGTTATCTAACTTTAGAGATACTTTATAATGAGACTTAATATTTCTACACCTGAATATGATACAAAGATAAGCATTTTAGTCCTGCAACAATTGTAGCAACAATTCCCCACTACCAATAATAGAGTTTATGTTTGTTTGAATATGACTAATTGGGCTAGTTGAGTCCATTTTTCTTGGTTGATTTTTCTCTTCAAAGTAATTATGTCAATTTTATATGCTGAGTCTATGATGACTCAGGGTGGCTGTGCTAGCTGCCAGTGGAAATGTTTTGTGTTCAACATTTTATGCTCATCTTCTTTGTATTAAATAAAGTGAAATTTTCAAGCTTCATTTTGATGTCAAATTCCTCATAAAATTAGGATTTCTTATTAGTTCCAAAACAATTTTCCTCTTGAAACATATCATTCTGAAAGTTAGAAATATAAGTCATAATTTCTCTCTCTTTATGTGTGTGCAGAAACACACACACACACACACACACACACAGAAGAGAAAGAATGGCAATATACTTCTGTGATCAACTGTCTTTAAACAATGTAAAATTAGTTCATGGGCAGTGAATGAGGAAGTAATACTTTTTAAAGAATATAGTTATGAAGCCAGGTACCAGTGGCTCACAACTATAATCTTAGCTACTCAGGAGGCTGAGATCTAAGGATCACAGTTCAAAGCCAGTCTGGGCAGGAAAGTCCCTGCAACTCTTATCTCCAGTTCACCACTGGAAAACTGGAAGTGGCACTGTGGCTCAAATGGTAGAACTCTTGCCTTGAGCTGAAGAGCTCAGGGACTGTGTCAAGTCCAGAGTACAAGTCCCACGACCAACAACAACAACAAAAAGAATATAATTATGAGATTTGAGGTACTGATACTTGTAAAACCAAAACTACAATTGTTTAAGTGTGTGATATGTGAGTGTGTATGTGTGTGTGTGTGTGTGTGTGTGTGTGTGTGTATGTGTGTGTGTGTGTATGTGTGGTGTGTACTAAGGCTTGAATTTTGGAACTCACTGCTGGTGCTCTGCCACATAAATCGTGTCTACTCCAGTTTTAGATTTTTTTTCTGGTTAACTGAAAAAGGAATCTTTCAGATTGGTCTAACAAGGACACTTTGAGTCAAATCTCAGCCTCCTGGGTAGCTAAGATTATACACATGGACCAGTAGCACCCAGCTTATTTAACATTTTTAATGAAATGACCCAAGATACCATCCATCTGTATAAAAATGGTGTGTTTTACTGTTTGCATTTTGACATTGAAGTTATACAAGAAAAATAGAAGAGACTAAGCTATATATTTCATTTTCCATAATGGCAAATATATTTATGCAAATCAATTGGCTTGTTCAAATATAAATTGTAGTCTAATCATTTATATTAATAAAGCAAAAAAGGTGTTATTTAGTCATTCTGTACTTTTTTCTTTTGTCCTGTTTTAGTATATTTTTGTTCTTTTTTAATAAAGTTGATATGTATCTATATACATACAGATTATATATATGAAAAGACAGTGCAATCTCTTTATCTCTTTTTTTAAGAATGCTATGAAAGATTATGTTTATATTAAATATAGTATTCTACTATATGCAGATTACAAGAGGACAGTTGGCTAATCTGAATAGATAGAATGCTTCTTATTCTATGATTTTTTTGTAATTTTTCTGAAGAAGAAAATGATTAAATTTTAGTTATATGTCAAACACCTATGACTGTATTCAGGTAATTGAAAGTCTCATTCATGAAAACTTTAGCCATTTATAACAAGTGAGTGCTTGGATAAAATACATGTGCTTCTTATGTCTCTGAAATTTGGGAATGCAATGGTGAGTGGTCAATTGATTTGGTGTCTGAAAAGTCCTTCTTACTGCCTTCTGACTGCTGTCTTTCTGAGTCTTCATGCCTGAGAAAGCTAACTTGAATCTCTTCTTCTTCTTAAAACAGTCCTGCTCTGATAATGAGAACTCAAACCCATGAGCTCATTTAAATAAAAATATTTCCCAAACTTTGTATCTCCAAATATGATTATTTTATGGATTACGGTTTTAAATATAGTTATGGTGGCAAAAATTTCAATCCAGAAAAACAATTTTCATTTAAGAATTTAAGTAGAATGGATAAACCAACTTAAATTATTATCTGTTATATGTATTCACTTTGTGAGATATATGATTACTAAAATTAGGAATGGCCATGAAATTTTGATATTGTGCCAAGTAGTACATCTGACTTCAAAATCAATTTGATTTCCACTCTATGTTCACTTAGAGGCCAAATAATGATGTCATCCTAACTTTTGTATTGTGTTAGAAATACAGTTGATATGTAGTTCATCTATAATACACTGTTTATTCACAAATGGTAATAGTGATTAACTGTAACTATTACATGAAAATGTAAATTTTGATTAAATGAACCAAAGCCAGCTCAAACACATAAAGTCTATCAGATTCCATCTCTAATTAATAAGCAAAAAGCCAGCCGGGCGCTGGTGGTTCATGCCTGTAATCCTAGCTCCTCAAGAGGCTGAGATCTGAGGATCACGGTTCAAAGCCAGTCCGGTCAGGAAAGTCCATGAGACTCTTATCTCCAATAAACCACTAGAAAACTGGAAGTGCTACTGTGGCTCAAGTGGTAGAGTGCTCGCCTTGAGCTGAAGAGCTTAAGGACAGCGCCCAGGCCCAGAGTTCAAGCCCCATGACCGACAAAAAAAAAAAAAGCCAGCATGGAAGTGTGTTTCAAGAAGTTGAGGATAAGACTTGCAAGTATGACACTCTGCATAGTTTTCATGGATGATAATAAATGGGATCAAGTCTGGTCCTACCTTGGACTAGCTCTCTGAGTAGATTAAAGCAGATGTTTTGATGCATTCCTGGGATAATGCAAGAGCAATAAGTATTATTTTACTGAGTAAATGTTCAGTGTGAGATAATACAGACCTACTGGGAAGTGTAGCTCTCTTCAGAGATAGAGACAATACAACTCTGTCTCACATTTGAACAGATAGAGATGTTTATCATTATCTGATAAATAGAATAGATGTACCTGACTGCTGACTGGCATGCAAAGGGCAGCTGGATGAAGTGAAAAACCTGGGCTGTCACCTTTTCGATATTTCTGCCTAAACTGCAGAACCCTTAATCATCTCTGGCTTCCATAGCAAATGCTACTCCTGGGCTCCCTGCATAGGCACCAATACCATTCAGCTGAAAAGTAATAGCATACAAACTCCATGATTTAAAGTGGTAGCACTTAGGAACTTGCAAAGAGCCTGAAAAGCAATAATCCATTTTTCAGAAGGGTATAAAACGTATACCTTATCTCTTAAACTGTTACAAAGGTATCATAGAATATTACCTAGCTGCTGACAAGATTCAACAACCCAAGGTAATGGCTAATGATGTTTACAAACTCCAGGTGTGAATATTCAGGGCCTGACCCTGAAGGAGGAAGACAAAATTTTGTTATATAAAGCCTTGATACAAAGACAAAATTTGTTATGTAGTGAAGAAGAACTACTCAGTACAGAGGTAGAAAACAGAAATAGCACAATTGAATCACAATGTAGAGGAAAGCACTAGCCAATAGAGCAACTGAGATCTGCATCAGGTCCTAGGAGATTTCCCTCTATAGCCATCAATCAGACATCACTGGAACCATGTAAACCACTTAGTCCTCAAATATCAGAATTGTTTAGAGGAAATAAAAGAGGAGGAATAAAATACCAAGGAAGCCAGCCAGGAGGATGGGGTAACATAGAAAAGCCTGAAGAAGAATGGCTATGCATATGTGCCCATCAGGAGCACTGGCTTTGCAAATTTGAAGGCATTTTGCTTCTTGTTCTCAGTACTTCCTTGGACTGACAGCTGTTTGTAAAAAAGAAGAAAAAGAAAAGAAAAAGAAACTCCACATTTGTCCCCTGGACTCCCTTAGCCTAACTCCTGAGTTCTAGCTGACACAGTGCCTGGCCAAACTTCCATTTGTGATCTCTCCCCTAATCCATCAGAGAGAACTGCTGAACACTCCTGACTAATTGCTGAATCTGAAAGCTGGCAGAAAAACAGCATCTTCTTTTGTACAGGTCGATTTGGAGGAGTGATGCTCCTTTCTAGAGAGTATCATCTCATGAAGAAGTATACTGTGGCCTCATCAGGCAGCAGAGATGTCTTGTTTCCAGGAAACACCACACTGCGAGGAATACCCTTTTCTCGTACTTTCTTCCTCCTCAGTGGTAGTAACATCGGTAGTCCATCATTGACAGAAGTTTCCTGTTTGCTAAGATGGCAGCTGGCTCAGCCTGCGCTGATCTGTGATTGAAGTACAAGTAAGGTGCACAGAAGTAGTTAACTAATAAAACTATTAGTATAGAGAAACAACGACCACAAAAATTCCCAAGGAAACACCAACAAAGAAGAGGATCTTAAACTTGACACTGGTCAAATTCTACGAAGAAAATTAGAAAAAGAATTCAGACAAATCTTCTGCATAATACAATACTTGTGATACACTTCATTAGGCAATAGGACAATCTGGGAGCAGAACTATATCTAACAGAAAAAGAAGGAAACATAATGCAAACTTGACTCAATTAAGGCTTAGAGAATATTTTGTTGTCTGCATTTGTAAAACTAGGAGCAGGCCTATAGGAACTATGACTCAGATGAAACATATAACTTGAATCTAGTTTTGGAGAGCAAAAATTCCAAAATACTCCACTTATATCTTATCTAATGATACTCCATTGCAGACAAAGAAGGCAGCCCTAACATGTTACCTGCACATCACATCACACACAAGACTGGAGAGTTTGAAGACCATTGAGCACAGACTTTTCCAGTGTACTGAAATTACAGAAATTCAGTGTTCTGTACATGTCAAAACATTCCATTTCTTGAACTGAGGCAGAGGCTTAATTGTTCTGGATTTGGATTTTGTGTTGCACTGTTTACCTTATTTTTTTTAAAAAGCAGAAAGTTGGACAAGTTTAATTAATCAAAGAAGCAGTTTAAACATTCATTTTTATGTCATTCTTTGAGTATTACTTTGAGTATTACATTTATAGGCAAAATGTGGAATTACTATAATATAAAACAGAATCCTTAAATCAAGAGGATATCTTAGGAGAACTAAGATTTATGCATACCCAAAGTCATGGAAGTGAACATATCTCAGCTTTAATGTTTGAATTAGTGCTGTAGCTTAAGTTGTAAATTCACTAAAATCTCACTGAAATAGAAATTGGATTCCCTGTGTGATCTAATTAATAAATGAGTGCATTGAATTTTTTGAGTTGAGTTGAAAATGAGAGTCATGGTTTGTAATGAAGGAAATAGACATAATTAAGTACTTTACATTTTGCTAATTTGTGTAATTAATAATCATTGTAATAAAAAATAAATCTCATATTCTTTAGGATAAGCATTTTTCGAAGTATTTCTCTAGATAAAGAATGTATTATACCCATGTTTAACATTTATTTTGGAAATGAATACATAATAATGAGCTGATATACATGAAGAGTATTAAATTCTGAAGTTATGAACGTTTCATACATTTCATTCTAGATATATGGACTGAGGAAGGGAGAAGGTTTAGTTGTGTCTTCTCTGGAAGCCCACAGAATAGGTCAGTGTGCATGGGCACCTTCTCAAGACGGGCTTTGCTATATCTCTCTCAGATAAAGGGAGCAACACCAGGTCTTTGTTCTCCAAAATTTGCCTTCCACCCTGGAGCAGTAACTGTCTTAGCAAATCCTACGCTCGGCAAAGGTTTGTAGAAAATATGGGATTACCCTACAAGTAGAATTGCCAGGGTCTCTGGATTATTTTCTTATTGCATCCCTGTAAAGCTTATGATATGTTGTTGTTGTTGTTGTTTACCTTTTTGCTTTAGTATTCCTGCATGATTTTCACTTGTCTTGCCCCTGCTTTTGAAATTCCTGATGTACCTTTATCTTTCTATAATTAGAATATAGACCACACTTGGTAATCTAACTTTTCTCATACTTAGAACTGAATAGAGAATGCTTCTAAGTGACCATTTTCTCCTGGCACCTATTATGGTCTTCTCTTAAATTTCTTCTTAAAGTACATTTGCAAACATATGATATCTATATGAAATTTGACATTCTAAATGTATCAGATAACAAGTGTACTTCTGCATTCTTTTTGATACCTAATTCGAACCATATTAGAAATACTCAAATTGAAATGTGGAAAATGATAATGCTTATTAGATTTACATTATGGAGACTTAAAGGCTTACACTAACATTCAATAGGTGAAAATTTTCAACAGTGAAAATGAAGAATGTAGGCGTGCCACTGTAGTTAACTCATTGCAAAGACTTTCCAGCTTAAGAAATGGGAAAATGATTATATTGATAAAAAAACAAAATAATGATTTTACTAGCAAATCAAATGTAATAAAAAGGTAACAAATAAATGGGATGTTCAGAATATTGAAATTAATCTTCTTTAAATGTGTCTGGCAATGGTTAGGGTGAAGTACCTCAGTGGCACAGACTATGTCTACATGTCTGATGCTCTGATCAGGCTAGCATTTACTTAATAGAAAAATTGAAACTGGACTAGGATGTAGCTCAGTGGCAAAGCGCTTGCCTAGCAAGTGCAACATCCACGGTTTGTCCCCAGTACCCAAAAAGAAATGACAAAAAATACAGTCAAAAAACAAACAAAAAAATTGAAGCAAAGCACTGAGTAAACTGCCATCTCTATTACTTTTCGAAGATAAATAAGTGGAACAAACATAAATAAAAATACAGTTCTAAAAATAACTCCCCTCAGAGATACTTGTCAAAAAATAAGAGATGTCTTATTTTTTTCAACTAAATTTTAAAGATTCTCTTATTACTTTATCATATATCTATTATTTGCATTTCTACCATATTCCATTAAAAATGTCAACATTAGCTAACTGTGGTATCAGAAGACCTACTCATCTCCAATTTTTGTAAATATGGTTGGAATACAGTTATGCTTATTAGGCTACATGAATGCTCTCAAGATACAGCTGCAAAGCTGAATAAAAGCTACAAATAGTATAAGTTTTAATAACTCACAGAAGTTTACTCATCTTGTTCTAGGTAATAATTGATCATAAAGAGAAAGAATCTCAGAGAGATACTTGTATATGTGTGTGTAACTGCATGTCTTCATGATTTTTAAGTTTTAATTAATTTCAAATTTTAAATAAATACATTGTTGGAAAGTCAATAGTAGGAATTCTAGTTTCTTCTAGAACAGTACTAATCTAACTAAAGCTATTTTATCCAAAGATTATAACTAAATATGTTTGTCTTTGCCTTGGAATTCTTTAGGGAACATTGAGAAGTTGGTAACAGTTTAGAATTGTTTGAGGAAAAAATAGAGAATGGGTTCTTGGAAAAATTAATTGTTAATTATTACAAATGTTCCTCATAATAATTCACAATAAACCTGAGTAATATTGAGAGTGAAAAATCACTAAGGTAATAAAAATTAAAACTGCTTGGTATTATTTAACTTGGTATTATTTGCCAAACTCCTTTTAAAAAATAAATAAATTCTTGTATTAAAATATCTTAAAAAGCAGAACGTTATGCATTATTTATAGTTTTATTACTTTCAATAATAATTACCTTTATGAAGGCACTATTCCAAATTACAGTATCTTGCTTCCAGAATTGTTCTTGCTCTCTTCTTTAGTTTCCTATTTCTACTCAATCTAAGATAACATTCTTGGAATTTTTCTAGTGTATGGCAATTGATATTTTAATTGAATCTGGCCAGTAATTTTCTTAATTTTTTTATTGTTCTCAGATACTTCTTTCCCATTTAGGAGGTAGTGCAGAACTTATTTTGTTATCTAGAATTACAGAAAACAGATCCGGCCCCAACTTCAAATCCTTTTGTAGGACCTTCTTGCTGAATTTGTTAGTATCCATTGGCTGCTGTAAGCTTCTCAAGCATTTGAGACATTCTCTTGATTAACTCTGCCCTTTCTGAATAGCAGGAGATACTCTGAGCCATGGAGCTGCCAATGTGTTTTTCTTTTTTTCTTATCCCATTATGTTTAAAGATTTGAGGAAAAAAGTCTAATTTATTCCATGTGTTCTTTTAGAGATTTTGATTTTGCTACACTAGTTACACTGTTGGTTTTAATTTGAGGTAAGGACAGATTCGACATTTAAGGCTATTTCATCATGTATTTTCTCAAAATATTTAGAGGAAATCTAAGTATTTTTGTAGGAAACTCTTTTTCAGCCATGTACACTGCTTCTCTATTTATAGTAAGAAGCTAATGAAAATACTTAAGAACCTGCATTCAATAATGCATTTCAATGAAATGAATTTCACTTTTGATTAGCTTTAGGGTAATATCAATTTATTTATTTAACAGAGAATAATCCAGAAGAACTGTGATATGAATTAGGGTAAATAGATAATTGTGAATTGAGTTTTCCTCTTTGTATTGCATAAATATAAGATAATAAAGAAGAGAATGCTTTCAGGTAATTGACATAAGCCAGTATTAAGTGACACAATTGCAAACTAAGATAATATCACCCAGAGATATTTAAGGTATGTGTCTGTTTATTTACAAAAATACTCAGTAAAAACACATTAAGTCTTTCTTTTGTTGTAGGTCCTAACAAAGGAATTGTGTTAGTATGTCTGTCAATATCAGTATCTACCATTTTCTTAGAATTACATATACACATATACATACATATAGGCATAGTTGAAGAGATAGTTATTATTTTAATATTATAATAACTATAAATATTATAACTATTTTATATATGAGCAGATATCACTAGATCTCTCACTATATAGCTACATGTATAAACATATTTACCTATGTGTATATATATATATATATACACATATATATATATGTAAGCAAACCTTTTGTTTATGTATGTAAGACTGGGTTTGTCTATATGCTTGAATCTTTTATGAAACATTCTTTTATCTTGAAGATTTACTATTCACAGTCCAATAGATATGTAGTATTATTCATAATTTGAATAGGGGTTTAACAACTCAGTAGACTTAATTAGATGGAAAATGTAGCAACACTTGAAAATAGTCTTCCTAGAACTTGTAAGAAAATGAAAGCAAAAAAATCCATATTTCTAAGACTCATCAACATATTGGGATAAGAGGTACAACAATCACATGAAATTCTGGAGATGCAGCATATAAAGATAATCACTACTTATATCAACATATTTGAAATCAACTACTTCCAACTGGCTAGTGCCAATTACTGGTAAAATCATTTCTGAGATTCTGGGTTGACTAATGAAAGTCATAGACTTGAGGAAAGATCTCAGATTTATAAAAGTTTTCTTTTTTAACTGCACTCAGATATCAATATAAAATGTTAATATAGAACACTTCTTATCTGAGAGAGGGTGGAGAAACTTTTATATAGTTTGAAATCCCACACAGGAAGCAAGACTCTATCCTGGAAATAACCAGGAAATCAGGGTTAGAAGACTGGGCCAGAAACAGAACAACTGTCTAGAAACAAAAACCCTGAGTTCAAACCCCAGTAGTGTCAAGGGAAAAAGAAAACTATATATTTTTCCATCCTCTCTTTTTGTCTCACATAGTCCCCCGCCCCAGACACAGCACACATATTAAGGAATTCAATTCTGAATACAAGAACCACACCGATAAAAGCTTCATTTATAGCTATTTACATATTCTCTTGCTGATAGTGAATGTCATTATGGAGGTAATTTACATTACACATTTTAAAAAGAAAATAGTCTATTAAAGTTATCCATAAGGGGAAAAATAGCATAAAGAAAGAAATATTTACCTATAGCATACAGAGAAAGAAGGAAAGAAAGAAAGAAAGAAAGAAAGGAAGGAAGGAAGGAAGGAAGGAAGGAAGGAAGGAAGGAAGGAAGGAAGGAAGGAAGGAAGGAAGGAAAGAAGGAAAGAAGGAAAGAAGGAAGGTAGGAAGAAAGGAAGGAAGGAATAAATATGATAGAGTGAGGGAGAGAGAGGTTTTTTAATATATTATTTTTATTGTAAAGATACTGTACAGAGGGGTTACAGTTACATGAGCAAGCTACCTCACATAATTATAGATTCTGAAACTTTTGAAATTTGGAGGGTAAGTCAAAGGAAGACTAGAAATTATAAAAAGAGCTCATGTTCTAACACTAAGTCTGAAGGAAGTCTGAGGGAGCATTTCCTCCTGGTTTGGATCACAATCTTATCCTTTTCCAAAATTTGTTCTGTTGTGTTTCTTCAAAGCCTTCAACTGGTTGTAAGAAAACTTATTCATATAGGACTAGGGGACGGTTTATTTTGCTAATAGTCTACTGATTTATATGTGAACCATGTTTAGAAATGAATGGTGTTTAACAGCTGGGCATTATTACCAAAACATGTTGGCATTAAAAATATTAAGCAGCACTGTGGGAAATACATCTGAAGCCTTTGAATGTTAATTTTAGTATCTACATTTTTGAGTTTATATAGCTGGATTTAGCTTCTTATATGTTTTTATAAAAATAGTATCAAATCTTTGTGTTAGAGTGAAAGTTAAATGAAATTTTTGGCTAAAACTCATAACCAGAGAATATAAATAATCATATTTGAAAGTATTCTGTTACTACCTGTGCAAGAATGTATTTGAGCCTCTATCCTTCTGCAGTTAAATTTTATTTGGAAATATAGTTTCCAACAATAGCAATTCTTGTTATTCCTAAATGAATAATAAGGAAATGCTTCACTAAGATCAACATTTTCAAACGATGTTGAAAATTCAAGGCTTTTGGTGCTATTTTGTATAACATAAAACTGATTCAATTGCTATAATACAATACTCCAGTGAGGTGTACTAAAAAGAATTATTTATAAAACACAAACAAATAATTTTCATACATATCCAACATTTTATTAGGATTATTTTCTTTAAAATTTTGTACTTTATAAGTTCAGATCCAATTAAAAAAAGGTCATGTGAAAATATGAGAGAACAAACGCTGGAAATCTCAAAGGATTAGAAGCCCATCTATCAGTTTGTCTTCCCTTTCATTCTTAATTGATATTCTGTGTGTTCTTTCTTTTATTATATTTTTTGAAATAACAATCATGTTATTGTGATGACATAGGTGTTTTTCATTACATACAATAAGTTTTTAATTAACTGACTTCTCTGTTGTACTGATTTTAAAGGAGGCACAGATATTGGCTCTATAAAGGGAATCACAGAAACAGCAGAACCAAGGATGAACTAATACAACAATGATACTCACTAGACACTATGTTGGAAATGAACTTTACAACTTGCAGTGAGGGGTATGGGGAGAGGAAAGCTGGAGAAAATAAGGGAGAAGGTAACAGTGTTCCAAAAAGAAATGTACTTGCTACCTTACTTATGTAACTGTAACCCCCCCCGTTCAACTTTACAATAAATAACAATGATAAAAAAAGATAAAAGTATTCTCAAATCCATAAAAATTGCTCTCAATAAGACCTTACTCCTCATTAAGTAAATAAAATATAGAGAATAAAATTACTTATAAGAAAAAAATCTGTTTACTGCTATATGTCCGTGCATGATATGCAGGCATAGATCTACCTATGCACACGTATATTTAGATAAAGAATATTTTAACATTTTACTATATGATATAAAATTTAGAGTCATAGAGAGGCTAAATTAAAAGTCTCTTCATACAATTTTATGCATATGAATGCATTGTAGATTTATGAGTACTGAAATATATTAGGTAAATTTTATCTTCTGAAACATTTAATTTGATTTAATATATACCTGCCATTTAAAATAACTATCAGATTTATAAATAAATAAAAAGTATTAATTTATTAAAAATTAAAGTGTTAAATGTAGTATGTGTAATGATGTTTTAAAAAGTAATAGTTAACAATAGCAATGATATTTTCATTTTTATCATTGTTTCTATTTATATGACACTCAAGATGATTTGACTATGATATGAAAACAAAGTTAACTTTTAGAGTCTCCTCTCCTACGCTTATTTATTAGAGATAGTTGAGATTCAATTTTTGGAAAGTTTGCCCTTGCTTTGTAAGAGGCAGGTGTAGGTAAAGGACATATTGTTCTGCATCAAATATTTAAGTCCCAACTGTCATCTAGCTTACAGGAGCCACTGATGCAACAATCATTTTTAAGGAGGCTTTGAAGACCTTTGACATGTGTGCAACTCATCAGGTTTCACTGAGACCTAAGGCCTTCAACCTCTATTTTTTTTACCCAAGGACTCATCTGACATAACAAATTGACAGTACTGTTAGAGATCAACCTGACTTTCCAACACACGCACCCAGATGTGCAAAGCAGTTAACCTTGATGGGACTATCACAGATACACCTACACCAGTAATAGATTCTGGTACCCCCAGCATTATGCCTCAGGCAGACAGTTCTATGATGCATTTCATAAGGTTTCTGGAAAGGTCACAGTTAAAATTTAACACTAGCCAACCATAAACAGTGACCAATTTGATAAGTCATCTTGTTTTTCTTGCATTCTCTGTCCTCTACTCGTGTTTTCTGGGATGACCTAACAAACAAACTCCATGTAAAACAAACATTTCTTTTACTCTGATGTTTCTGGACTGAGACTGATTCCAGAAATACTTAGGCAAATAGAGAATACTGAGCTAGGCCACGAAAATAATAAAACACATATAGAATAAAGAGAATTCTGTGGATTCCAACAGTTACTAAATGTGCTAAATCTATTTTTAAATCTAGAATTCACCAAACTTATTTGACTACAAACATGTTTTTCACAAAATATCTATTGTCATTCTGATACTAAACCTATATTTACAGCAGAATATGATGTTCTCCCATCATCTCAGTACATTTTTATTTTATAAAGTTGTGGGAAATTCTATCCATCATCTTACTGTTTGACATTATCTAAATTGAAAACCACGAGACTTCCTTGAGTCAGCAAAATTTAACTCAATATAGCTCAAAGACTTACAACTATAATCTAAAGATCTTCAACAACTTTTTTTCTTTTTTACTTATGACTACCTTCTTCAATAACAATGCAGGGGTAATATATTGAATAATTACATAATTGATTATTACATGCAAAGTCATGTGGAGAAATTTTATAGAATCACATAATTTAAATCACACACAGGGTCTGATGGAAAGAGCAAAGTCCCTATGCCCGTAGACGGGTTCTGGAGCTGCAGCAAGCAACATAGGGGAAGAACTTGCAACGTCACCTAGTTTACAGAGTGTTTTGAAAGCATGTCCAACACACTGTGCAACCAATCTGAAAGAGCTTCTAAGAGCTAGAGCTGAAAACATGCACACAATAAAATGATGTGGATTGGAATTTAACATGGGTTACAATAGAAATTATATTGAATCCATGTTGTTCTTATATAAGAATTCCATATGAAAGACTTAATGACTGGGCTGTATCTCTCACAAAATTTTCAGAAATTCAGATGTATCTCTATGTGGATCTTTAAGGAGACAGAACAGCTAATGTAAGGATGTTAGGGTTTACCCTAATCCATCTTCCTAGTGTTCTTAGTAAAAGGGAGAAGTGAGGTGCAGAAAGGTCAACATAGGGACAAGGAAGTAGACTTATTGCAGTTTGGTCTTGGACTTCTAGTCTCCAAAACTTAGGGAAAATTATTTTTAATTTTGAATTATTTGTAAAGATACTGTACAGTTACAGTTACATGAGTAAGGTAATGAGTGCATTTCCTATCAAGCAGCTACCTCATCTACCCTATAGTACTTTGTCATGTCACCTCTGAAAAACTGAGAGAGAGAGAGAGATGCAACCTTAAAACTTAGAGTGATGAAATTAAAAGAAGAAAAAAATTCAGATCACCACAATGAAACAGAAGACACAAAGATCCGAATCTCTCCTAGAACCTAAAGATGAAGCATAAACCAACTATAACTTAATTTCATCTCAGCAATAATGATTTTGGGCTTCTGGAAAGAATAAATATCCATTTTTAAGGAGCCCATGTTTTGATAATTTGACAGATATAGCAGCCACAAGAAAATCTTATATGAAAACAGAGAATGTTGTCAAAGTAACTCCAGTAAGTTATGGGAGATTCTTCTCTATGGAGAATTGCTTTCCTGTTCAAAGCCTGTCAAGAAAACTGTCTCTAGCACTTCAAACCTTGGGAGAGCACTTCCACTGCAGAATGGAAAGATCCTGAGTTCTAAGATGAAAGCTTAAATGTAACTCATTCCTGAGCCATGGAACAGAGGAGAGGGCGCTACCCCAAGATTAATGGGGAAAAGGGAAGCAAACATGTTTTCCATGAACTGAAAGTGGAACAAGGAGAGAAATCTACCTAGCATTACTCATATGTTAAGGTGAGACCTAAAACATGTAAACACCTGCATGATCATACCCACAGATATTATATTAAATGTATATAACATATGTATATGCATATGTATATGTATATATATATACACACATTATAAAGACAACATGTTAAATACTACCTAGAAATTTGGGAGGGAAGGAAAAGAGAATGTTAGAAAATGAAATACTGAAATACATTGCATCTGTGAATGAAGCTAACAAAAAAAACCTGGAAATTCTTCAATAATAGGAGTACAAGTGTTGGGAAAAGTGGGAGTAGGTGAGAAGTCAAATTAAAGTACTGTTAGACAGACATAGATATATAGATAAAGATACAGTTAGAGATATAGGTATAGTTGAAATATCACATGGGAAACCTTTTTGAGCCCTTAAAATATGAAATAAAGAATAAAGATTTGTTTCTTTGGGCCTGGCTTACTTCACTATGAAGGCATAGAATTCCAATGTGTGTGTGTGTGTGTGTGTGTGTGTGTGTGTGTGTGTGTGTGTGTGTGTGTGTGTTTGTGTGTGTGTGTGTGTGTGTGTGTGCGTGTATACCACATTTTCTTGATCCATTCATCTACTGAGGGGCATCTGGGTTGGTTCTATATTTTAGCTATGGTAAATAATGCTGCAATAAGCATAGTGTGCTGGTAGCTTTAGTATGGTCTTGTTTGTGATCATTTGGGTAAATGCCAAAAGTGGGATTGCTGGGTCATAGGGGATCTCCATGTGGAGAAACATAGGCCCAAAGAAACATAGATCCTATGGTTTCCCTTACTTGCAATAACTAGTCTATGTCTGGGACAAGCAGAAAATGTCAAAAGTTATGTATATATGACCAGGTAAGATGATGTTAACTCCAAGATAGGGACACAAGTAGTTTTTTTCTTTCTTGCTATTGTTCCTAAGGTGTTAATAATGTGATTTTTTTTTGTTTCTTTGTATGTTCCTCTCCCCCCCCCCATAACCTCTGTTTTCACTGTATTTGATATTGGTACCCTTCAGCTTGGGGAGGAGAAGGGAAAAAAACAAAATGCTTAAATAGGGAAACAGGTTGACTCATTGTAACAATGAGATGTACAAGTCATTATGTCGAAAAACGAACTTTACAACTTTGGCTGGTGGGGGTGGGGGGATGGGAAGGGGAAACAAAGGAGGAGGCAATAATACTTGATGAGAAAGGTACTCATTATCTTGCCCATGTAATTGTAACCCCTCGATATGGTATTTTCACAATAAAAAAGCTAAAAATAAATAAATATGAAAGATCTTACCTATGGGAATTTGATTACAGAAACTGAAAAAAACAAGAATCAAGGTAAAATAGGTCCTTTTTAGGTGTGGGATCTAGAGGTAGTGTGGAAGCTAGAGAGGGTGAAATTTGGCAAATCAAAAATCACCAAAATACTTCATGTACATATGTAAAAATGCAATAATGAAGCTTGCTGAGATTATTTGGGGAAAGAGGGTGAGGGACAGTGATGGAGGGGACCAATCTGATTAATATCAAAATGGAAAAAACTCCTTTTCACAACTAATAGATGCTGACAAAGTGTGTGTGTGTGGGGGGAATATGTTACTACGTTTGTATTGTTCTGTTGTAATAGGGACAATAGTAAAGTAAAAAGTGAAATATAGAGAACAGTAAAGTTTTCTTTTATGTTACTGGATTTAGGAAAGAGATATCATGTTCTTAAGAATGTATACAACTTGAGGGTGAGGCCAGGAGGGAAAAACTGGAAAAGAGTGAATGAAGGGGACATTAGAAATACTCTTTTTCTGACATATATCTGTCACTCCTCTGTACCTCAAATTTATAGTAACAAAAAAGAATGCATTTCTTCTATGAACAAGTAAATATGCTCCCTTTCTTCCAAACTCCTTTCCACATCTTTATGGAAGAAGTGAATAATGATGAGTTGTTTATAATTCTAGTGACTATAGTTCTCAATCTATAACTACTATATGTATAACTGCCAAACATGCTTTTAGCTTCTATTTTCTGGTGATAGAAAATTGTAATTTTTCTCCCAAGACTGTATCTAATATTCAATGATAACAGAAGTGAGAAATTGGCAAGACGTGCAACACCTAGTTCTATCTTGCCTGATTTGTATGTGATTCTTTGAAATATCCACTAATCCTGGGAGACTAGGTTAGAATTACCTGGGCAGCTATACCATGCTTCATTGTTCTCTTGTACATATAGACGAATTCTCTTGCTGTTTTGGGTGCACAGACATAATTCTACTGCTCTCCTATCATCAGTGGAAGGCAAAGGGAATTATTAGACATTACTACCTGTCTGGTAGAGTTGGGAAACTTTTCTTCAGGGTCATTATGAGGAATGAAAAATCATTGCTTGCTTCCTTTCTTCCTGGAAGTCCTCTTGCTTTGAAATTACCCATTAAAGCAATGGGAACAATTAGGGAAAAATATTTTCTCTTCTCACATACTCCAAACAAATTTGGCAACTAAATTCTCTGCTGAGTCCCATTCCAGGAAGTAGCTCTTTTTCTTTTTTTTTTTCTTTTTTTTTTTAATTGTATGTTATTTTATTTGAGAACATACTGTACAGAGGGGCTACAATTACATGGGCAGGATAATGCATACATTTCTTACCAAGCATTGCAGCCTCCTCCTTTGTTTACCCTTCACTTCCCTTCCCCGCCTCCCCCCTCCCCCCACCCAATTTTACCCCCCTCCCCCCCCCCCACACCGACATTGTAAAGCTGGTTTTGACATGACATTTTGTACTTCTCATTGTTGCAACAGGTCCACCTGAATCCTTAAACGACTTGTTTGTCCCCATCTCCTCCACATGTTATACTGACATCAAATATAGTGAAAGCGGGGGTTACACTGTGGGGGAGGGACATACAAAGCAACAAAGAAATAATCTTATAAATGCATTAGAAACACATGCATGAAAGAAACGAAAACATTAAAATACATATTTAAGGGTTCATTTTCCTAACATCACATTATCTGACCTTTTCCGCTTGACTCATACCTATACTAGATATTGCAAATAAGGGAAACCATGGGACCTATGCTTCTTTGGGCCTGGCTTACTTCACTTAATATAATTTTTTCCAAACCTTTCCATTTCCTAACAAATGGGGAAATGTCATTCTTTCTGATGGAGGCATAGAATTCCATTGTGTATATATACCACATTTTCTTGATCCATTCATCTACTGAGGGGCATCTGGGTTGGTTCCATGTCTTAGCTATGGTAAATAATGCTGCAATAAACATAGTTGTGCTGGTAGCTTTAGTGTGGTCTTGTTTGTAAACATTTGGGTAAATGCCCAAAAGTGGGATTGCTGGATCATAGGGGAGATCTATGTGAAGTCTTTTGAGGAACCTCCATACTGCTTTCCAAAGTGGTTGAACAAGTTTACATTCCCACCAACAATGAAGTAAGGTTCCTTTCTGTCCACATCCCCTCCAGCATCTGTTGTTGTTAGAGTTCTTGATTTTTGCTCTTCTAACTGGAGTGAGGTGATATCTCAATGTTGTTTTGATTTGCATTTCTTTTATGGCTAGGGATGTTGAACATTTCTTCATGTGTCTATTGGCCATCCTTCTTTCTTCTTCAGAGAAGCTTCTCTTTAAGTCTTTCGCCCACTTATTTATTGGGCAGTTGTTTCTTTGAGGATTTGTTGTTGGGTGGTTTAATTTTTGGAGTTCCAAGTATATTTTAGATATGAGACCCTTGTCCGTTGTATGGCTAGTAAAGATCTTCTCCCAATCGGTGGGCTTTCTATTGATCTTGCCAGCTATGTCATTTGCCCTGCAGAAGCTCTGCAATCTTATGCAATCCCATTTGTCCAACCTTTCTTTGATTTGTTGTGCTTCCGGGTCTCTATTCAGAAAATTTCGACCTGAGCCAAGGAGACCTAGGGTTTCTCCTATTCCATCCTGTAATGTTTTCAGAGTGTCTGCTTTGAGTTCAAGGTCTTTGATCCATTTGGAGTTGATTCTGGTGCAGGGTGATATATAAGGATCTAGCTTTAGTTTTCTACATGTAGTTAACCAATTTTGCCAGCACCATTTACTGAAGAGGCTGTCTTTCTTCCATTCTATTGTTTTAGCTTCCTTATCGAAGATTAGATGGCTATAGGTCTGTAGGTTCATTTCTGGGTTTTCAATTCTATTCCATTGGTCCTGAGGTCTGTTCTTATGCCAATACCAAGCTGTTTTGATTACTATGGCTTTATAGTAGAGTTTGAAATTTGGTATTGATATTCCTCCAGCAGTGTTCTTTCCGTTGAGGAGCGTTTTTGCTATTCGGGGTCTTTTATTGTTCCATATGAATTTTTGGATTGCCTCCTCTATTTCCTTGAAGAATGAGGGTGGAATTTTGATAGGTATTGCGTTGAATTTGTAGATAGCCTTGGGAAGTATTGCCATTTTCACGATGTTAATCTTGCCAATCCAGGAGCATGGGAGGTTTTGCCATTTTTTAAGTTCTGTGTTGATTTCCTTTTTCAAGATTTTAAAGTTTTCATCATAGAGGTCCTTCACTTCTTTGGTTAAGTTAATTCCTAGGTATTTTATTTTTTGTGGGGCTATTACAAATGGAGTTGCTTTCCTAATTTCAGCCACACTTTTCTCATTGTTGGCATATAGAAAAGCCATTGATTTTTGGGGGTTAATTTTATAACCTGCTACTTTGCCAAAGTTTTGAATCAGCTTGGGTAATTTGGGAGTGGAGTCTATGGGATTCTTTAAATACAAGATCATGTCATCTGCAAAGAGGGAGAGTTTTATTTCTTCTTTCCCTATTTGGATCCCCTTTATGTCTGCATCTTGTCTTATTGCTGTAGCTAGGCATTCTAATACTAGATTGAAGAGAAGTGGAGAGAGTGGGCATCCTTGTCTTGTTCCTGAGTTAAGAGGAAATGGCTTTAGTTTTTCACCATTGAGTATAATGCTGGCTGTAGGTTTGTCATATACAGCCTTTATTGTATTGAGGAATGTTCCATGGATTCCTAATTTTTCCAGAACCTTCATCATAAAGGGGTGTTGGATCTTGTCAAATGCTTTTTCTGCATCTATTGAGATGACCATGTGGTTCTTCTTCTTGCTCCTGTTGATGTGATGAATAATATTAATTGATTTGGGTATATTGAACCAGCTTTGCATCCCTGAAATGAATCCTGTTCGATCATGGTGTATGATTTTTTGGATGAATTGTTGAAGTCGATTGGCCAAAATTTTGTTGAGAAGTTTTGCATCAATGTTCATCAAAGAAATGGGTCTATAGTTCTCTTTCTTTGATGAGTCCCTGCCTGGTTTTGGGATGAGGGTTATGATGGCTTCATAGAATGTGTTCGGTAGTGAGCTTTCTCTTTCAATTTCATTGAAGAGTTGGAGGAGTATTGGTGTGAGCTCTGCTCTGAAGGCCTTATAAAATTCCGCTGTAAAACCATCTGGTCCTGGACTTTTCTTAGCTGGGAGGTCTCTTATTGCTGTTTCTGTTTCAATGCTTGATATGGGCCTGTTAAGCTGGTTTAACTCATCTTGGTTTAGTTTTGGCATGTCAATATTTGCTAGGAAAAGGTCCATTTCTGTCAAGTTCTCAAACTTATTAGCATAAAGTTTTGAGAAGTATTCCCTTATAATGTTCTGAATCTTGGTTGTTTCCGTGGTGATGTTTCCATTCTCATCTCTGAGTTTATTAATTTGGGTGTGTTCTCTCCTTTTTCTGATAAGGTTTGCTAAGGGTCTGTCAATTTTGTTAAGTTTTTCGAAGAACCAACTCTTTGTTTTGTTGATTCTTTCTATAGTTTTTTTGGATTCTAATTCATTTAATTCTGATTTAATTTTGATTATTTCTTTCCGTCTACTGGATTGGGGTTTATCTTGCTGCTCTTTTTCAAGGAGGTTTAGATGTGTCATTAAATTGCTAGTTTCCGATCTCTCCAATTTGTTGATGTAGGAGCTCAGAGCTATAAACTTGCCTCTGAGTACTGCCTTTGCTGTGTCCCAGAGGAGCTGGTAATTTGTGTGTTCATTTTTGTTGAATAGCATGAACATTTGAATTTCCTTTCTAATCTCTTCCATGACTCACTCATGATTCAGCAGTGTGTTGTTCAGCCTCCATGTGATACCGGACTTTCTTTGGTGGCTTTTGGTGTTGAGTTCTAATTTTATTCCCTTGTGGTCAGAGAGAATGCAAGGTATAACTTCAATGTTTCTGAATTTAGACAAGTTTGCTTTGTGGCCTAAAATGTGGTCTATTTTAGAAAACGTTCCATGTGCTGCTGAGAAGAACGTGTATTCTGATGCTGCTGGGTGAAATGTTTGGTAACTGTCTGTTAAGTCTAGTTGATCTATGCAGCTGTTTAGATCTGCGGTTTCTCTGTTGAGTTTTTGCCGAGTTGATCTATCTAGTGGGGAGAGTGGTGTGTTAAAATCCCCAACAATTAATGTCTTTGGATCTATATGGGATTTGAGGGAAAGTAGTGTTTCTTTGATAAATTTGGGTGCTCCATTGTTTGGCGAATAGATATTTAGAATTTTAATATCCTCCTGGAGGAGAGATCCTTTAATTAGTATGTAGCGACCTTCTTTATCTCTTCTCACGAATTTTAATTTGAAGTCTATTTTATCTGATATTAGGATTGCAACTCCCGCCTGTTTATGAGGGCCGTTTGCTTGGTAGATTTTGTTCCAGCCTTTAACCTTGAAAATATGTTTGTTTTTATGGGCAAGATGTGACTCCTGCAGGCAGCAGATAGAAGGGTCTTGTTTTTTAATCCAATTAGACAGTCTATGTCACTTAATTGGAGAGTTCAATCCGTTAACGTTAAGAGATAGGACTGAGAGGTATTTGGGAGTTCCTGCCATGTTATCCACCTTCTTGGGGGCTGCAAAAACTGGGTTCTTCCTAAGGTTCTTGGATTCTCAGTTTGGGTGCAGTTTCTTGGCCTTTGTTGTGTTCTTGTTGGTTTTCTATGTGTAGGACATCTTTAAGAATCTTTTGTAGGGCTGGTTTGGTGGAGATGTATTGTTTCAATTTTTCTTTGCTATGGAAGGTTTTTATTTGGCCTTCAGTTATGAAGGAGAGTTTAGCTGGGTGCACTATTCTTGGTTGATAGTTGTTTGTTTTTAGGGCATGGCATACGTCATTCCAGGCTCTTCTTGCTTTGATTGTCTCTGCTGAGAAATCTGAGGTAATTCTAATTAGTTTCCCTTTATAGGTGATTAACCTTTTCTCCTTGACAGCTTTAAGGATCTTTTCCTTGGTCTGGGTTGATCCTGTGTGGATTATAATGTGACAGGGGATGTCCTATTCTGGTCTGGTCTATTTGGGGTTCTAAAAGCTTCTTGTATCTGAAAAGGCCTATCTTTTTGTATGTTTGGGAAGGTCTCTGCTAGGATCCTGTTAAACAAATTTCCTAGACCATTAACTTCTGTTTCTAGGTGCTCCTCTACACCCATTATCCTTAGATTGGGCCTTCTGATGGTGTCTTCCAGGTGTTGGATAGACCTATCATATTTCTTGGACTTGTCTTGGATGGTTGTATGTTCTTTCTCTATAATATCTAGGCTGTCTTCAATCCCTGAGATTCGATCTTCTGCATGGTCTAACCTGCTGTCAAGACTCTCTACTTTGTTTTTTATCTCTTTTCCTTCTAATTGGTCAGCTTTGATGGCTTCAAGTTCTTTGTTGAAGCTCTGTTTTAGGTCTTGTATGAATTTCTTTACTTCCTTAATTTGGTGTTCAGTGTTTGTTCTCAAATCACTTAGTTGATTGGTAATGGTTTCTTTGGACTGCCATTCCTTCTGTTGGGTTCCATTCAGCATTCCCTTTGTGGTCTCCCTGACTTCCTTCAGCTCTTTGTTAATGGATTCCATGAATGCCTTTAGTGATCTTTGTGTATTCTCTACCTGGTCTCTCAATTCCTGAATTACTCTTTGATTAGCTTCCTTCCGTTTGTGGGATTCCTGCAGTTCTCTTTGAGTGTTCTCTGCCTGCTCACGCCATTCCTCCCTTTCTCTTTGAGTATTCTCAAGTTGTTCACGCAAATCCTGTATCAGTTTTTGAGAAGCTTCCTCACGCTTATGATATTCCTGTATAAACTCTGGGATGCTTCCTCTCTCTCCCTATCACGCTCATACAGAGTCCTTTGTACATTGTCAAACTTCTCATTTATCATGTTTGCTATTAGTGTTTGTAGAGCTATTTGGGAACTCTCCTCTGGATTATTCTTTATCTGTTCTAATCCCTGATTATCAAGGTTGGGAATTGAGATACCCGAATTTGCCATTTTTCTTGTGTTTTTCCGGCTTACTCGGCCCATTTGAGATAAAGATTGCACCAGTTTTGTGCTAGAACACTATCTTAAGGCAACCATCAACCAAAGTTTGCATTTGTACCGTCAATAGTCTACAGATACAATCTAGTTCAACAGATACATCTATTCAACATCAAACAACTATATGTTAAAGTACTTCGAACCGCAGAAAAGAATTTGGAAAACTAGAAATTATTAGGATTAGGGAGAGATGTGGGTAAAAATGGGAATAGATTGGTGTGGGGAGGCACAGGGAGAGTTAACTATGTCCTAATCACAGTGCAGGAAATGGGTTGGGTAGGATGCAAGTAGAGAGAGAGAGAAAAAGAAGAGACGGAAAGGGGAATAAAGAGAGATCAGAAAAAGAATAGAAACGTAAAAATTAATGTTATTATAGAGGTTAAAAGACCGTCTATTTAGAGAGGAATGTGAATATGTTCAGAGAAGGGGAGGGACATAGAGGAGATGTGAAAATCTTTAAGGATGGGAAAGGGAGAAGAAAAGATCAGAAGTTCAGTAGAGCTAGATAAAAAACAAAAAGATAATTAAGAAAGAAAGAAAAAGAGAAAGAAGACAAGAAAAGAAAGGAAAACTTTCATTCACGTATTCCTAAAATAAAAATTATAAGATGAGAAAAAAAAAAGTTACTGGAAAACAATTATTTTTTCAGAAGAGGCAAAGATTAAAGATTAATAAAAGTTTTAGAAGGGAAAAAAAATTTATATATATATATATATATATATATAAGGTAACAAAAAACAAAAAACAAGCTAAAAAAAAGAAAAGAAGAAGAAGAAGAAGAAAAAAGAAAAGAAAAAAAAGTCTTTTGATTTTTTTTTGGGGGGGGGGAGGAGTGGGAAGAATCCTGTATCTCCCTTTTGTCTGTAACCAGTCTCTTGTTGGAGTCTCTGGTCAGCTTGAGGTCCTGTGGCTTGATTGGTTTCTTAAGTCGGTTGGTTGGAAGAGGCAGAAAAATGCTCTGCTTTACCCAGGATTTTGAGATCCCCCTCCCAGGTTAGTTTTCTGGGAGGGTGGTCTGCTTTGAGAGTCACAAAAGAGGGGGATGTGGTGATGAGGCTAGGTTCTGGGTAGAGTTGAGGCCTTTCAACAAACATAGCTTTTCCCTGGGGCTATTTTGTGATAAAGCTCACAGCGCCCAGCCTGGAGCCATTCTCAGGGTTTCTGTTTTTCAATTGATTGTGGTGGCTGCTAGAGGGAGGGGCAGCCTCTGGCTCTGGTTACCCAGTGAGGCAAGGCACTCCAATGGCTGGCGCCTGAGCTGGGTGACTTTTCCCTGGATGGAGCTGAGTCTGGCAGGTCACTTCGCCGTTAAGTTCTTGTGACCTGCTAAATGACTCATTTTATTCCAAGGCCTGAGCTGGAGCTAGCAGCTCCACCGAGCTTTGTCAGTATCCAAGATGGAGATCACCGGTGCTGGGGGGGGAGGGGTGGCCTTCCCTCCTCTGCTCCCTGAGGAGTGAGGATGTCGGGCTTGTACTCACGCCGAGTCTTGGATCCTGGGTCGTCTCTGGTCTGCAAACAACAGGATGAAGATGTTCGCTCCTTGTCGGTTCTTGTTGGTGTTGAGTAGAATCCGCTCGTCCGCTGCGTCTGGCTCCTTCGTCCCCGACTCTCTGTGTCTCAGGTATGACTCCGCGGCGCTGGTCGCCGCCGCGACCCCGCCGCCGGAGTGGCAGCTGATGCGTTTCCTTGGCTTCCCCTCTCTTGTCTAACTCTCTGTCCCGTGATGGCACACTTGGTGTGATTCTCTGGCTTAGGACTGTTCACTGGAATTCTAAAACTACTTTCTATGCGAGAGCTTGTTCAGATTCCAGCTTCTCCTCCGCCATCTTCCCGGAACTCCCCTCTTTTTCTTATAGGGAGTATATTATATATACTATATATATATATATATATATATATATATATATATATATATATATATATATATATATAGTTGTTTTAACTTCTTGCATCATACAATTATATGTATATATGTGTACATATAATGTATGTTATGTGTGTGTATATATATATATATAAAAATCTGTGGGACACTGATTTTTTGTTTGGGGGGGAGGGGGTTGGTCATGGGCTTAAACTCTGGTCCTGAACTCTGTCCCCTCAGCTCTTCAGCTTGAGGCAAGTTCTCTACCATTTGAGCTACAGTGCCATATCCAAGGTACACTGATTTTTTTCTAACATACTCATATATCTTATATATGTATATAGGTGTGTATATATATGTGTGTGTATATGTATATATATACACACACATCCATATACATATATAAGATATATTTCTCAATAGGTTTGTTGTCATTCTCAAGGATCTTTTTGTTTCTTATTGCTTATACTTAGACTTTAGAAACATAACAACACAGAAATGAAACCTCTTCTTTCCCATAATGTAATCCTCTTGACTAGAAGGAGCAAGCATGAGATAAAAGGAATTTCAGAACTATCACTACAATAAAGAATATTGATTTTGAAATGTATTAATCCATAAAACATGTTTATTTTCACTTATACACATTTCATGATAGATGAGTAAAAAGTTTGAGAAGCTGAATCCACTGGATTTATATCCAGAATTTTTAGCGAGTCATTGAATGAGATATAATTAGACATCATGCTGTTATACTCATCTGACATGACACTATGAGCTTGATTTCTAAGCTTGTAGACCCATTTTGATCAGAAACTACTGAGGATTGAAACTGAAACTAGAAATGAGAATTGTCCTGCTCTTGATGGTTATATATACATGGATATATATATATGGAATATTGGCCCTACAATCCAGCTGTAAAACTCCTTGCCATACTGAACAAATTATAATTTGAGATGTTTTCTCAAAGCTAGAACTCAAATATTAAATTAGAAGGAAAATTAATTAAGAAAGTTTTATTTTACTTTAATGAATAAGTAATACTAACAACCATGATCTGAGTTATGAGTACCTTGTATATTAAGCTTAAGAATATATTTCTTCTGTAAACTATTGGCTTTTGAGTGAGTGTGATTTTTTATGGGAACTATGAATACTAATTAGAAGACCTATTAATTACACTTTTTGACGAACCCCCATCTTATCCAATGTGACAATTCTTATAAGAATTTTTTCAATCATTTATGGACATTGTCCTTTGTTTTTTCCAATAATTTATTTTAAAACAATTGCCTAGTACTTATTGTATACCAGGGACATGGAATAGAGCCCAAGGGATGCAGCAGTGAATAGGACAAAGAGAATTTCAGATCATATAATGTCCTCCATGTAATAGAAATATGGAAAATAACTTTATAAAGGTAAGTCGATGATTATGTAAATTCATATCAGATGTGTGTTATGCAAAACAGAAGGTATCATAGGCAATGACTGAGTGAAGTAAGATAAAAATATCAGATTTGAGCTAGACAAAGTTGTCACCATTTCCTTACAAAATATGTTTCTTTTTTTTTAGATTTTTAACACAATAACACATTGCAATATTTTTCCTTGTACAATGTCCTCACTTCTTCATTCTTTTCTTCTTAATCACTCATGGAATTTATCTAGAACCAATTACATATACCTGCAAAAAGCTTTCTTGCTCCACTTACAGTTGAATGCTTTGCTGCGAGGAAAAACTGACCCTTTTCCTTTCCTCACCCTTCTTCCTGGAAAGAGAATGTGTCTTTAGCAAATAAAGTAGCTACCATAAAATCATGCACCAATAAACACAAGGACAAAAGTCCAGTCCCCGAGCATAGCTAAGTGCAAAGTCGCTGAGCCTATGATGCCAAACCCCAGCTGTCTTGCAAGTCCAGCCAGCCGTGCCTAAAGCTCTTGCTGCATGGGACAAATACATTCATTCCTACTTTTGGCTTTACGTCTGTTTTACTTTGTTTTGTGCCTAAATGAGAACACCAGAAAAGCCTCTGAGATTAAATTTAAGCTACAATCTATTGAGAATCATGTATCCTTGGGATAATCTGGTGAGTGTTATTTATAGACTAAGGCAATATCACACCAAAAGGTACAAAAAGACACATGTAGGCTGACGTTTTTAAAGGCTGTAGTACACAGGAGGCAAATGGGGTGTAATCTGAATCCTTAACTCTAGAGCATCCCTTGAGAATCAAAAGGAATATATAATCAATTTTACGGGAGACGTTAAGGAGTAAACTAAGACTGTGTTTGAGAAAATGGTAAGTGCTGCCATAGTTTACAGTCTAACCTTTGCCTAATCATTTGAGGAAGGGAATTTGAAACGTCTCAGCCAATGTATCCTTGCTGATAAGTATATTGCGATGAATTTATAGTTCTAGGCCTTTTTGTGAAATTGCTTTTTCATTATATGTGGACACTTTGTGACAAAATTCCCATTTTAACATGCAGCAGAATTAAGGCCTATTGAACAAATTAATTCCAAGAGGCAAAAATTTTATTTTTCCATTAACGTTAAGATGTTTGTATGCCCCTAACACAGACACAAAGAAAACATCAATACAGGATGTACTTTTTCAGAGCTATTCTCTCCCACCTGGCTGAAGAGAAGCTCTGTTGCTCAATCTAGACTGCCAAACCTGTAATCCTGCAATCACAGCCAAGTGGCTCTGAGAGCCTGGCTACCCACTCAGTGAGGGCTAATTTTCTCTAAAGCTGCTATCAACATGTTCTGAGTAGAAAGTGTTTGTGAATATATGAGTTCTGTACTCTATCTTACATCAAAATGTTTGATGCTTCATTACAGTGTGAGTGCAAATTCATATCCCCTCCAATTAACC
Organism: Dipodomys merriami; assembly: GCF_024711535.1. Taxonomy (NCBI): domain Eukaryota; kingdom Metazoa; phylum Chordata; class Mammalia; order Rodentia; family Heteromyidae; genus Dipodomys; species Dipodomys merriami. The sequence goes on along the minus strand of NW_027203381.1, from coordinate 108,230,006 downwards.
ATAGGTATGGTTATGCAGTTTTGTCACTATTAGTGACTTTTGTCTTTCAAGAGATTTATGATCTAAATATAACCATAAGCAAACATGTTTACTACAAATAATAGTATCAAACCATAACTAGTAACGTATTATTTATACATTATACATAGCCATGAAAGCAGTGAAAACATCTCAGAAATATTTTGATAAATATTTTGATTTTAAATAAAACACAAGTTTTATTTAACCATGCATGAGTTTAATCTAAAGTGAATCTAATGATACTCAGGAGGTTAAAATATGAAGGCTAATATATGGAGGATATTCAGAAAGAATTAATAACAGCATTAACTAAAGATACATGTATACTCACTCTCATAATGAATCAGCTCCCTCTAGCCAATTCATGGACTCAGCCTTAATGCTCACCAACTGATGAATGGGGAAAAAAAGAAAATACACCCAATGGGATATTTTCAGTCATAGAGGAAAAGAAGTCATGACTGAGGAAAGTAGAACTAGAGGTCATCCAGTTAAGCCAAATAGCCAAACAATAAATATTGCATGTTTTCTGTCATGTGTAGAAGTTAAAGAAAAATGAAATGGCAGTGAAGAATTAAGATTATTAGAGAGGAGGAGAGATACTAACAGGCTATAGGGAAGGTAGATTATATGTGGGTAACGAGAATTAGGGGAATCACAATTAAGGGGGATAAGGGGGAAGCATAATTAATGTACATTAGTAAACACATGTGAAGTATTAAGTGTCAAAAAACTCAAAATCTATTAGAATTGCCAAGTGATGATCATTCATGCCTATAAAGTCTAGCAACCCAGTAGGATGAGATCTTAGAATAACAACCAGGTAGACAAATGCAAGAAACACTTACTTCCAAATGACTGGCCAAAAGCTGGGAGTGACTTTGGAGCTGCTGCCTCACTCCTGTAGTAATAGCTACTCAAGAGGCTGAGATTTGATGATCCTGGTTCAATGCCATCCTGGGCTCAAGAGACAAAGCACTAGCCTTTAGCAAAAAAACAAAAAACAAAAAAAAAAACACAGGGTCAGTGCTCAGGCCTTAAGTTCAAGCCCCTGGACTGGTATTCTCTCTCTCTCTCTCTCTCCCTCTCTCTGTTTCTCTCTCTCTCTTAACTAGAAGTAGTAGAGGCATGGCTCAAGTGGTAAGAGTTATACACACACACACACACACACACACACACACACACACATACACACAAATCTCTTATTGAATTTATAGCAAAATCTCAGGAATACATCAATAAATAAAATATTACTTACATTTTTCATTTTTACTATGATAAAATATATTACAGAACAAAAATTTAATTCTAGAAATAAAAATATATGAATGGAAATTAACACAATATATGGTTAATATTACTCATGATAATAAAAAAATAAAAATGATAATGAATTACCATGCCATCTGTAAATTTAGAGTAATAAAATGGAATGGAAATAGAGAAAAAGGAAGGAAGGAAGGCAAGAGAAAGGAAGAAAGGATGGAAGGAAGGAGAAGATAAGATTATGGGACCATTTATGCTATAATAAATGAGATGGTGGAGCTGCCTCTGGAGCCTTTACACAGTAGTAAAGACAATAGTTAGATAGCCATCCTAGAGAATAGATTGGCAAATTGTCATGAGATGAGAAAAGCACTGTCCATAATACCCAGCAAAATCATGCCTCGGTACTTAACACATAAATATGGTATTACAATTCTGTTATTTCATACTTTATATATAACTTATACAACACAATTTCTGTGGCTACCACTAAAAGAGAAATCTAAACCGAGGCACCAATAATGCCCTTACTCTCTGACTACAACAGTATTTTCAAGAGGAGAAAATGCCATGAATCTAATGGTTCTCTGTTCCTCATTTGGTTGAGAACCACATGCAACCTGGCATTGGGGAGGTATAATGAAGATTATTTCAGTGTTTGTTAAAAGTGCCTGTTTTTTCAGGTTATTGGACAGTTGGAAGTTATCTCACTAGAAAAGTCCTATATGAAACCTATAAATGTGCTGCATTTAAGTTTTCCTAATAAGGAGATGACTAAGCAATGCCTTAATGAAGATTCTAGTATAAAAGTTTCCTAATGGTGATACCTGGACTAATATGGATGTGTACATAAGTACGGCTGGATGGGTGGTTTGGTAGAAAAAGGGAGAGTAGTTGGGTAGGTTAGGGGTAACATTAAGTCTTTGATTGCACTCATTCCTAAACCTATGATGAATCATATCTAATGTGGATAAGGCAACACGAGGTCTTCTTTCAAACCTTTGCCAGTGTTTATGGTCATGTATGCAAGATTTCACACCAGAAACTGACCTTCAGCAAGACTTTTTTATTGTAAAAATACCGTACAGAGGGGTTGCAGTTACATGAGTAAGGTAGTGAGTACATTTCCTACCAAGCATTGTTACCTCCTCCTTTGTTTATCCCCTGCCATCCCTTCCTTCCCCATCTCCCCAACTCCTCTCTGTCCCTCACCCTGAAGTTGTAAAGTTCGTTTTCAACATAGTGTCTTGTACATCTCATTGTTACAATGGGTCAACCTGTATCCTTATTTAGCATTTTGTTATTTCCCTTCCCCTTCCCAAATTAGAAAAATGTGTATACAAGATGCAGGGCACCAGAATCAAATACAGAGAAAACAAGGGGTAGAACATACAAAAGAAGCAAAAGAATCACATAGTGCATTTTAAATGCATTAAAAACATTAGCAAGAAAGAAAAAAAAACAGTTGTTTCCCTATCTTGGGGTTCATTTCACTTAACATCTTCTTATATGATTATATGTACATAGCTTTTGACCTCTTTTGCTTGTCCTAGAACAAGTTATTGCAAATAAGGCAAACTGTGGGACCTATGTTTCTTTGGGCCTGGCTTACTTCACTTAATATAATTTTTCCAAGTCTTTCCATTTCCTAACAAATGGGATGATGTCATTCTTTCTAATGAAGGCATATATATATATATTATATATATTACTATATATATATATATATATATATATATATATCACATTTTCTTGACCACTATATCTTTGTTGGTGAATACATGGCAGGTTTTATACATTCCTTCATATATGGATTAATCTCCAATGCAGTCTTTTTTTCCACAATAAAAGATAAACTGTATATAAATGCCATTTATATGACATTCTTCTTGCTTTTTAAGTAGCCAAACATTAAAATTTTATTCAATAAAATGTTCATTCAGAGCTTATAGAGATAAAAAGGATACTTTGATTATAATAGCTGAAAGATCAATAGCTCGCTCACTGTAAGAAATAGTTTGTTTTTAATATAGAAAAGAAACCAAATTGTTACAGATGCTTTGTAAAATTCCCCAAAACAAGATCTGACCAAGTTGATTGTTTAGTGATTTTTACTTTTTTCTTTACAGACTGAAAAGCAAGATTCAATGCCTGCACCACTGATGATAACTAATACAAATCTTGAAAAAAAATGAAACATAAGCACAAATGCAAGTGTAAGTGATACAGTGTTAAAATTATGTTGTAGGAATAATTACTATAGTAAACAGAAAACATACATTACACCAGTAGATTATTGTAGGATGAAAGAATTTATAAGAAAGACTAAAACGGTTGCAAGTTAAATAATGCAGTCAGTTTCTAGGAAGTATGTCTAGACAGACATTATGTCACAGAAAAGCCAACAGTGACCATATATTCTTGATTACCCAGCCAAGAATCAAAGCTAGAATGATTGGATCAATGGCTTATTTTTTCATTATAGACCTCAGTTTCCATCAGTATTGTCCAAATGAACAAGGTAAGATCATAGGAAGAGAATTCAATTTTTAGTTGTTTCAGTCTGAGAACTGGGAAATATAGACTTACAAAAGGAGTTTTTGTGGTAAGATTTTTGCAATGATATATAACATCCATATCTGTTTAGTGGATAGTGGTTATATGGCTGTATATGATTGTCAAAATGCAGAGCTTAATAAGTATAAAAACAACATGATTTATATCTTCTGTACATTGGAAGTTGATAGCCCTGTCTAGTAAGATCCAGCCTGTGCTTCTACTGCAGTTTTCTAGGCAGATGGGAGACAGAGGCAAGGGCTTAAATGTTAAGGAAATTAATTGCAGGAGATAGTATTTTGCTATTTATGGGATCCATAAGATGACCATAAGACTAAACATGATGTATATTTAGACAAACCAGAGCCTATAGATTTTAATAATAACTAAAATTCTGTTTTGTTTACTGAAGGGAGAATTTCCATAAAAATTGGGAAGATATGTATTCAAACATCCCTTGAAAGACAGTTAGAAACATTCTAGTGCATTTCTTTACTTCCAGAAGATTGTTTTGAAAAATAATTAAAGTACCTGGAATTTCTGAGCTTCAGCTCCTGAAAAGTTAACAAGTGGCAGTTTAGTGATGAGTACAACTTCCCAGATTGTAATTAGTATATAATCAAACCACATTAACTTAGAGCTATGTTGATTCTAAGTCTGGAGCTTCTCACATGCAAAATTCCATATGGATAATTGTATTAAAAGAGAATGCTGGAAAAACAAAAATGTAATACATTTAATTAAATAAGAAAAAAGTCTACAATAGAATTTAGTTGAAAGATTCAACAAAATTAATATAAAATATTAAATGCATTTTAATACAATGTACCACATTGTTCTAATTCAATTTAAATTTTCTTCTTTTCTGTTTGCTATAATACACATGCAATTTAGACTTCAATATAATTAATATGCAGTGCTGCCTCTGCAGCATACTGTTCAAAGTAGATGTTCATAACAGTGATAAATATGGTGATTTGACAAAATTCCTCCTCAATGTTTTTGCTTGTCATGAAACAATTCAAAATAGCCTGTCAGAAGTGATAGTGCAATTTGATGACACTTGTTACGTATTGCATACCATATACCTGTGGAAATTGTAAATATTGCATAAAAGTATAGTGAAGACTAACTTAAAAAACACACTATTAACTTAGGAAAAACAATCATTGTATGAACTCTTTCATTGTGCAATGTCAATTAGCTACATCATCAGTGTTAAAGAGTGAGTACATTTTACGTGTGGATTTATACATGACTAGAAAGCACAAAGGTTTAGTAAGTTTTGAGTGGGCTTTAATTATTGAAGTGATCCACCAAGAAAGAAATAAAACCTATAAAAAAACTCCATCTGTAGTTGAGTTTGTCATTGTGATTTTTTCAATCATTTTTAAAAGGAAGTAATATCTGTAAATGGTATTTCCTTCTTTCTAAATTTGGTAGTGAAATGACTATATATCAATAGAAATAAAACCAATAATAGAAAATGTGTGTAAGACAGGACTTAACAAAGGCACCTGCATACCCATGTTCATTGCAGCACAGTTCAAAGAGAGTCAAGATTTAGAAACAGTCCAGTTTTTCTACCATTGAGGAATGGCTTTAACATGTAGTACATGTGTATACAAGTGTACCTGTCTGTGTATCTATTTATGTATCCATGTAACTATGTATCTATGTATCATCTATCTATCTATAGGTCTAAAGATTTATTGATCTTTGTATCTACAGTGTGTATATACATATGTGTTTCCATATATGTGTATGAATGCATACATATATTTATATATTAGAACTTTTTCATCCATCAAGAAGAATAACAAATGAAATTATGTCACTTGCAAAGAAATAGACTGTTCTATCAGGGTGCCAGTGGCTCAGCCTGTAATCCTAACTATTCAGGAGCCTGAGATCTGAGGTTCGTGGTACAAAGCCAGCCTGGCCAGGAAATTCCATGAGACTCTTATTCCAATAAACCACTAGAAAACCAGAAGTGGTACCATGGCTCAAGTGGTAGAGCACTAGCCTTGAGCTGAAGAGCTCAGGGACAGCACTGAAGCCCAGAGTTCAAGCCCTACGACTGACAAAAAAAAAGAGGGAAAAAAACCAGAATGTTCTGGAAAAGCATCATACTGAGTTAAATAAGCCAGATGGGATGCACTCATTACCTTGCCCATGTAATTGTAATGCCTCCATATGGTATTTTCACAATAAAAAAATAAAATAAATAAAAAACATAGTAAAAGCCATTCATAAAAGAGGCCACATGATTTTTGTTCATATGTGGCTCTTAGACATCCTTCCATGTAAATACAAGAGTGTATGCATATATGTAAAATCAAATTGAATAAGTTATAGAATAGACACAATGAAACATCCAATGTAAATATTTTGAACTATTCATAGCCAGTTAAACAAAATGGATATCAGGAAGGGAAAACATGCTTTGAGTGAGGGGTTAAAGGAAGGAAGGTAGATGAAGAAAAGTGTAAGAGTAGGCCAACCTAGTCATAGTACTATGTATGAGAAAAAGCTTGTAAGAAATGTGGGGGAAGTGGAAGGTAGAAGCAAGAGAATGATAGATGAGGTTACTCAAATCTTGGTGCACTGTATGCATGAATCTTAAATTATAATCCCACCTGAAAAGATTTGAAGATTGAAATAAATAAAAGAGAAAATCAAATTCACTTTCATTATGAACTTATATAATGTCATATAGTTTATTTAATGTAATATATGCTAAATATGCTCACTTACATAGAAGATATCTCACATGCTCCTGTTTACTCAAATGTTAGAGAGACAAATTTGACCTCTTGACCCCATTTAAACAGAATTAATTCCAAAAGGCACCATTCATAGTTACCATTATAATGGGGATAAATCTTTTAACATATTTTTGAGAGAATTCAAACATGCAGTTGTACATATCAGAACTTGAGTTATGATCACTTATCTGAAAGAGAAATACAATGAGAGAAACAATTTTTCAACAGAAATCAAGAATTTCTACTTTTTTGATGGTACTAATGATTGAAATTAGGACCTTACATTTGCTGAGCAAATACTCTATCACCTGAACTCACCCTCTCCCCAATTCTTGTACATTTTGGTTTGTTCATCAGATAGGATCTTGCACTATTTTTCTAGGTTGTCTTTGGACAAGGATCCTATCTCTATCTTCTGAGTAGCTGGGATTACAGATGTATACTACTAATTCTTTACAAGGGTGATACTATCTATTATGAATACTACTGCAATAAATATGAGGATTTAGTGATCTCTATTGTATATTGAGTTACATTCCTTTGGACATACGCCAAAAATGTGGTGAAGAAAGATTATCAAGTAATTTTATAATACTATTAGTTTTTTGAGGAACCTTTATCCTAATTTCCATGATTGAATCACCTAAATGGACACAAGTAATGGGGAAAAAATGTGCTACACAGTGGGATATTATTCAGTCACTTACGGAGGAATATGGAAGGAACTAGGACATTTGCCAGGAAATGGGTAGATCTGGAGATCATAATGAGAAATATGAGCCAACCTCAGAAAGAATGGAAACAGTTCTTGTTCATGTGTAAGACTTAGACTTAAATAATTATATATGTAGCATATAATGCATATATTATATAATAATATATAATAATAAATATAATATTAGAAAAATAGTTATTATTATTATTCTGAATGATTGATCAGGAAAGCACTGGAAAGGGGAAAAAGAGTGGGGGAATAACTATGATTCACAAACATCATATTACATGCATAAACTATCAAATAGATGGAACCAAACTAAAAACTTAAAATTATTGGAGATAGGGGAAGAGTTAACAAAGAATAATAAAGGGATGCATTTGATCACAATACAATGTATGACGATACATAAGTACAATGAAACTCCTCTGTACAACTAATTTAGGCTGATGAAAAAGGAATCTTTTCTGTGGGCAGCACACAGATTACTCAGACCTGGAAATTTCTTGATTGACATTCTAAATACAATTACCTTAAGAATAGATTATGTGGCCAAAGACAAAGCAAATGCATTCATGAATTTCAGCCAAGGATCCTATTCAGTATACTGCAGTAAACTTTGGGTAATGATACTTTATGATCCACACTTCAGATATCAGGGTCATAGATTGATTTGGCTCCACACCGGCCATCCCCAGAGGACATCCGTCGCAGATCCCACCAGCTCAAGCACAGATAAAGGGTTACCTTGTGTCTTTTCCCTACAGTTCTGAATCCATAATGCATGAGGAATTCCAAGTTGGTAAAGGGATACAGAAAAAGTGAACACCGAGAGAATGGACGCACAAGAGACAATGGCTTGTCCACATCTGTGAGCAAGAACTGAGACACCTCTTAGATGAGCAGGGCACCATCTGCCACAACCTTTGCAGCACCCAGTCCAAGGCATCAAACCCACTTTTTCAGGACTTTCTATTCTTGTCCTCATTTCCAAGTTAGGGGCAATGAAAGAAAGCCAAACACTTTCTTTAAGTTAATCACATTAAGATCATATGTGCCCCTAGCTAGCCTCCTGCAATATTCTCCAAGCAAACAAATTTCTATCAGAGGATGAGCACTAAAGGTTCTTCCTTTCTTCTTCAATAAAATGTTGTCTACTCGCTATCAGTCTTTGAGTCTCTTTCAGATGTAGGTGATGGCAGTGACACTAGATAGTCTTTACTTATTCACTTTCAGCTAGGCAATATTTGTTAATTTCCTTAACATATACATTGCTCATATACTAGTCTTTCAAATCAAAGGCAATCTTAAGTGAAGGGGAAATTTTTAGTTTTAAATTAGGCAAACTCATTACTGAATTTTTTAAATTTAATTTTATTGTCAAGGTGATATACAAAGGGTTACAGTTATATACGTAAGGTAGAGAGTTCATTTATTGTCAAATTTGTTACCCCCTCCCTCATTTTTCTGCCACTTTCCCTCCCCCTTAATCCCTCCCCCAAGTTGTACAGTTCATTTAAAACATAGTGCATTGTGAGTATTACTGTTGTTTTAATTCCTCCTTTGTCCTTTGTCTCACCATTTTGTTGTTTCCCTTCCCTTCACTAATTCAGATAAATGTATATACAATACCCAGGGTACCAAAATCAAATACAATGACAACAGGTGATAAACCATAGGGGAAAAAAATCACAAAAGAAAAAAGAAATCACCTAGTACATTGAAAACAACAACAACAACAAAGAGAAACCTCTTGTTTCCATGCCTTAGGGCTTGAACTTGGGGACTGGGTGATGTCCTTAGGTAATCTGCTCAAGGCGAGTGTTCTACCACTTTTAGCCACAGCTCCACTTTCAGTTTTCTAGTGGGTAATTGGAGATAAAAGTCTGATGGACTTTTTTTCCTGGGCTGATTTTGGTCCATGATCCTCAGATCTCAGCCTCCTAAGGAGTGAGAAATATTGGGTTGAGCCACCAACACCTGGCCTAGATTTTCAATTTTTATTTTTATTGCTTACTGATTTCTTCATTACTAATCCTGGAAGTGGCTACAGCTTTTAAAGTCCCAATTTTTTAAATGAAAAATAATTTAAGATCAATGTTTTGACCTTAAATAATTCTTTTATATGTATCTGAAATATAATTCTAAAAAAACTTTCCAAAACTTATAGTGGTTTCTGTAATAATTTTACAAATATATTCATATTTTTATTTTCTTCTAATGGCAATTCAAGTGGACACAGCATTAATAATTGTAACAGATATAAATGATAGGGAAGTTGTATCTGGGTTCTTCATTTTATCATTTTACACAGTGGGAATTTAAATATAAGTTAAATATAGGTTGAGGAAATGTTACTTATGATATGTCCCAGGTGAATACATCACAGGACATAAAGGTGCTGCAGGAGTTGGGTTTGACACTTTCCATTTGGCTTTGAAAATTTTTATGAAACCTGGAGCCCATTTATGACTTGAAGAGGAGAATGAGAAATTGCAGACTTGAAATTCACAGTGTGCCTGGAGCAAAGATGAAACTTAATTCAGCCAGTTTTATTACTCATGGTAGACAAAGCAAAAAAATCAAAGTTGTATTTTTACAATCATACCTTAGCTTTTCTCCTGGGGGGGGGGATTTTTGAGGAAACACACCTCATCTTTTTGAGATGTAGTACAGAATGTAAATGGCCAACCCAATCTTCATGGCAAAAGTTTACATAATCTTCAACATTTCGTTAAATATTTCACTGACTTCCTCAAAGTTTGAATAACAATATGTGGAATATTAAAGCCTGGGGCTCAGTAGCAAAGATAATATGTTCATTTAAAATTTTTAAAAAGGAAAAAAAATCCTATAAAATAAGTTACAGTGTGAGAGAAACTTTTCAGTTCAGCGAACTGATTTCAGTCTGATTTCAGGAAGTTTAGAATCTTAAATTTCTAACACAACAGTATCTAGAAGGTAGCGGCCAGGTAACTATTATAAGGCATCTTCAGATGATCAGTATAAGGAGACATTTCTTTGTGCAGCCACTATCTCAATTTTTAAACATAAATACAGTAACAGTAGAACTTGGAAATGATGATTTTTATTAATTTAACATGGTGGTTCATTCACTATTGGTAGTGAATTCTAGAGATCCAAAATCTTGTGTGTACTGTACCATCTGGGTGCACTCCAAACCTGCTTTGCACTCTGTCTTTTCAACACTACAATGCTCTGATGCAGTATAAACTAAGAATACATAATTTGGGGTTTCAGGTTTATTCTTTGTCCTCATTTCATCTGTCAAACCTGTGCACTATTTATCAGTGAATTCCTGGAACACTATGTTCAATGAGCTTCCCAGAGTGCTTTTTATTAATATCTTTTCTCCTTCCCTGGAGTTCAACTTTATTGAAAGTAGGCAGCCTGAATCCTATCAGCAATCTTTTCTATTTTATTTTAGTTTTACTTTGTAAACTGCATGTAGTATGAGTTAAGTTGCTTCCTAATTTGTGACTATATAAGTAGATTATTCCCTGGAGACTTCATTCTTCATTATCTTTTGAGAAGGAATTAGTGCTCTTATTCCTCAACTACACATATAGATAAGACATAATTTAGTAAACTGGGATAGTATTACATCTGTTGACTTCTCCAGTTGATCAACTCAATACCTGGAGCTTTCACAGGAAAACAAATAGGCATAGGAGACACACTTTCATAGTTGCTTGCACTTCATTTTCACTGCAATAGTGAAATGTTATTCATTCCCTTTTCCATTTAATGAATGGTTATCGAACCTTTTCAGTTGTTATAAAAGGAATGTGAAATGCAAAAATGCAAAAAATGATGATTGAATATCTACCCTCAAGAAATGCAGTTTAATGATCTCAGTAGTCTCTTCTTCAATGCTGGCTGGCTTTTGTAAAATATAAGCAGATGTGATGGGAAATGATAGGGTAAACCATTCTGAGTTTTGATATGTGCTTTCCTGTGCATCTTAAAACCTCCAAGATGGCAGATTGACACCAAACACCATTTCTCATGTCCTCATGAACTAGAGTTGAGGCTGGAGGCATGTGGTTGTAATGAGATGTGGACAAAAATGATACTGGCAAAAGAACAAACTATCAAGATTTATGAAAAATACTGAAAAATAGATCTGTGAAAACACAGAATATTCTGGATCTCACATATGTCAAACACAGTTCCTTTAGGTCTATTTTTTTGCTCTACTGCTTTGTGCTGACTCTGACATGAGACCAACAGGTCAACCACTTTTCCAACAAAATATTGTCATGAAAGGCAAGGCTCAGGTCAATAAGCTTTTTCTAGTTCACTCATCAGCATTTGACCAACATCTGTGCCACACCACCATATTCATTCATGTCCCCTATCCATGTGCCATAACTATTCTGATTGCATGATGGGAACATGACAGATTCAACTCCTAACATTGTCTACTCTCCTTACTCTGCACCTTGTGATTTAAGTCTCTTTTCCAAGAAGGTCAATTTTATTTATAACCAGGTGGTTAAGACTTTAAAATTAGGACTTTAATAAGAAATATTGTGCTGTCTTTTACAGTTTATTTTTCATCATCCTCATATTTAAGCTCAAATTTTTGTATTCATTTTCTTCTTGACTTTTAGATTTTGCCTGATAGGCTTAATGTCAATGGTATTCTCTCTGGCTATGAAACTTTTGACTTATCAAACTTTCACTTCTCCAGGTAGTATGAAAACCTAATTAGGGAAAGGAAAGAGGTTTGACAAGGGCCTTGACATTTCTGTCTTCATTCTTTTTTTGTCCAAAATTTCTTGTTTCTTCTTCTCACAAGAGAAGGTTAAAAAAAATTCACTTCCTGGGAATATAGGTCTTAACTAATTAAATTTCTTTCAGTAATAAAATAATTTCTTAATTCACTTAAACTTTGTATCTGTGCTTGATTTTTCCTTCCTAAAAAGCTATTTTTTTATATTTGGGATATTTGATTTAAAATTACTTTCCATGTTGAAATTAATTCTTAGCCAATTTCTCATTGCCTTAGTAACAACCGTGGCAACTTAAAGTAGAAACTACACTGGCAATGTTTTTGAGAACATTCCAAATCTCACTTAACAACTAAAACTGAAGGCATGAAATAATTTTAACAGCAAGTAAATGCATATTTAAGCTGAAGTAAATAATATGGACTCAGTGTTAGAACTAATTGGGATTATTCTATGTAGTTAAATATGTTTTTGCAGGTAAGCCTTATGAAAAACAAATATTGCAGCAGGGCGCCAGTGTCTCACGACTGTAATCCTAGCCACTGCAGTGACTGAGATCTGAAGATCATGATTCAAAGCCAGCCCAGGCAGGAAAGTCCATGAGACTCTTATGTCCAAGAAACCATTCAGAAAAACGGAAGTGGTGCTGTGAGTCAAGTGGTAGAGCGCTAGCATTGAGCTGAAGAGCTGACGGACAGTGTCCAGGCCGAGTTCAAACTCTATAACTGACCAAAAAAAAAAAAAAATGACGTGTGAATGTTACTTTAAAATTTGGAGTTATGTAGGCAGGCAATAAACTATTTAAAAATTAGTTTCAGGGAAAACACAATAGGAGAAGGATATTCTCAGGACCACTTGCAGTACTAGAGTGCTCATAGGCAGTACAATTGGGGACAATTTGTCCTCAAATTCAGTGTTTGAAAAAAGTCATGAAGGTCAGAGGACTTTGAACAGTGTTCTTTGAAATATATAATTTCTAATCAAAAACAGTTAATAACGAATAATATATACATATATAACATATTAAGCACATATAAATGATCTATTATATAAGACATGTACATTTGCATGTGTAGGCACAAACATACCCGGCATATTACCATACAGATTAAATATGTTAAATAATGATTTAGACACACACACACACACATATGTATATCAATATAAAGCTCTGTTATTTTGTGGAGGATAATTCTCCTTAATTCAATAATTTGTCTTTAATTCAATACTGTGTGATGAGTCATTTTTAATTTCTGGAACACTAGTTAAAAGGCATCACTTTACAGACTGCTTTTAAAAAAATAAACAGAAAAAACTTGTTTTCCTCTGGTGTAAAATAGGAAACCAAATAAGAGGAGCCATGCAGGGAAAATGAAAATGACACTAAGTTGGGACAGACGAGATGGAGCAGGACACTGAGTAAGATCATTGCACACTTAAATTGACAGGTACAAACTTTTATCCTTTGTACAACTATTTAAAGATAATAAAAATAAATACAATAAAATAAATGGCATTAAAGCAACCATGACACTTTTTTAAGCCATTGTTTAATGTAGTAGTAAAAATTATTGCACGGGCATAAAAAATGTCTATGAAGAAAAATTTAGAGAGCACAAATGGAGTTTTCAACATAGACACAAGCATAGAAAGGAGGGTGTTCAGAATCAGGCAAAGGTGCCATGTCATGATAATTGAAACCTGTTAAGCTCTGAACGTGTGGAAGGAAATCAAAACCATAGCTGAGAGGAAAGGAAGAAGCCTGTGAAGTTTCCAATGTTAAATTATTTAAAAATAAATAGGAATGTACCCATCACCAGCAAACTTTAAAAAAAATCTGAACCTCTGTTTTTGTTTTTGAACTTGTTGAATCAGGCTCCACACTCAAACAATGCACCTTGATC
>NW_027203381.1:107561019-107613519 GCF_024711535.1 Dipodomys merriami | reverse complement strand
TCTTCTCTTAAAAAGTCTAGTTAATATATTTTGAAATTAAATCAAATTTTGCTCTGCTGAGGGTCAAACCCAGGCCACACACATGTTAGAAAGCATTCTATCATTGAAATACATCTCCTGCCCTTGGATTTTAGAGCTATCACATCATTATGTGATGTGATGGCATATTAAATATCTATTCAATTGCTATAGCATGTTAGCATATTTCTGTTTATTTTTAGTCATTGTTTATTCTTAATTTTTAAAATTTCATGTTGAGATTTTGTGACGTTTTCATACATATTGTATAGATAGATAATATGATCATATTCACTCTCTCTAGTGAGCATATATATTACAGTTTTTAATGTGATGTGTTATTCTATTTGTACTTGAAATCTATCACTGTTTACCCCGGCTAAATCATTTTATATATCTCATCATAGCAATGTTATTGTTCTCTGGCGTTATGCTCTGGTTTTCAAAACTTACGAATCCATTAGCACTGTTTTTGAACCATGCCCTTCTCTTGTGATTCTTTCCCAATTTCACTCTCTTTCTCCCCCTCACATTTCCATTTGGTGCAATCTTCTGCCTGTTTCAGTCTTCTAACACACTTACAGATATTGGAGCCTTTTAGCTATTTCAAGTGCACCTACAGGGTTGTTCTAACCCATCCCGACTCCAAAGCTATTTTCTGAGCACTACGGTCCTATTTTACAACAATCATTGATGTTATTTTATAAATGGCATGGAATGGCATGATTTAAACTCATATCATTTTATTCTCAACAATATTCTCTGATTCTCTAATTCAGAGAGACTGTCATTTTTCAATCACCAAAGCTGAAAACTTCAAGTGCATTTGATTTTATTCCTCTCTGTGGTTGTTAGCACTAATTGGCTACTTACCCTTTCAACTATATTTAAAAAAAATTTAACACATAATAATTCATATGAACAGATTTTTGTCACTTTAAATTAGGCACTTTACATCTTAAGGTATATCATTTCTCAAATTTTACCTCCTTCATATCAAGCTGACAAGAGTTCTGCAGTTTCTACCACTAGATTACCTTTCCTCAGACATTTGGAAAGCAATGATGAAAACTGAAAATTTTTGAGAAAATACATTTTATTGTAAAGATGCTTACAGACAGGTTACAATTACATGAGTAAGAGAATGAATACACTTCTTGTAGAGAAGTGTTGTTTCCCCACTATCCCTTCACTCTCCCTCCTCCTTCCTCCCTCCTTCCCTCCTCCCCTCCTTCCCCCGAAACTGTAAAGTTCATTTCCAGTACAGTGTCTTGTGGGTACCATTGTTACAATGGTTCATCCTGTGTCCTTGATTCAGCATTTTGTTATTCCCTTTCCCCTCCCCAAATTGGACAAATTAGTATATGTCTAATTTTATCAGATAAACAGAAAAGCTAAAAAACTATGTACATATAGCCATATAGGATGATGTGAAGCAAAATGAACCCTTAGAACAAGCGGCTCTTCTTCGTTGTTGTTTGTAATGTACTATGAGATTGTTTTGTTTCCTTTGTATGTTCTTCCCTCTATGGTATATCTCTTGTCACCGAAAATCTTTTCTATGAAATAAATCCTAGTCTCTGTGATCAGATATTTGTGAGTTTCTGTTCTATGTCTTCTCATTTTCCAGTCCATCTTGTTTAACTGTATTTCTATATGTGTGCATATATATATATATAAGTGATATATATAATATTGGCAAGTTTATTGTAAAATGAATGTTATTTTAACAATAAATTATGTTTAAATAGTCAAGATAGGGGTTTTAATTCAACATGCCAACTTATGAGCACAGCACATCTGCTCTGTGTCACATATTCCACCATCTTCCCCTCATCCATCCCGATGCTGCCCTCTCTATCGAGTTTCATGGCTTCAATTTCACAAATGTACATTGAGCATTAATGCCTTTATGCTCCAACCATTCACCCACAGCCCAGATGCTCACGGATGTCAGATAACAGTAATGAGGTTCATCACTCAGTATCATTTATAGTGCAGTGTGTTATCATTCCATTTTTATGTCACTGGAGTGAATTTGGTATTCCCCAAACCTAGCATCTTTAGTGGCTCTTTATTCTACAAATATTGTTTTATTTTTTTCTTTTTAAGACAAGTTCTTGCCAAGTAGCCTAAGTCAGTCTTAACCTGACAATCCTGTTTCAGATCCCCAGAGCTGGGATCACAAGTATATACCATCCTAAATGGCTGAAAAGATTAGTTTCTTATCATATCGGGAAATTTCACTGATCACAATGCCTATTTGAACCTGACTGAACTTTGTGAATTTGCATTCAAAGTTCTCTTTCGTTTCCTCTCGTTTCTTTCCTCTCAAAATATCCTTTAAATTTTATATTTTGTATAGCCTCCAGTTAATATTTCAGATGAATATGACATTTTCTGCAGGTTTCATATCATAGAAACTGCTTAAATAATCAGACATATTTTCTTTAAAACATTTATTTCTGAGATTGCAGATGTATCTATACACAACTGACAGTAATGCATTATACATGCCTGAACCACAGGCACTAGAAGACAACAAGATTACCCCAAAGGAAAAACACATGAAACTTGTATAAAATATATAGCTTTAATGGAGAAAATACTACTAAGTATATTTAGAGATTTGTTTGGAAAATTTGTAGAAAAAAATCATCAAAGAATATGCCAGGAAGTTCCTCCAGGGTCATGTACATCAACATCTTTGTTTCTATTTTCATTTTTCTTGTTGTAGATATTTCAGCATTTTATTTACATTCATCCAAGAAAATAATTGAAGCAATAAAGATGGAGACAGTACTGTGATAATAAAGGGTTACGGATAGGCTTACACTGTATAATAGTTCCAGATTTAGTTCCTAGAACATAAAATTATTTAAAATTAGAGTGCATTTGTGTTACACTCATTATTAGGTAGAAATTGTATTTCCAAGTGAATACTTATCTTCTTTCTTTAATGGGTATAAACTGTGTAGGTCAGGAGGTAAGGTGAAAATCTCTACTCTAGGAAATATACATTTTAAGTCTTAAAAAGGCATTGCCTTTTTAAAATTTCCTGTAATTATGCAATTAATTCTACTGGGGTTTATAGAATACATGTGGTGAGAAGGAGAGAAATGAAGTTGTGAATTAAAATATTTGATTTTCCCTTAAAGGTCTCCAAGTCATGTACCCAACATCTCATCATGTGTATAAACAAATACAATTACAGCTTGTCAATATAAAATTAAATTTATATAATGGAAAAAGAGAGAAGAAAAATGGAAACATGATGGAGGAAAATGAATTTGTTCAAAGTGTGCTCAGAACATATCATAATAAATCCCCTCAGTACATATCACAATAAATCCCCTCAAACAACAAATGTATTCCTATTTGATGAACAGTCCGAGGTGCAGTAAAATCAATAGTGTAAGTTCTAGTTGAGGTTTCAGTGCTGATTTCTTTTTGTAGCACTCCTTAAACATATCCAGAAATAACAGCTAACTTGATATCTGGGCATCTTGAGTTCACTCAATTTCCATATCACCATTAATTTTCTGTTAAATAGTATGTTTTCTTGTATTTCACTCATACTTGTGTTGATATAAATATTAACTGGGTACAAGTTAAAAGAAATGCAGTGGCAGTATATTGAGCAGGGACCATAAAATGGATAGAATGTAAATTTATTTTTTTCTGCTTCTTTTAAATATTTTCTTTAGTTTTCTTTTTACTAGTTTTGGGTAGTGATCAATTATATATCTATAGCTATATAAATCTATTTTATTTATGTGTAACTAAATATCATAAAATGAAAACTTTGTTACCCATATATATATCATTAACACATATGCTAATTGAAAATTAAATGTTATCAATGAGGGAGAATTATAAGATGAATGCCAAATAAATTCTGATATGCAAAAATTATTATGGACAAAAATAAAAAAGAATAAACTAGAGCAAGAAAAGCAATGATTATATCCTATGAGAGAACATTTATGAATGAAATTCTTTATTAACCATGTCTAGTGCCTATTTAATCTTTAGTCAAAAGATAGACAATAAGAAAAGTCTGAAGTTCAGGTAAGTGGATAGACTGGAACCAAATTAAAAACTTTAAAGTCTGTGAGTAGTTCATGAAAACTAAGAAAAGGCACTTAATATAAAGGAAAACAATGTCAGATAATCATGCTGGATGAAAATATATTATAAAGATACAAAAAGGGGAAAAATTATAAATTATCAAAAGAATGGTTCTAAAAGAGAGAAACAAAATATTCAACATGGCAGAAGATTTTATGTATTCACCTTGTAGTTGATAGACTACCAGAAGTGATCATGAAAAACCAATGTGTAGCAAATGATTATGTATAGCTAATCAGAAATTAGAGCTAATCAATTTTATGACTATATTATAAATTCACATGAATGATCATTAATTATTTATTATGTAAATTCAAAAGAATAAATTTTAAAAATATTTCAAGTCAAGTCTTACTTCTTTGTATGCCAATAATAGATTTTCAGCTTTCAAGACAACAAATTGTGGAGATGAGTAATCTTAAAACTTTGTAGTAGTTTCTAATATACATGAGGTATAATTAAAATTTCAATGTTACAAGAACACATTCAATGTCAATAACATTTATTAAATAAACAGGAGATGGCAGTATCTGATCATTATATAAAATATAAAGTGCTTGAATTTACTTAGAACTTAAGAGCCAAAATATGTCTTACATACATCCATGCATGCTACCCTCCATTATTTGGTGTGTGCAATATTATATACACATATATATGTATATATAATTTGACAAAGGCAAAATCAGATTTGTCTTTGCTTGATTCTTAAGACTATGTTATATTTTACTGTATTCATACACATAAAATAAAATATTTGAAAAAACCTAGTCTACACTTTGATGAAAGCTATCCCCTTTAATACTGCAAGTGATGATAAAGTTAATAAACATAATTTTAAGTATCACAATTGAAATCACTTACTAGTGATATATATACACATACATTATTAATAAATATTTAGTGTATATATTTATATTTTATACATTTTATGTATTAAGTTTATGTCCTGGCTACTAATTGGCAAAGAAAAAAAAGTGAAAATTAATAAGAACAACTTTAACAACCCCTTTGCTATTTAAGCCTATAAACTGATCTATTCATAGCAGTGACACACATTATTGAGTTTCTCAAAACAATTTGCCCTTGCTTTTTCTTGCTTTCTGAATTACCTTTTATTGGAATCAACAATGTCAGGCTGGAATTATTGTCCTCCTTTGCACATGAATCACCTTTTCAGGATAGGTGTGGGTGGTGGGAAAACATCTGATATTGTCTCTTCTTCCTGACCTAAGAGAAAGTCCTATGTGTAGAAGATAGGCATTGCTGAGCTTGTTGGACATTCAATGATAATGCAATACCAGGGCTTCCATAACTATATTATGAACATCACAAAATGAAGTGGTCCCAAATTTTTATGAGGAAGCTGATTTTTTCACCCCAAATTAGCTATACTAGTGTTCCATTATTTTAGATGTCTTATTTGCTCTTCCCAATTAGATCACAATGTAGATAAATTGGTAACTGGTCATATATTTTTCATCTACCTAAGTACAAAATGCTTTGCCAATTCCCCACATGCAAAAATGGGTGCATCCATAGAAGAGTATGTTTACTTTTTTCCCTCCCTTCCCTCCCTCCCTCCCTTCCCTCCCTCCCTCCCTTCCTCCCTCCTTCCCTCCCTTTTTCCTTTCTTCCTTCCTTCCTTCCTTCCTTCCTTCCTTCCTTCCTTCCTTCCTTCCTTCCTTCCTTCCTTCCTTCCTTCCTTCCTTCCTTCCTTCCTTCCTCTCTCCCTTCACTTTTCTTGCTTCCTTGCTTTCTGTGTTGGAGAAAGAATCCAAAGTATTGGGCATACTTTGCGAGCAATCTACCATTGATCTCCTTTTCCTCACCCTTTGACAATTTAAGGTTGTTATATGAAGCCAAGGCCCTCTTTAAACTTGCTATGTAGCCTAGACTGCATACTATTTATGAACCTCCCAAGTTCTGATATTAGACAATGTGAACAACAGCAATTTGTGTTTATGTTAATGAGTGTTTTTTCAATATATCCTCATGCCACAGATGAAAATGATAACAGTAAAAAAAAAAGAACACTTCTTTTAGTAATATACATTTAAAAATTGGTTTGCTTATCTGATGCATATTTATATGTTTGTGAAAATTATTATAAAGCTAAAATTATAATATCTTGACTTACTTTGACAAACATATATTCCACTATGGAATTGCTGATGATAAGTTTCACATTTTGGCTTAATTTTTATTTTTTTTTACCACTTTGATTTTAACTAGATGTAGGCTTCTAGCATCTCACCGAGAACAATGTTCTCTTTGAAATTGTTAGGATAATGAGCCTGAACTAATAAAAATTATACTTAACATTATGGTGATTCTTTCTGCAAAGCAAGTGAGCTAATGTTTGCTATTTATAAATAAGTACATATGGTTCACAGCATCAACACCCGGTTAAAACCCAAGGGGAGACACAAATGCATTGCCACTCATGTCTAAATAAGAGCTTAATTATATTTACATGGTTGCCGGATAATGAAAACTACATACTTCCTTCCTTTCCAATTTTATGCAAAAGACATCTACCGAGTTTATCCACTTTTGCAAATGCTTTCCATGAGGCAAGTGTTTCCAATCTTGACTATGTTACTTTATATTGTTGAGTATTGCCAAATGTTAGAAATAACATTATGTATTTATACATTTAAATTTAGAGATTTCTCTTCCTGCTTCTCTTATATGCAAAGCCAACAAATCCAGAGCGTTTTTATTCAGGAGGTTTGTGCACTTGTATGCAAGTAACTCAAAGAACCAAACACAGAGAGCAAGTCAAAGGCCATGGACATCAAGACAATTGATCTGGAGACAACAATTATTACATTTGTAGAAGAGAAAATAGAACTCAATTTGCTAAGTTAGTAAATGCCAATAAATCCTCCCAACCTTAATTTCAGCCCCATAACGAGGAAAGCTACAAATCAATATCACTTCCCAATATGTTAAGTTGCTTTGTTTCATGTTCTGTTGGTATTGGGGTTTGAACTCTGAGCCTGGGTGCTGTCCCTCAGCTCTTCAGCTCAAGGCTAGTGCTCTACCACTTGAGCCACAGCACCACTTCTGATTTTTTGGTGGTTTATTGAGGATACAAGTCTCAGGGACTTTCCTGCATGGGCTGGCTTTGAACCTCAATCCTCAGATCTCAGCCTCCTGAGTAGTTAGGATTAAAGGTGTGAGCCACTGACACCGGCTGTATGTTTAGTATTTTTTTAAATAATATTTTTATCAAGTAGTTGTACAAAGGAATTGCTATTCAATAAAGCAGCTGATAAATACATCTTGATCTGTATGACTCCTTTTAACATTCTCATCCATCTCTCCCAAACCACACTACCCTAAATTAAAAAAAAATAGACTATACATTCAATTTGTGGATTCATTTTTGCTCCACTTCATTCCCCTCGACTCCACCCTCCATTTCAAATGCCCATTTTTTTGGTGTTTAATTTGTTGAAATATGATTTTGCCTTTGTAAGGAATTACAGTTTAAATTCTCCCCTAAATCTACCATAATTATAGTAATATATTTATGTATACTTGGATATGACTCAAAATTATGTTAAGTGAAGTAAGTTGTGCTCAGAGAGAAAAAGGTTGCATGTTTTCTCTCATATGTGGGAGCTAAAATTTGTTTACAAATGTGCTCAGTTTTAAAGGTGAGTAGACAGAAACTGTATATAGAAAATACTAATGCATTCATATCCTATGAAAAACAATAGAGGACTTGAATATTTTCTGTAAAACTACTAAGTTAAGCATGGGTACATGATGAGGAAACAGTATTGCTTTGAAAATAAGTATTTGTGGCATATTGTCTGGGTCTGCTATTGGATGCTCTTGGGTTGTACGGAAAAGCAGCTTTAAGGCTGTGCCTAATTTTGACATAGCCCATTACTAAAGCAACAGGTTTGACCTAAGCTTCCACATTTTGAGCATTAAGTGTCAAGACTGAGTGACTCTACATCTTGTTTATTTGAGCAAACAGCCACTATCTGCCAGCCTACCATAAAGCACAAGCTTATAATTTATTTGCACCTATAAATAATTGCATCTATAAAAATATCAAATTACATCAGAAACACCAGATATACGAGACCATCAATCATGCCAGAAGTGACCTTCTTACTTGAGAATGTAAAGTAGGAGCATTCCAAGACTGAGATATGGCAGGCACACTGTCAATTTCCCTAGTCATCCATTATAAGCCTCTTCTAGGAAGATTGCCACGTGTGTTCCTAGGTTCCAGATAGAGATCAGTTTCTCCTGTCCATGATACACATCTCACTTCCATGCAAAATGCCACACGCAACTATATTATCTATATATCTCTATGCCCAGAGAATTTTAAATTCTTACCTGTTCTCCTAAAGAAGCAGTATAAACTCTCAGAACTTTGTAGATTGGGTTGAGAATGTGGCTTAGTGGTTGAGTGCTTGCCTAGCATGCATGAAGCCCTGGGTTTGATTCCTCAGTACAACATAAGCAGAAAAAGACAGAAGTGGTACTGTGCTTCAAGTGGTAGAACATTAGCTTTGAACACAGAGAGAAGTAAATGTTTATACATACTAGAAATAAAATATATATGATAAAATATATAAGATGAAATGTAGGTTATAACTTATGATAGAGATAGATAAATAATAGATAGATGGCATTATTGACCTATAGATAATAGAGTCATATAAGTTGATTGCTATACATCTTCTTTAAAATGACATAAGCATTGTGGTTTTCTCAAAGAGATTCCATATGGCTGGGGTGTGTATCTCTAATGCAAGAATATTGACAAATACAATATCAAATTTAGTAGCAGTAGTAAAATATTTTTCAACGAATAGGGTGTTTTCTTATATGAGGAAATTTTTACTTCTACATGTGTTTTTTTAAGTTTCCTGAAATACATAAACCAAATATAATTATGAGAAAGCATTAAATAATGCCATTCAACATCAATAGTGAGAAGTCGATTTTAAACTCATTACATCATCAACCACATGAAAGGTTCTTAAGAAGTATAGATAGATAGATTAATATGATTATCAAAATTAAGTGTCTGTGCCACGCCCCATGCTTGTAATCCTAGATACTCAGGAGACTAAGATCTGAGGATTCTGATTCAAAGCCAGGATAGGCAGTCCATAAGACTCCAATAAAAATGTACACACATACACATATTCCCGAGTGCAACTGTGCCTCAAGTGGTAGAACATTAGCAGGGAGAAAAAGAAGCTCAGAGACAGTTCAGGGATAGTGACTAGGCCCTGAGTTCAAACATGAGGTCCAGCACAGACTCTCTCTCTCTCCCTCTCTCTCTCTCTCTCTAACATGCACACGCACACACACACACACACACACACACACACACACACACACACACACACACACACACATTCTGAGTTTCTTAATCATCTTAGGCTACTTTAGTAAACTGAAATTTATTTTTTGCAATGATAAAATCTATGTTGGAGATCACTCTGCAATTATGGCTAGGCTCTAGTGAGAAATTTTGTCTATTTATCAGTTCCTTTTTTTCTGACGTGTCATTAAGATGAAAGGGAATCCTGTAAAGTCCCTATTTACACCCATGAATTTCATGTATGGAGGCTTCATTCTCATAAGCTAGTCATCTTCTAAATATCCAACTTCATAATACTGTCACTTTAGGGATAGAATTTTATCAAATGAATCTTTAGTGTGAAGGTAAACAGTCAGTGTGTTCTAATATGATATTACACTTAGAAATCTGAAATAGCAAAAAGTTTTGGAAATTTTGAGCCAATTTCAGTGAAATAAAAACTTTAGGTAATAGTGTTGAATTATCAAAATGAAAAGAAAAGCTGAAACTAAAGGTGATGTCAATAAATACAAAAATGTATTGGTCAAATCATTAAGACATATGAAGATCTTGCAGAGAATGTCTTCTTAATAATCAATAACTTCTTCATGATCAATAGCTGTTATGGATTTTTATGCACTAGTAATAACTATGCATTTAATTATTTTAGTGATAGAAAAGAATGCACATTGTTATCTTTTAGTTTATTTTAATATGAATGGAATGTCAGCATAATTTCCTACTATATCATTAATTGAAGAGATGACACAATCCATAACAAGTCAAATCACTGCACTATAAAAGTCTGATGATTATGGGTCAAAGTCTTTTGTAATGTTTTATTTGAAAACTAAAAGTGTGTTTTATAATGCACAAAAGAACAATTTAAAATCTGTTACATAAAATCATACAATCTTTTCTGACAATTTATTTAAAAAATGAAGAGTTCTATAGGTTTTCTTAAAAGTAAAGTATTGCCGGTGTCTACTGAACATAAATTTATACATTTAATTCACTACAGATCAATAAAGATTTAAGAAGTAAAAATCAATACTGTTAGTGATTTAAAATTCTGTAGTATAAGTTTCAAAAAATACTAGGTTTGTCATGGAGCCACTGGGAAAGTCTGAATCCATTCTTTTTCATAAATATAAGCTGAGAATATAAGCCAATCTAAACAGAAATGAAATAAAACAATGACTGTCAAATCAAACACATTTATATAGTTTCACACACACATATGCCGTAAGTAGTGAACTGGTTATAGAAGTCTTACTAAGACAATTGTTACATCTTGATTTATTGCTGCAATTTGAATTCCAGAACTATATACCCTCTTTAACAAATCTAATTCTGTAATTGGATAATTTTCCTGAAAAACAATATTTAATCTCATTTCAGCAAATATTGTCTTATAAATAAATGGAGACTACATAATATGCAAAACAAAAGCTTCCTTTTATTGTCTTTGCCTTTTGTCTTTTTCTATTAATATTTTTTATTAGCATACATTGTCCAAGAGATTTATTGTGACATTTCCCTTCATGCATACAAAGCACCTCAATAAAACTCACTCTCTCACTCTCCTCTCTCCTTCCTTGCTTCCTTCCTTGCTTCCTTCCTTCTTTCCTTCCTTTTTTCTTTCTTTCTTTCTTTCTTTCTTTCTTTCTTTCTTTCTTTCTTTCTTTCTTTCTCTCTCTTTCTTTCTCTTTCTTTCTCTTTTCTTCTTTCCCTCTTTTTCTTTTCTTTCTTTCCTTCTTTTCTTTTTTCTCTTTTTTATTGCCAAAGTGATGTACAGAGAGGTTACAGTTACATAAATAAGGTAATAAGTACATTTCTTGTCAAACTTGTTACCCCTTCCCTGATTTTTCTCCTACTTTTCCTCCCCCCATATCTTCCCCAACCCCAAGTTGTACAGATCATTTCCAACTTACTGTCTTGTGAATATCACTGTTGCATCAGTTCCCCCCTGTCCTTTGTCTCACCGTTCTGTTGTAGATCTGCTTAAATACTGCCAATCATACCACTAATGCAAAAGCGGAAAAGGTCAGATAATGTGATGTCAGGAAAATGAACCCTTAGATGTGTATTTTAATGTTTTTTTTCTTTCATGCATGTGTTTCTAACGCATTTATAAAATTATCTCTTTGTTGCTTTGTATGTCTCTCCCCCACAGTATAACCCCTGCTTTCACTATATTTGATGTCAGTATAACTTGTGGAGGAGATGGGGAAAAACGAGTTGTTTAAGGATACAGGTGGACCTGTTGCAACAATGAGAAGTACAAGTTGTCATGTCCAAAACGAGCTTTACACCGTTGGGCGGGGGGGGGGGGGGGGGGGGGGGGGGGGGGGCGGAGGAAGGGGGGGGAAGGAGAAGGATTGGGATTGGGGGGGAGGGGGGAGGCTGGAAGGGATGTGAAGGGTAAACAAAGGAGGAGGCTGCAATGCTTGGTAAGAAATGTACGCATTATCCTGCCCATGTAATTGTAACTCCTCTGTACAGTATGTTCACAAATAAAATAAAATTAAATTAAAAAAAAAGCAGCTATAGATACCTGTCCTTTACTCAAGGATTGCTGAGAAATTACCTTGTATTTGTTGAACCTATTTACTATACCACAGCAATAATTTTAAAACTGCTTTAAAAATACTCATCTTTGTAATAGCAGATTTTTTGAGTACTGGGTTTCCAACTGACAAAGTTCAACATACATTTATTAACCAAGATTTATATTCTCCATTAAATATGTAAAATCTTTTAGCTTGAATACTTAATCTAGAGATAAATTTATAAAATGTCTAAAATAGTATAGTCGTTATTGATTCAAATTGTTTAAAAAGAAGCTTTATACATTCATTTTCATGTGTAGATGTGTAAGTAAGGATCTCACATAGTCAAAAACCTAGAGTTGGAAATGACAGGAAAAGGA
This sequence comes from Dipodomys merriami, assembly GCF_024711535.1. NCBI lineage: Eukaryota > Metazoa > Chordata > Mammalia > Rodentia > Heteromyidae > Dipodomys > Dipodomys merriami. Next base: position 107,601,091 of record NW_027203381.1, on the reverse strand, counting down.
AAACTCAAGTCCCAGAATGAGTAAAGTTTCCAAGTCAATCTTTACTAATTTCTATGTTAGTCACACAATGATTTTGAAAGTAATTCCATAAGTTAAATAGACTTGTAAGTTTTTTTTCTATGTAGAAAAGTCATAGTCATAAAAGGGAAGGATGCTTTAAAATGAAAATTTTAATTTATCATGTCCAAGTGTAATTTTTTGTCTTTTACATATCCATTGAGTTTATCTGTAGATTTATAGGCACATTCTAACTACTGCAAACTAGGGAATACATGCAAACTATATTTGCTTGTGTATGGCTTACTTCACTTAATATAGTTTAAGCAGGACTGTAAATATTCACACAGTGGGACCAAAGGAGGATATTCTTAGGAAAAATCGCAAAATCTCAATAGCTATGTGCATATGATCACTTAAAATGATGTTTATAGAAATGAACTCCAAGAAATAGAAACGAGATTTTTTGATATTTTGTTTTCCTTTTTTGTTGCCTTTTAAAATGATTTCTGTACTCTTTATCTTGTCTGTAAGCTTATCTATTTTGGGGAGGATAAAGGAGAGCACAGAAATGGTGGGAAATGGTGAATAATGCAGTAGTGATACTCACTAGGTATGTTGAAAATGAACAATTTGTAATGGAGAGGGTAGGGAGGGAAAAATTGGAAGAAAAGGAGGAAAGGTGACACTGTTCATAAAGAAATGTAGTCATTATCTGATTATGTAATTGTTACCTCTTTGTACATCACATTTACAATAAAAATTAGTAAATAATTTTTAAATGAAGGTTTTATGTCAAACCAAATCGCAAACACTTTACTACAAGGTATATTCTCAATGATTCATTTAGTTATGAATGATTTTATCCAGTTATTTTCTTATACCATTTTAATTTATTTATGGTCATACTAGGGTTTGAAACTCAGGATTAAATACTTTCTAGAAAGAGCATTATGAGTTAGCCACATCACCAAATTTTCATGTTGTCTATTTTTTCAGGCAATCTTGACTAGTGCCAGCCAATCTGAACCAGGATTCCCCTATTTGTGTTTAATTGTATATCTTGGATGATAGGCATGTGCCATTGTGCCCATTCATGGGTTTAGTTGGAGTCTTGGGAATCTATGGCCAGCCTGGTCTTGAACTGTGATCTTTGACTCACAAGTATCTTTGATTACACATTTTAGCCATTATACCCAGCCTCACTCTAATATTTGATGCATCAGTCCTCCTTTGTGAATAGTAAGATTGTCAGTGCTGCCTGTGTCATAGTGCATAAAAGTAGAATCTATCTGTTTAAGGTACATTTATATTCTTTACTTTTAGATATCTAAAAGACACTTATTCACAGGCTTTCTCCTGTCATCTTTGCTCAAAAATTTATCTTAATTTTGATTATTACAGTGATCAAAGATCAATGGCTAGTATGTCATTAGCTTAGCCAGCATAAATCCTGAGTTAAAAGATAAACACAAAACTCAAAGTGAATAGTCATTCAAACTAAGATGACTGTTAATATATGATGTGTATGGTGAACTCAAAAGTACCTTCACAATGAAAAATAACAATACAATATATGAAAACACTGGGAAATACTGTGCTATGCAGCAATTGCTTTCTTGCTGTATAAATCAGAGTCTCAGGTAGAAATCAAGAGACAGCCAATCTACCTAAGTTATACAGTTGCTGAATTTTTGAAAGAACTTGATAGATGTTTGTAAAACACCCAGAAACTAACTCAACCTTAGAATACATCAAGTTTCCAGTATCACAAATTTTCAGCCACAGAGTTTCTTTCTTTCCCTATTGTACATGGATGTCCAGTCACCTCCAGTGTTGTCCCAGGACAGCTTCTGCTGTCCTGGGCACTTCCTCCTTTGTTTGCTGGACTCTTAGGTTAGTTGCTTATTAACTATCAACTGTCAATTTGCTTTATCACTTTGTGATAATTTATCAGCGGCCCAAAATCAAATGGAGTTAGCCATTGTTATCCATTGCCCAAGATTTCTTTTTCCTCCTTTGGTTTAGTTCTTGTTGTCACTATTTTTTCCTGTACCCTTTGTCTTATATATAAGTTTATTTGATTTGGGAAGGCAAGAGAAATTCCAGAAATGGTGGGACAAAGGGTGGACCAATTCAATAGTGATATTCACTAGACGCTATGTTGGAAATGAACTTCACAACTTGGTGCGGGTGGGGGAGCAGAAGTGGGAAAAATGAGGGAGAGGGTAACACTGTTCAAAATAAATGTACCCATTACCTTGATTTTGTAACTGTAACCTTTGTGTACGTCAACTTTACAGTAAAATTGAAATAAAAAAAAGACGTCGTTCATCTTCAAATTTGTTTCAGTTGAAGTGGTTCAATTATATTTGCCTATTCTCTAAGGGATTATAATTCTCTTGAAAAAATTTCTGTCATCAATAGCAAATTATATTTTTATGCTCATAATAAATTGCAATATAGATAAATAAAATGCATATAACACACATGTACCTTTTATGTGATAAGTATAAAGAAAGCAGCGATGTTCATAAGAAAAAATAATACTGCAAGAATCTCATAAGACTGCTATATCCTTCTAAACAAATCAGAATCCTACTCCTTAATGTTTACCATTCTCATTTTCATAAGAGCATTTTCTTTCTTTCTTTCCCTTTGTGCTATGTATTAGATATATTGTATATCATCTATAAATATGAAGCTGAAGTATATTCATAACCACAATTCACACAATTGAAACAAGGAATATTTTGAAGAAATCAACAAAGTTATGAAACTTTTTTGCAGAAAAAAGTTTAAGTGTAAATTTCTCACTGGAATTTTAAAGAAAGTTCATCATCAGCACAAGTTTAAAAAAAAAGTAGGAGATTGCAGTTTTATGCTTTTTTTTCAGTTGTTAGGCATTAAAAGGAAACATTTACTTTGCTTGTTTCCTTGCTTTTGAATGTTGACTCTATACTCAGTTTTGAAAAACTTACTAAGAATAGAGCTAGACTAATACTTTAAGCTATATTCAATCAAAAGTAACTGAAATATTCATGAGAGGACTGAACGATTATCTGAAGAAATTCAGTAAATAGAAAATAGATCTAAAAGCTTATGAAACACAAATGTATAAACATTAAACCAAGCTTTTAGTAGCAACAGAACTAGAATTTTGATTTCTATCTGTTGAAGTTGGCCTTTGTTTCAGATGAATCCAGTGGAGGTTGGTATAGATCAAGTTGCCAAACCAGTAACCACAAACTGACTTTGTCTCAGGTTGGATAGTATTTACATAAGTTCTCATTTTCATAAACTAGAAATCCATTATTTGAAATCTCTGTTTGGACTGTGACATGTTTAACTTTTTCAGTTCTTGCCTACACATTGAAAAGGGAGTTCTTGCTCTATTGTGTGAAGCAAGGTAGAGTGATAAACTCAGATTTATGACTTTAATCCATTTGTACAGAAACTTCAAGACCACATTATGTCCATATTGAAAAACTGAATTAATAAAAATCATTCATTTGGCCTCCCAATATGATAGAAATTTCATAATGCAACTTAAGGAGACATATGATCTTCAAATATCTTGTAAAAGCAATTAAAATTCAACAAGGTACGTTTACTACAAAGCTGGTTCTCTTTCTCTTCTTTGAAAGGTAAAAAGAAGTTTAATTTCTGGACAAAAAAAAATCACCTGGGTGGATAAAAGATTGGTGTAGAAAATAGAAATGCCAAATATGATTTAAAACTTGTGGTTGTGGCTTTGCTAAAGCAGAGCACTTCCCAGAGGTCAACTGGGCTCTCTTCCTAAAGAGATCAACATCTGGAGTTCTTTAGACTGTGTTAACTTGAAAATTGCCCTTCTGATAACACCTGGTTAAACAGAGCTGTGTGTTGTTCTTTCTCTCCCCCGCCTACTGCCAAGACATCATTTTCCTCATAAAGCCAGTAGCCAGACCCACTTCTAATTTTCAGTATTCCTGCCTTAGCTTCTCAAGTGCTGAGATTACAAGCATGTACCACTGTGTCACCTTACCCTTACTTAATTAGTATTTAATGTTTTCCAGAGTTCAATGGGAGTTTATACACACACACACACACACACACACACACACACACACACACACACACACACACACACACGGACAAACATTCTTTAGAATGTGTACCTATAATAATAAATTAATCTCAAAACTGCTGCCTCAGAACATATTCTTGAGAAACATTTCATCATAATTTAATGCTAGGTTCAAATTTAAGTATTTTTTTCTTTCCAAATTCTTGGTCATGAATTGCAACATACATTCTTTGTCTTCTTGCTCTGCAGGGTCCTCTTATGCCAGCCTATAAATCTTTCTCTCAGCCACATACCACCATTTGCCTGGGGAAGAACTAAGAGCAATGCAGGATTATACAGGACCTGAGGTACTTCAGCAAAAAGTTTGTTAATTTTGGATACCTAGAGAATAATGAAGAAGGGAGAATAGTGTCAGACACATCACTTTGTCCTGTCAGACTGTTGTCTTGAGGTGCTGATGGAGATGAGTCAGAATGGTGCTTTTCTCAGCAATGTCTGCTGACACCATGTCATCCTATTTTGTCTCTGAAGGTCCAAGGTAAATCTCACTTTTGTCATTACTATTATTTGATTTGATGCTAAAAAGATTGTCATTTTTGTTTCAGATATTGTTCATGATTAAGTGTAAACTTAGAAATGTAATGACCATGTCTATTTAGCTAGTGAATCTCAAAGCAGTTAAGATATATATTTAATAATCAAGTTTTGCTTTACATCTATTTCTTCACACTGAAGACAATACAAAAAGCATACAAAAAACTTTGTGATGAAAAAGATAAAAACAACAGAATAAAGATATGCAAATAATTAAATAATCACAGGCCTCATATATTAACAGATTCAAACAGAAGAAAATGTTAAAGAAATATGCAATATGGTGGTAGAATTTAATGAAGAATGTATTTTGTATTTTAGAAAGGTATCTTAGAAATGTATTTTGTAAAGACCTCTATATTTATATTGCTTTCATTAAAGATATAAATGACATTTTAAAGATAGAGAAAGATAATAATTGGGTCATTATTTACTCATCTCATTCATTAAGAATATGGTAATAGAAGAATTGCATATAAAATGAGATATTAAAAGAGTTACTGAAATATTGCTTTTCTATCAATCGCCCATGTTTACATATGTAAACTGGAAAAATTATGAGAATCAATTCAGTAAGAATCAATTTTAATAGAGCATTTTTATATATACAAAAATAATTGAATATATATACATATGCTTTCAATGGGGTTAGACAATTTTTTCTTTAATCTCTCATAAATTCTTCCTTCATCCTGACTTCCTCCTTCTGCCCTCTTTTTTTGTCTACTTTTTTCCCCAATTTTTTTGAATAAAGGCCACCAAAGTTATGGAGCCAAGCATACAGGCAAATTTCTTTCAAATTATTGTGAAAAATCTCATTTATGTTGAGACAAAACACAGGCTGATGTGTTGAGTGGAACAGGATTTAAGGTGGAAGAAAGGGAATAATTCTCCTCCCTTGTGATCACAGTCCTATTTGTTCCTTCTTGTACTGGCAAGGGAGGAAAAGATGAACCAAATATGCAAATGAACTACCCAGGTGCAGAGCATGCTTGCAAACAGATAAGCTGGGTAATGACAGTAATTTAGGACATGTAAATAGCTCTTCTGGACCAAGGAAACATAAAAAGGTATAATAGAAATGGGTCAATTAAGGACATATGCCTTTGGGTTAAGTAACAGTATACATTCCAAATAAGGACTTAGTTACTCAGAGGACAAATTCAAGGTTGATGTGCTCATTTGAACAACTTTTAACTATATTCACAAGTCTATATGTGTACTAGTCTATACTGTGTGATAAATAAATATTTTTTTTTTTTTGCACAAGTGATGTTTGAGGAGAAGTGGTGAAGCCACATTTGATTGCTTGCTTTTTTAGACATCGTTAGTCCTGAGAGCATTGAAGCTGGACCGCTGATATATGCTATTTGATTTTAAAATTAAATATATATGTCATGTATTCTTGAGTATCCATCACCTAGAAATACTTCTACCTAATGTAATTATATGAAGTGTCTTAATGTACTTTAGCTACTTTAAATTTTCTTTCACATGAAAGCCTAACAGAGCCTCTAGATAACTTGCATTGTATATAGAACTGCTCACAATCCACTGTCACTTTGATCCTGCAGCATAGATAATGGCAGAATATTCAACAGGTTTGGAGTTGCCTTGGAAGGAAAACATATAGAAACAATCAGAGGATCCTATTGATTGAATCACACTGGGTGAATAAGAATAATATCTTCACAGTGAAAAGGCAAATCAGAACCTCTGAATCTGGGAAATTTAAGTTGACTGATTAACAAAACATTGGTGAAGCCAAGGGCAGGTGGCTTCTGTAATCCTAGCTACTCAGAAGCCTGAGATCTGAGGATTATGGTTCAAAGCCAGCCCAGGCAATTAACCACAAGAAAACCAGAAATGGTGCTGTGTCTCAAGTGGTAAAGCATTACCCTTGAGCTGAAGAGCCGAGGGACAGTGCCCAGGCCCCTAGTTCAAGCCCCCAGGACCGACAAAAAATAAAAATTAAAAAAATTGTATCTCCAGGTACAATCAATGTCTAGAATATGTCATCAATATGACTATGATAGACAGCCTTCTCCTACTAACTCATTATCCATTGTTCAAAAAATCCAGAACTATTTCTTCTCCTAGAACACCCAGTGTATTGATGTTCAGTCAGAACTTTGGACAGGGTTGGTGAAAGTGGTAGCACTGTGAGCAATGCAGATGAAACCTGGTTGTGCTAGGAACTCAGTCTGCTTATTTTGACTCTACAACAGATCGTCTGCAAATTCACCCTCAGCATATATGATGTTTCAAATCCCACTGCTTGCTCGCTAATAAAGATGATAGGAGAGAAGATGCAAAATTGGACAGGCATGTATATGATCAGTTCCATCAAGGATTGCCTAGAACTTTATAGAAAAAAAAAATAAAGAGGAAACAATTTACTATGACAGGACTTTCTGACATCAGGAACAAGAGTCACATAATATGGATATTTCTAAAATAAACATGGTCAGAGGAGTACACAAATTAAAGATGTCAATCGATGTAAAAGACATGCTTTCCCTTGGAGGCTTAGCATTACATTTTCAGGAAGTTTATAATTAGCTGTGAGAAGTGTATATAATAGGTGTAAACCAACTACAAAATTAAGAATATCCCCTCTTCTCCCCACTCCAATGCAGTGATTGTTAACCTGCAAAAATCCATTTTGGATTGTAAGTCAAAACAAGATAATCAAACTGATTGAGGAAACTCAAGAGCTCTATTAAAATTCTCACATTTTTACAAGATTGAGGATGTTTAGTGAAATTATTTGTAAAAATTTTATGAGAATGATAATTAGGGTATCCTTCAATAAGTCTATGATATTTTTGATTCAATTTATGCTTGGGAAACAGTAAGACAGTGGAATGGACTGTCTTAAAAATGCAGTTATATAATATTTAATTACTAGAAATTACCAGAAATAATTGCAGCTTTCAAAAATATTCTAGCAAAAGAAATTCATTACATAGGCAACATACATGAAACAATCCTCAAAGGCACCCATATATATTAACTTGTAGGTGTTTTCTTCAGTTTCATTATGACCCCTTCCCTTCCCTTCCCTTCCCTTCCCTTCCCTTCCCTTCCCTTCCCTTCCCTTCCCTTCCCTTCCCTTCCCTTCCCTTCCCTTCCCTTCCCTTTCCTCCCTTCCCTTCCCTTCCCTCCCCTCCCCTCCCCTCCCCTCCCCTCCCCTCCCCTCCCCTCCCCTCCCCTCCCCTCCCTTCCCCTCCCCTCCCCTCCCCTCCCTTCCCCTCCCCTCCCCTCCCCTCCCCTCCCCTCCCTTCCCTTCCCTTCCCTTCCCTTCCCTTCCCTTTCCTTTCTTTTCCTTTCCTTTCTTTTTTTCTTGCTTGAACTCAGAGCTTGGGTGCTGTCTCTTAGCCTCTTTGTGTTCAAGGCAAGTGCTATACCACTTGAGCTACAGCATTACTTCCCATTGTTAAAAGGTAACAACAGCAAAACCACATTTTAAATGATGAAATATTGGCATATTTATTACAACTCTAGCAGTCTGCAAGCCACCCATTGTAACAAAGTCCTGTAACCCCCCAAAGACACATAATGTGGTTTGAAAACAAGCCAGAGAGGAAAGAAAGAATAAAACAATACCAACAAACAAATTCAGCTCCCATGGAGAGCTTAATTGGGCCACCATGATGATGGGACACAAGCCAGGAGACATGACACAGGACATGATCATGGAGACACACATGGTATGGAGTAATGGTGCCTGTGATGATCCAGGCCAAAATAGGGTAAGTGCAGGGAGCTGGGTCACAGCACACTCTTAGTCCCAGGTTTAGTAACCTATCAGCCAAGTGCCAGCCCCTACCCCCAGAGATCCAGGCATGACCTTCACCTGGGAGGCTGGGGTATTTCCTTCCCCAAGCAAGAAGATAAGATACCAGATCCTACCATCCACCATGTGACAAATATGGCGCTAGCCAGAACTGATCTTGTTACTTCATCATCATGATTTTCTTAATTCCTAATCAGAATCTTTAAACTCACCCTTTAATAATGAGTGTGTGGATTGGCAACTTGTGATTTCTACAAGTCATACGTGTTTATATCTTGGATTGCTATGTATCCAGCTTTTCTGTGACAGTCAAGAATAGGCCTGATTTCTTTTCATTGGCTTTCTTTATTTTAATTTTTAGTTCATAAGTTATATGATGACTCCATGTATAAACACCTCAAGATATACTGTTTTGCACTTTATGTGGTTGTTCATTTCATATTTTGTTTTGACTGCACAAAATTTGCCTTAACAGTTTCAAGGATAAATTTGGTACATGATATAAAACCTAAGAAAGTAAATCATAGAGATAAAATTAATCACCATTATCATATCATATAGTGATTTTACTTAATAATTTTAAATAACTTCAAAGTGCAATAATCATATCACATATTAGAAGATTAAAGCCTAGAGACAATTATTTTATTAAAAATATAATACATTAATATTTTACTGGCAAGTATTCTACAATATTAATACAAAATGGAATAAAGTGGTGCTAATGTTTTTATATTGACTTAAATTTATTTGCTGAAATTGCTATCAGTTATAATCAAATGTATTTCTTCCACATATTCAATTTTGTCAGCTTCAGTTTAATTCTCATTGTCAGAAAAGAAGTTAACTTTCCAGTCTTTCTGAGTGAACCATCTCTTCCACACTCTCACTTTCTTGCTTTCCCTAGATTATTGAGCCAATCTAATCCTGGAGGCTTTTTCACACTTTCGGTTTTGTCTTTCCACCTCTGTATTACTGAGCAATCACTGCTGATTTCTGTCCCATCTGTCATCTTTTGTGGACCCAGTAAGCATAATCCAGAGAAACATCTGACAGAATGTCAGCTTATAGCTACCATCTCTCCTCCTGGCAACTTACCTCTTAGTTCCTGGTTATTTAGGCAGTAAAAACAAAGAGATGTTGCTGTTTCATCTGTAGCCTAAGCACTGTACACGTTTACTAGTTGTTTCTGATCTGTTGCAAAGTAATATTTCTCATATAGAATCAGAATCTGAAATATTTTCAAATGCACAAATTGTTACCTTGTCTTTAAAAGTACAAGTGTGGAGTTTATAATTTCTGGATGAGATAATAAATACATATTTAAAACTTGAAAAAAATGATGTTTGTATAACCTTGAACTATTTTAAGCAATGAGGATAAATGTTTGAAATGTTTTATTTTCTTATCCACTATGTTTGGAACATAAAAGTGAAATAATATTATTCACGTTAGAAATAAAAGTCACAATTTCACTTTCTAATTTAGCATTATAAAAAAATCAAAATGTATTATTTACCACAACTAAGATATGGAACCAACCCTGATGCCCCTCAGTAGATGAGTCGATCAAGGAAATGTGGTATATATACACAATGGAATTCTATGCCTCCATCAGAAAGAATGACATTGCCCCATTTGTTAGCAAATGGAAAAAACTTGGAAAAAATTATATTAAGGGAAGTAAGCCAGGCCCAAGGAAACATAGGTCCCATGGTTTCCCTTATTTGCAATTACTAGTATATGTCTGAGACAAGCAGAAATGGTCAGATAAGATGATGTTAGGTGAAATGAACCCCAAGATAAGGATTCAGATGTTTTTATTCTTTCTTGTGATTGTTTCTAATATATTTATAAGATGATTTCTTTGTTGCTTTCTTTGTCCCTTCCCCACAGTATATCCCCTATTTTCACTGTATTTGATGTTGGTATAATCTGTGGAGGGAAAGGGACAAAACAAATCATTTAAATAGGGATACAGGTGGACCCATTGCAACAATGGGATGTACAAGACATTATGTTGAAAAACGAACTTAACAACTTTGGCTGGGGGAGGGGATATTGGGGTGGCAAGGGGGTGGGGAGATGGAAGGGGTGGAAAGGGGAAACAAAGGAGCAGGCAACAATGCTTGATAAATGTACTCATTACCCTTGTCCATGTAATTGTAACCCCTCTGTATGGTATTTTCACAATAAAAAAAAATCAAAATGTTCTATTAAATGTTCCTCCAAAATGATCTGATATGAAAATATTACTTAAATCGCCTTTTAACAAAGTGTAAACTGAAAAATTACGAATTGTCAATTCCCTCTTCAAAAATCTAGATAATTTAATTCTTCATCTTTGATAATCAAACTGTGGATTTTCTTGAAACTAAACAGCATAGTGCACAGTGCTTATTATTCTACCACAAAACATACTTAGTTTTTTTATGCTACAAAGCATTTTCAAAATATTTGTATATCTTGAAATAATGTTTTTTTATAGTTCAGGAGAGTAGAAAATTTATTATTTATTTTATACTTAGTAACAAGGACAATATTTGTCGTATGCATGGTACAGGTATAAAGTATATTTTTAGTGGGGCACTGGTGGCTCACATCTATAACCATAGATACGCAGGAGTCTGAGATCTGAGGATTGCAGTTCAAAGCCAACATAGGCAGAAAAGTCCCCATGAGACTTTTTATCTCCAATTAACCACCCTAAACCTGGAAATGGCACTGTGGCTCAGGGACAAGTGCCTTAGCCCTAAGTTCAAGCCCCACAACTGACAAAAAATAATAAAATAAATATTTAGGGAAAAAAATTCAGGTACCAAGAAATTATAATACCAGGAATGTGCCTACCCATTTTGTCATTGTTGCTCAGTTTCTCTTGGTAATTCCTTTGCTGTGAACAAATTACTTTCTAAATATTAACTTATTTCTCAAATATTAACTTATCTCTAAAAATTAACTTATTTAACCTTGTTTATGCTATTCAAATTAATCTGTCTTATGGTTCTATAGAAATATACTATTAAATTAGGAATGGTTTATTTTGTTCATATTATAAGTGCAAATGATCTATTTATATACCTAACATCTATGTATGGATGTATGTGCACATTATAGGTATATCAATATACATATATATGATATGCATAATAAGTATCAGCGAAGTTAGAAAGAATCAAAAAAGAAAAGGAAATTAATATTTGAAGAAGAAAGACATCTAGAAATCACCTTAACAAAATAATAACAGGTGTGTGAGACAAGGCTCCAGAGTCTAAGAGAAGGAAGTACAAGCTATTACTCATCTTGTTTATAATTCCTTTCTGTCTGTGTGAAAGCTGATCAAGCCAGTCCTTCATTCATTACATTGCTGCCTTTTGTTCGACCAGTAACACCTTGCAGGAAGAAGAAAGGGACTCCTAAGTTGCTATGTCATCTATGGGATTCAATTAGCCTGAAAAGGCTCCTGGAACAAAATGCAACCAATTGTAAACATTATTTTCCCCTGACAGTCCGAACTCAAAGTGCCAGTAGATCTGATTTCCTCTGCAGTCTCTTGCCTACTGACACATAGTATCTGCACTGTACTTTCAGATTTGTACCCAGTACTGACAAGTCTGAAATTCAACAGTGTTAGCCTTCATACATTGGCAAGGGAGCAGGCATCCGTCTTCTGATTTCCTTTTCTTTTCCTTTCCACATTGTCTAAGTAAACTCTCCCTAATGACCTCATTTCAAATTTCTTCCTTAAAAGTCCTATTTCCAAATGAGGTAATGTTCTAAGGTGCTGAGCATGAGAGCCCAATTCAGTCAATAACAAGAACTGAAATTTACCAGCACTGCTAATTGCTGTCTTTATTTCCTGCCATCTGTACTTTTCCTTACAGCCACCTTGGATTCGGATACCATATCAGACAATCAAGCGGGGCACAGTTTCAGAAACTCATTATTCCACAACACCATGGTCTTGGCAACTATCTCTTCCTCCCTCTCCCTCCCCCTTCTCTCTCTCTCTCTCTCTCTCTCTCTCTCTCTCTCTCTCTCTCTCTCTCTCTCTCTCTCTCTCTCTCTCTCTCTCTCATTACTTTATCAGTCTCTGCATAAAGACATTTCTTCCCACCAAGCCTCATTATCAAAGTTAAAAAAATCAGATAAAGTACATCAGATTGCAACCAAGCTTCTTTATGAGTCAAAACAATTTCAGTTGAAATATAGATGAGATAATTTTTAGAACAGAAACAATGATGTAAATGTTAAGAAATACATTTATCCGTTAAATTTTTCTTGATCTCCAATATGTTTAAAAGTGTTTACAGGGGCTCAGAAGGTGGCTCAGTGGTAGTGTTTGCCTGGCATGAATGAGGCCCTGGGTTCGATTCCTCAGCACCTCATAAGCAGAAAAAGCCGGAAGTAGCTCTGTGGCTCAAGTGGTAGAAGGCTAGCCTTGAGCTGAAGAGCTGAGGGACAGCGCCCAGAGTTTAGGCCCATGACTGACAAAAAAAAAACCCTTTTTTCACTGTATTTGATGTTGGTATAATTTGGGGAGGGGAAGGGAAAAAACTTTAATAGGGATACAGGTGGACCCATTGAAACAATGAGATGTACAAGACATTATGTCAAAAAAAACGAACTTTACAACTTTGGAGCGGGTAGGGGGGGCAGAAGGGGGCGGAGGGAGGGATGAGGAGGGGAAACAAAGGAGGAGGCAACAATGCTTGATAAGAAATGTACTCAGTACCTTGCTCATGTAATTGTAACCCCTCTGTACGATATGTTCACAATAAAAAAAAAATCTAAAAACAAAACTGCTTTTGCTTTGCCCCTTTTTCTTTATGTGACCATTACCATTTGATGTGAATAAATGAAACCCAGGAAACTGAAAGTACAATGAACATTATATTTATTACAGTATCTCCAATTCACTCTTTCTGGGGTAAGTTCTCTGTGTTCAGGATGGCATCTAAAGTTCCTAAGCAATTAAGTATTGTGTTTAATAGTAGTAAATAATCATTAGATAGGAATTCTTAATATCAGATCTCAAGGAAGTAAAAGTAGAGATTAATTAGAAAACTCTGTGAATTGTCCATCAGAGCAGTTACATCTCTATAACTATAAGCCAACACCTTCAACAGTACCTTGAGCTAAGGAGGTTTTAAGTCAATATAGGTTGCAGTCTATGGATTATTTTTTTCATTTTTTTTTCTTTGACTGATGTCCTATTTTTATCTCTCAAATCCTTCCTAGGTAATTATTTTGAACTCTAAATTAATTTTCTTTTGCTCTTTAGATCTCACCTTTTGGCAAGTAGTAAATTGGTGACTCATCGTCACAATAACATTAGACAATAACTCCACCATTAGTGAATTTTCAGCTTGTTCAGAAATGCTGATAAGGCATTGGGCAAACTTTGTCATGACCTTGGAGACCACTGTGGTAGCCTCACAACCAATACTTTCATGTTCAGAAAAATAATATTTCTAAAGATGATCATTTTACCTCTTTGGTAAAGAGGAATGCAAAGCAATATTACATTCCATATTTTCTAATTAACTCATTACTGTCTGTATGTACTCATGCTTGCTTTTATAACCTTTCTATAATAAACTATATTCTTTCTATTTTACTAGAATCCTTATCCTGCCTATAAATAATAGAGGTTTTTTATAAATAATAGGTTTTGATTTTTTCAATATGGTACTTTTAAGCATCCTGACATGTCAAAATTGTCCCCATTAGAATCTAATTGTTCCTCTTATTTATACCTATATTAAATTTATAATTCAGGTTAGGAAAGCCAGGGAGTTGTCAAACTTACTGATTAGCGTAATAAACATTTTTACTAATGCTATCTAAAAATTCAAAAATAAGGCAAAGAACAGGTTAATTTCATAGATGGCCAAAAAAAAAAGGCCCCTCTAGTGAACACTTCTTTCTCTTTTGTAACGTGTATGGAGAGTTTATCCACAGATGTTGTTCACTGGTTTATTTTCATGTAAAGAAAAAGTTGTGGTTTCTTTTTTTTGTTGTTGGTCATTGGGCTTGAACTCAGAGCCTGCACACTGTCCTCACGCTCTTTTGCTCAAGGCTAGCACTCTACCACATTGAACCACAGTGTTACTTCCAGTTTTTGAGTGCTTTATTGTAGATAAGAGTCTCACAGAGTTTCCTGCCCAGGTTAGCTTTGAACCATGATCCTCAGGTCTAGGCATGAGCTACCAAGCCCAGAAATATTGTGGATTTTAAGGACAAAGAGTGAGTGCAGATTCAGACAGGTGATTTTGTGTACCATTCTTTGTATTTTGTGCTCAAGATGTCTTTGGCTATTAATTTTATTTTTTATGTTTCAAGCTATTTTTTGGTGTGGCTTTATATACACATTTAATTTTTCTTAGTTGTTTGAAAAAATATTTATATTCTTGTAAGGACTGAATTGTATCTGTATATTGAACTGGGTATTTTTTTTTAATTATATGTACTGGTTTAATTTCTCAGTTGTGGTTCTCAAAATAATGGTGCTATAGTTTTTCTGCATAGTTTTAGATAATCATAAATATGTTTAATATTTTTTAACTTTTATGTGTATTTACTATATCAATATTACCTCTGTGTTAGTCACCTTCCTTTAATCTAACCAAAATACCCAATAAACTTTACTTTAAATAAAAGGAACATTTCTAGAGTTGGTGGCTTACATCTATGATCCTAGCTATTTAGGAAATTGAGATTTGAGAAGCTGAGTTAGGAACCAGTTAGAGTAGACACATGTTCAAGACTGTTTATTTCAATGAGTTAGATAGATGTAGAAGCATGGCTCAAATGGTAGCAAACCAGCAGGTGAGAAAACCTGAGCGGGAGCAAGAGACTTTGAGTTCAAGCCTAAATGTCAGCAAGAAATCCTTGTTGCCTTTCAGAGTTCTGGAGGTTTGAGTCTGTGTTTGTTTCTGCCATTGCTCTCGGACTTGTGTGATTTAGTACTTTATTGGGGGAACATATTCAATAGTTATTAAGTGAAAATTTCGGCCTGAGCCAAGGAGACCTAGGGTTTCTCCGATTCCATCCTGTAATGTTTTCAGAGTGTCTGCTTTGACTTCGAGGTCTTTGATCCATTTGGAGCCGATTCTGGTGCAGGGTGATATATAAGGGTCTAGATTTCCTTTTCTACAAGTGGTTAACCAATTTTGCCAGCACCATTTACTGTAGAGGCTGTCTTTCTTCCATTCTATTGTTTTAGCTCCCTTATTGAAGATTAGATGGCTATAGGTCTGTAGGTTCATTTCTGGGTTTTCAATTCTATTCCATTGGTCCTGAGCTCTGTTCTTATGCCAATACCAAGCTGTTTTGATTACTATGGCTTTATAGTAGAGTTTGAAATTTGGTATTGATATTCCTCCAGCAGTGTTCTTTCCGTTGAGGAGCGTTTTTGCTATTCGGGGTCTTTTATTGTTCCATATGAATTTTTGGATTGCCTCTTCTATTTCCTTGAAAAATGAGGTTGGAATTTTGATAGGTATCGCGTTGAATTTGTAGATAGCCTTGGGAAGTATTGCCATTTTCACGATGTTAATCTTTCCAATCCAGGAGCATGGGAGGTTTTCCCATTTTTTAAGTTCTGTGTTGATTTCTTTTTTCAAGATTTTAAAGTTTTCATCATAGAGGTCCTTCACTTCTTTGGTTAAGTTAATAACCATAGCTAAGATATGGAACCAACCCAGATGCCCTTCAGTAGATGAATGGATCAAGAAAATGTGTTATATATACACAATGGAATTCTATGCCTCCATCAGAAAGAATGACATTGCCCCATTTGTTAGGAAATGGAAAACTTGGAAAAAATTATATTAAGTGAGGTAAGCCAGGCCCAAAGAAACATAGGTCCCATGGTTTCCCTTATTTGCAATATCTAGTATATGTATGAGTCAAGCGGAAAAGGTCAGATAATGTGATGTTAGGAAAATCAACCCTTAGATATGTATTTTAATGTTTTTTTTTCTTTCATGCATATGTTTCTAACGCATTTATAAGATTATTTCTTTGTTGCTTTGAATGTCCCTCCCCCACAGTATAACCCCTGCTTTCACTATATTTGATGTCAGTATAACTAACTTGTGGAGGAGATGGGGAAAAACAAAAACAAGTCGTTTAAGGATACAGGTGGACCTGTTGCAACAATGAGAAGTACAAGTTGTCATGTCCAAAACGAGCTTTATGTCGGTGCGGCGGGGGGGGGGGGGGGGGGGGGGGGGGGGGGGGGGGGGGAAGAAGGATTGGGATTGGGGGGGAGGGGGGAGGCTGGGAAGGGAGGTGAAGGGTAAACAAAGGAGGAGGCTGCAATGCTTGGTAAGAAATGTATGCATTATCCTGCCCATGTAATTGTAACCCCACTGTACAGTATGTTCACAAATGAAATAAAATTAAATTAAAAAAAAGTTATTAAGAGAATAAAATAGGCCAGAAAAGGCCAGGACCCCAATAGCTACTTTAAGAATATTTCTTCAATGATGTAACTTCACTAGCTTCTGTCTTATAAAGGTTCTGAAAATTCCCAACAATGGTAAGGGCAAGTGACCACCCCCTTCTGTAGGGGACATTCAGTATCTAAAATACAGCAACCTCTATGTGGGGAGAATGGTATGTTTCATTTGCATAAAGAATTTGAAATGACCAGTGTTCTAGCATTTGAAAGTTATTACCTTACTCTTCCATTTCCTCTGTCTTCTAGTGTTTCTTTGCAATCATAGTCTGGGCTTTATTAGACGTAAGGGGGGCCATGGTCAGTGATGCACCTTGTTATGTCTTCTGTGAGAAATATATCCAACTAGGCTGTTTAGAGCAAATTCAGCATGGTGTGCTTTCAGGAAGTACCGATGCAGTCTAGTGACTGTGATAGAACCATGAGCTTCATGCACTTCTCTTAGCTTCTGGTAGCTTGCTGCAGTTTCTACTGACCCATTGCTTCTGCTTCTTAAATCTTCACATGATGCTTTTAATGTTTATGGGTGCATCTCAAATTTGTACTCCACACGGCAATAGTTAGGTTTATTGAGGTGTCTAGTCTATCCTTGATGTCGCATTATAACTAAAGTATTGACATCTTTAATAAGCCTTCTTCAGAAGAGGCTACAATTTTGAGGACATAGATATCATTAATTTAAATGTAACTTGTGGATGGACATACTCTTACCCTCAAAAACTTGAAAAGTAATTGTGGTTCTAGTGAACACTTCATTCTAGAAGTTAAAAATGGCTGATGATATAACCTTAACAACAATATGAAACTATTTTGACTGCTACATGGTATAAAATTTGCATGGAGGTTTATAGGAGAGGAAAACTTGAGGCAAGAGTAAATTTCAAATACTATGATTAAGCAAAAGAATAGAAAGGTAAAAATTTGGAGGATTATTGTGGTGGTACAAGTGTTGAATATAAAATGAAGGCTCTGCAGAATTTGATAACTACCATGAATATGATTATGAGAAATTATGGAAATAAAAAGGTGAACACCTGAAAGAGTAGATAATTGAAGAGTCATGTAGATGAATGTTGTAGCTAGTTACTAGCTTGTTATTCTCTCTCATTATTCTTTTTCATCTTCCCCATCCTCTTTCCCTTCTCCCTCATTCTCTCCTCCTACTCTTTCCCATCTCACTCTCCCTTCCCTTCCCTCTCTTCCTTTCTGTGCCTTGCCATTTTTGGAAATAAATCATATATTCAAAAAAAATTAGCCTGGAAACTGGAGCATATGAACCCATAATAACAATGGAGGGAACCATATATATGATGGCAACTATGACTCAGGTCTGTAATCGTAACTACTCAAGAGGCTGAGATCTGAGGACTGCAGTTTGAAGCCAGAAGAGGCAGAAAAGGAGGCATAGAAAAAGCTAGAAATGGAGCTATAAGTCAAGTGATCACTAGCCTTGAGCAAACAAGCTCAGAAGCAACACTCAGGACCGGAGTTCACGCCCCTACACCCTTATTTCAAGCTTTTAGGGTTGACACCAAAGAATAAAAAAAGAATAAACAGTGTGGGGAAAAAAACTGTAAAATATTAGGGAAGGAAATTATTTCAAAAGAATAGCTAAAGAGGAAGCTCAACATGAAGATGATGTTTTATTTTAGAATCAAAGGAAAATCTGAGTTTTGAAAAAAGGTTTACAATAAAAAACAATTCCTGAAAAGAATTTGAAAGATATAAGGAGTATGTCATAAATATTGAGTGTAGAAATTGTCAGTGATATCTCATTCAATCTAAACACAAAAAGATGAAGATAAAAAGTATTTCTTATTGAATTAACAAATTGTTGTAACTTTGAGGCTTTGAAACCAAAAACTTACAAAGAGTTATACTTGAAATAATGTTTCGCATGCTAAGATGCTTATTCTCTCTTGCAACTTCTATAGTTAAATTTTGGATTGGTAGAGGACTGACATTTTATCAGGCATATGTGAGATAAAGAAATATTTTTGAGCGTTCTAATCACTTATGTAAAGTCTTAAGTGGAGAGAGAACGAAAGAGAAACAGTCATGGCAGAGTGATTGAATATACTTGGGCACTGCATATCTATAGTTAGTAAGTGCATATCTATACTTAGAACACCAAAATGAATGAATTTAATTAGAAGCTAATAACTAGAGAAATAGGTATTTTAATGGACTAGTTAACATATTGAAGCATTCAATATGCTGGCTCTTTAATTAAATGAATTAAATGTTCAGAATATGGATGAACATTTCTGTCATTCCTGGTTGATTTGTACCCAAAGGCATGAATATTTTGGTGGTTAGAATTTCTTCAGACTTTGGAAATGGAAAAGGTGTGTGAGTTTTTTTTTTTTTAATAATAACTGCTTTTATTTGATACTTAGTTTTCAACCAGGTAAGGATCTCTACCACTCGAGACATGCCTGCAGTAACTTGTTTTTGCTGATTTTTCAAATAGTGTCTCATAGTTATTTGGAACAAAATGGATGATTTTTCAGGGCAGGCCTCCTGCAAATTTAAGAGGCCATGTGCACATTTCCATGCCTGCTTATTAAGTGAGATCTCTCTAATTTTTTTTTTTTTTTTGCCTGGCTGGCTTTAAATTACAATCCTGCCAATGCATACCTCTTGAATATCTCCAGTCCAGACATAAGTAAATACACCCAGATTAATAACAACTTTTGAAAAATAAAAAAATAAAAAATGAAAAAATTAGTTCAAATTTTGACTTCACAACATCATGAATTACGGATATACATAGAAATCTCATGTACTATTCTCTGGTGCCCTCTTTTTCAATTTTGTTTACTTTTACTTCTGTAGTTAAGAAAAATAATGAAATGAGTACATTTATACACTTAATAAAATATGTTTATTTATATCATTTACTTAGAACAAGGAGACTAGCAGAACATGTGTATATCAATAAGCTTACAAATAATGAAAACAAGTACATTAATACTATTGTAAATGTTTGATGTGCGATATTCCCACTTTTATACTGCTTCTACTTGCTGAGAACATTGATCTCTGATTTCATACACCTCTAGGAGGACAACCTAAGAACATATCTTATATTCTAGGAATTGAATTCTTCCATATGAACTGTGAAGAAATCAAATAAGGTAGAAAAATATGCACCAAAGCTCTGAACTGCTGAGAAAGCAGTCAGTAATTAAATTCATTCAAACTCTTAAACAAAACAAATGCATAAAAATTGATGGCCTGGGACACATTATTTAAAGTTAATAGGGATTATAAAGTAGATATAAAACTAGTAAAGAGGAGATTAATTAAAAGCAGCTACATTTTGCAACCCACACCAGAGAACACAAGTAAAATTCATGGTTTGACATGAGAGAAGTGTATGAGAAATATTTTTAAGGATGCTTTTTGATACAATAATAAAGCAATGCACATTTACAAATGTTGGTCATTTATATAAGATTTTTTTATTTAATTAAAATTCTAGGACAAAAATGTAACTAATGTGTAAGAATGTCCAACCACAGATTGTGAAACCATATGGTAGAAAAGATACAGAGAGGAGCCTTTGCTTATAAACAGAGCTGCTTCTACTCCCAAGGATCACAGAATGAAAACTAGGCAAGCCTCTGTTTCTCAGCTACAGTGTTTGCACACTACCATGCACAGTTGTTCAATAAAATTGATCTAAGTGGGTTTTAACTCCTAAAAAGTTTAGCAAATGATATAATCTACCTACAACTTTCCTTCTGAAAAAATATGAACAATGAAGTTTACTTGTAAAATATTTTCATATTTTAACAAATCTAATTGTATTGATTTTGTGACAAGCAATTATTGTAGAGGTAAAAAAACAGTAGCCTGATCAGGTATTTTACAATAAGTATATCAGAATTTTAATATAACTTTTTTTTATTATTTTCTTTACCAAGGAACTCTATAATTTGTTTCCTTGGACCTGGTATCATGTGAATATTTTCAAAAAATACCTGCAAGGAGATTTTTGTGCTTACTTACACACTAAAATTTAATGAATATTGACCACTTGTGCTGAAACGCAAATAAATTACATACATGTGTGTGTGTGTGTGTGTGTGTGTGTGTGTGTGTGTGTGTGTGTGTGTGTGCGTAATTTCCAGAATAGGTGTTCTAATAAAATTTCTTGAATAGGAATGATGGTATTTTACAAAGTTCTCGGTTTAACCCTAAATTATTTTGTATTTCATTGGAGGAAAATTATGGATGATTATCTTTATTTCATAGTGAAAAGATAACAGATGGAAGTGAAACTGTGGCTGAAGTGGTAGAGCACTCACCTTTAGCTGAGGAACTGAGGGACAGTGCCCAGGCCCAGAGTTTAAGTCCCACCACTGACAAAAAAATAACAAAGGAAGTTTAAATGAAATTTTTTCAAAGTAAGGGCACATGAGATTAAAAAATGAGCAAATGAATAATAACTAACAGTCACGGAAGACATTTTTTAATCAAAGCATGGAGTTAAGAAGTTACTTCGCAAAGTACAAGATCTCTCACCTGACAAAGTTAGTTACATACATAAATATACTATTACATTACATAATTTTAGTGAACATCAATAACTCAAAAATTACTCATTTACTGGTGTTTGTGGCTTACATGTTGGTGTGGCCTAAAAACATGTATTCCATGTGTGTTGACACACGTCTTCAGTTGAGAACAGATGTTTTCATGAATGATGACATACATCTCTTCACCTGAGAAGTGAGTTGTCAGCCTAACATTAACAATGTTAATATTTATGTAACAGGTCAGATTCCCTATGAATAGATAAGCTTGAAGAAATGTAACTGAAGAGTGGCCTGTGATAAATAGCTATTGGACATATGATAGAGGTAGAAAAGAGAGAGAAAGAAGGCATGGTATAAGAGAGTAAGATCCAACGCATCTCCTTTTGGGGAGTAATTTACATAGAATAACCAAGGAACAAATGTAGCATGCCTTACTTGGGTCCTCTTCAAGAAATTCAATTAATTAAGTCAACTGTTAACTTGTTAATGGAAATCATCAGTAACCTAGTTTAAAATTTACTTTAGCTAGTCTCTAAAGGTATGTTTGTTCTGCATAAGAATAGCAGGATGCATATGTATGTGATAGCTATTTAATGACTATTAATGACTATTAATGATTCCCAAACATAAAAGCTGTGGAACTATTATAGAATATGTAGTTTCCCACCTGATGATTTCAATTACCAAATTGCAAAGGAAGGTGTGCTAAGATTCCTTATTTAACAAGAATATATTTTCAGTTTGTGACATCTCATGTTTATCATAGATGCTTAAAGCAAAATGATGCATAATGGAAATGGAATATAGATAAAAATGCTTACATATTAATTGCATATCTTTGGTTTTCTATAGCCAAAATATCATATGTATACATCAAGTAATAGCATGCTTAAAATTGTATTGAAATATATTTAAAATGATAAACAGATTTCATCAATACTTTTATTTCTATCTTAAATAAGTATATTGAAATACAAATTAGTGCTATTTCTGGCATAAAGCAGCGGGAAAAAGCTGCCATCTGTTCCATTTACAACCATTAAAAATAAGGAGTAAAGTAAATTAATTCTGAAACACATTTATTAGCAAAATTTTTAAAGATGATTTCATGTGTTTAAAAAGTATATATAAGCAGCAATAATGAGCACTAATAGTAACTTAGTATAGAAAAAATTTATTCATTTACTTTATAGTAAATATGGAAAGATTATGTGATAAGAGTATAAAATTTCTTACATGTTTCTAAGATATAAAGTAAATATATTTAAATATTCTTTATAAGTCTTAATTTTTTTTCAGAGAAAAAGTAAAAATAGTGACATACTACCAATAAATGGCAAAGAAACTCGAACTATGCACATTAACCTCAGAACCTACTAAGTATCTGCAACATTTTCACTCAAGAAAATGTCTACAATGTTGATAATTAAATGTTTAGCATTTAGGAAATGAACTTCAGTCCAAATTTATATAATTTTATAACATTCTTAGTTCTAAAAGAAGCAGTGTGGTAGCTTATTTTATATCTATTAGTTTACATTCAATTATATTATATATTTGTCTTTATATATTGGTAAATAATACCATTCTTGAAAATGTGGAAATACATCTCTTTCTATGTTAAGTATATAATTTGTAGTGTCATATATTTGCATTTGCATATGTACATATGGATGGTCTTCTTTGCATATGTAAGTATGCATAGATCTATGTGAGTATTTCTGTTAACATTTTATATACTTTGCTTTATACTTGACTGAAACCATGAGGTATTAATGAGAGAAGAGGTACTAATTCTCCTGCAGGTTAAGTGAAAGAGTTTTCAATTTAATTAACTGTTTATACATTCTAGTTTGCAAACTGGTTAACTTCTCAGTGAGTTACAGAGAAGAAGGAAGAGTAATACAAGAGCATTAATACATCCTACAAATATACCCAATTGTTTTCCTGGCCAAAAATGAAAAAAAAATCATCATAAGATGTGGTAATACTACCTTTCAATAAGAAATATTAGAATAAGTAAAAACACATTGTTTCAAGTTTTGGAGGAAGCTTAAAGAAAAATGGTGCTATTCTAGAACTATAAATAATGGTTTTATAAGTTTAAAAGTATATATCCTAGAGATTTTATACACATGCAATTGACATTTATCACACACATAGTAAGAGACAGACAGAGGCAGGATAGACACACATCACAGATACAGAGACAGTGAAAGGCACAGAGACAAAGACAAAACAAGAAAGAGAAATTATAAGGAATATGCACATGAGAAAGGAGAGGGGGTGATATAAGACATTGCCTTTATGCCTTTTTACTGTGAGTTAATGAATCAGAGAATTTCCTTGAACTGGAGTCAGAAATACGGGAATCTATAAGGGCTAGTAGATCCAATGCCTGAAAAGCAGGAAAAAACAACAATTACTTTAAACTTCACTTTTACATTTCATTAATTACATAGAAGCCCTGATTCCCAACTTAAAGTCAGATGCTGGAATCAAATTTTCTTTGGCTCAGTTTTTATGCTTTATTCAAGCCTTCAACTATCAAAGACTAAGAATAATTACTTCATAAATCTAAAAATCCAAACCCTTATGTCACTCTATCCCCACAGATACACCCAGGATAGTATTTAAATGAGTGTTAGAAACATTATGGCTCTCTCACCTAGACAGATAAAATTAATTATCTGATGGATGGATGAATAAATAGATGGATAACAAACATTGTATAATTATCCTAGAATATTAATAGAATATTAGTGTTATATATAACATATAGTATTAATATTAGTTATATAATATACATGTACACATATATTGCTAATGGGATTTTGTGGAATGATTTTGTATAAGGAATAAGAAAAAATTACAATTATTTTGTATTTCTGCTTATGTCTTCTTTACTTTTTTAAGTATTGTTTCAGAGAATATAGTGTTGGTTAGCATTTCCATTTAATTCTTGTGCATTTTTGTGAAAAAATGTGGTTAAAAATTGTAGTTTGAAAAGCTGAAATAAATGGTTCATTGTATCTAATTCAATATTAATGTACAAGCAATACATATTTATCCCTGAAATGTGTTAGATTTTATTTTTACTATAGTAAGTTGTAAAGTTAAGCTACACTAGGGCACATGAGCTATCTGAGCTCCACTTACAAACTCCACAAACATAATGTGAATGTATATATATTTAGTTTGCATTAGTCAAACAGAAATGATTAAATCTTTTAAGCATAAATGTTTTGAATGAAATAGAGACTTGGTCTGTGTTTGAGGAAAATATTTGTACAACAGCAGAATAAAAATGTGTTAAGCTAACTAATTGACATAGACTGTAATATTGTGCTTGACTTGAAATTGACAGAGAAAAGTTTAAGTAATAAAATTTAAAGAATGATTAATCAATAAAAGCAACTAATAATTTCAATATAAAGTTTAGAATAAACAATATTAAGGATATTTTTGTCTATTAACTCTGAGAATATTATCTCTAATCAGTTAAACATGATCTGATAGCAAAAACTAAGATTTGATTTCACCTCATACCTGGGTGGGAAATGAAGTATTATCTTAAAAAAAAAAAAAAAAGGCCGGGCACCGGTGGCTCACACCTGTAATCCTAGCTACTCAGGAGGCTGAGATCTGAGGATCATGGTTCAAAGCCAGCCTAGGCAGGAAAGTCCGTGAGACTCTTATCTCCAATAAACCACTAGAAAACCGGAAGTGGTGCTGTAGCTCAAGTGGTAGAACACTAGCCTTGATCTGAAGAGTTAAGGGACAGCACTCAAGCCCAGAGTTCAAGCCCCCTGACTGATTAAAAAAATACAGTAAAAAATAGCATAAGGTGCATGGTTCAAATGGTAGGGCATTAACCTCCCAAACACAGAGGAAATAAATTCAAACCCCAGTACCACTTCACACACAAAATGCATGTAAAGAAAAGACAAAATGATAGACTGAACAGAAAACATTAAACTTCAGAAATTAATCTTAAAGAATGGCACATGAATTAATGAAGGAAAATATGAATGATGTTCAGAAATGTGACTGACAAGCTTCAAAGGAAAAAATGCACTAAATATCATGTTTTCATAGAAACAGAAAATCCAGTCTTTTTTTTTTTTTTTTTTTGGTTGGTCGTGGGGCTTGAACTCTGGACCTGGGCACTGTCCCTCAGCTCTTCAGCTAAAGGCCAGTGCTCTACTGCTTTAGCCACAGCACCACTTTTGGTTTTCTAGTGGTTCATTGGAGGTAAGAGTCTCACGGACTTTCCTGCCCTGACTGGCTTTGAACTGGGATCCTCAGATCTCAGCCTCCTAAGTAACTAGGATTACAGGTGTGAGCCACCGGTGCCCGGCAGAAAATTCAGAAAATTCAGAAAATTGAAATCTTAGGAAGGTAACACTTAGCTAAAATTGTACCAGTTTTACAGTAGCAGAATAAAGGCATTCATAGACATATTTGAAATTTAAAGTGAGACAAGCATTAAAAATAAGAATGCAAAAGCAAAGAAAGACGAAGAAACTTATGGAATACTATTGGTTAGGTCAATAGTCATGTTTTGGAAGTGTCAGCAGAAGAAAGTAAGAAAAGGACACAAATAATATTTAAAATACTTGAATGAAGACTTCTCTAACACTGTGAAATAACACCCACATTTAAGAAACTCAGTGGGTCCAAATTGAACATAGTAAAATAAATCTATGCTGAGACACAGTAATCTGCAATTTTTGAATAATCTGAAAATCAAACATATTAAGAGAAAAACCTTCATTGGTCAAATGATAATAAATTTATTAGGTTGTCTATGGTTGAAGAAGGTGCTGAGATGAAACCTAAGTGCAAAGCATGTTACTTATTCAATTAAATTGTAGCAAAATATAACATCAAATCTATGTAAAACTATGGCAATCTCAGACTTAACCACAGAAGAAATTTTCCAAACCAAATTATAGTTGAAATGGTAAGAGAAAAACACAAAGAAAAAATATTGAAAACTGAAAAGGAAAATTGTAACCAAGTTTCAAAAGATAAAATCATCAGAATGACACATTCTTACAGCAGAAGCCCTAAGAAACAGGGAATGGCGAATGATACATTTCAATACCGGAGACTAAATTACTGCCAGCCAAAATGTGTCTTTTAAAATGAATAGACAAAGAGAAACTTAATAAGTCTAAAGTTATTCATGATCACTAATGAAGTATTTCAGAAGGTACTTAGTGTAATCCCACATACAAATGAGGAAGTGCAGTTATGATCAATAAAGTTATCAGGTATTCCTTGTTTAAATGCCACTAAGTTAGTCACTGCTGTATTCTCACAGGAAAGAAAATCTGAGTAATAGTTTAATACACACTTCCTTCAAGAACTGATCCAAGTAGCTGGGCATTGGTGGCTCATGCCTGTAATCCTAGCTTCTCATAAGGTTGAGATCTGAGGATGGTGGCTCAAAGCCAGCTCAATTAGCCACCAGAAAACCAGAAGTGACACTGTGGCTCAGGTGGTAGAGCGCTCGCCTTGAACTGAAGAGCTCGGGGACAACATCCAGCACCCAAGCCCAGAGTTCTAGCCCTAAGACCAAAAAACAAAACAAACAAAAATCCTGATGCAAGTGACATGGTCAATAAAAGAACCAGAACTCAAAATAGAGTTTTAATTGAGTGGAGCCTATAATGAACCTATGATGGATGATGTTAAACATCTACTAATTTATAGTGCCTGAAATTCACTTATACATGACTATAATTCTCCTTTAATGTTGGTCATAACTATGAACTTCTTTTGACAAGTAAAGCATGAAAAACAGTAAGACAGGGATTATCTCTACTTAGAATGTTGTATTGCTAGGCAATCACTTTGTGAATGAGCTACATTACAGCTCATATTGATTCTAAGTCTGTGGCACCTACACTGCTCTTCACTTTTTTTTTTTTTTTTTTTTGCTGGTTGTGGAGCCTGAACTCTGGGCCTGGGTGCTGTCCCTCCGCTGTTCAGCTCAAGGCTAACACTCTACTACTTGAGACACATCACCAATTCTGGCTTTTTCTACTTATGTGGTGCTGAGGAATAGAACCCAGTGCCTCATGCATGCAAGGCAAACACTCTACCCTGAGCCACCTTCCCTGCCCTTTCTTTCTTCTTTAAATGTTCATGTTTTCATACTTGTACTTATTGAAAGTTGTATTCATCTTTATTATTTGATGAATTGTATCTTTCCTCATTATCATTAACAAGAAATGTTTTATAGCGATACATACATTATTATCTGACTTTGGTTTTGTTCTGATTCATTAATAACTTATTTTCTTCAGTTCAGTCATCATTATCTGAAATTTTCATAGTTTTTTTTCTTTTCAATACTGTGTCAAACACACTCCATCTGCATCAAACACATAATGATTTTATATATGTAACAAGTAAATTACAAATGGACAGTATTTTTTCATTTATTTTAATTTTTTGACCTTTATTTTTATTTTTACATTGTTAAGTTAATTAAAAGAATATCTACTTCTAAAACACTTCTTGCATGGAGATCTTAAGGAACTATTAATTCAAGAATGTAAAATTCTAGAAAGTTGCTTCTTGTCCCAGAATATCTACCTGAAGGGCTTGTACTGCACCTTTAATTTAGCCATGAAGAGGCAACAATGCTGGATAAGAAATGTACTCATTACCTTGCTCATGTAACTGTAACCCTTTTGCACAGTATTTTCACAATAAAAAACCTAATTAAAACCAATTATTAAATGGGCAAGGGAACTAAAGAGGGACTTCTCAAATGAAGAAATAAAAATGGCAAAGAAATACATGAGGAAATGCTCATCATCCCTGGTGGTGAAGGAAATGCAAATAAAGACAACCCTGAGATACCACCTTACCCCAGTCAGAATGTCCCACATCCACAAATCAGCCAATGACAAATGCTGGAGGGGATGTGGAGAAAGAGGAACCCTATTACACTGCTGGTGAGAATGTACACTTATACAACCACTTTGGAAAGCAGTCTGAAGGGTCCTTAGAAAGCTAAAGATTGACCTCCCTTACGACCCAGTCATACCACTTCTAGGCATCTACTCTGAACAACAGGAACCAATATACAAGGACACGTGCACCTCCATGTTTATTGCAGCACTGTTCACAATAGCTAGGATATGGAAACAACCCAGATGCCCCACCACAGATGAATGGATCCAAAAATTGTGGTATCTATACACAATGGAATATTATGCAGCCATTAGAAATGACAAAATAATGGCATTTGCAGGGAAATGGATGGAGCTAGAAGGAATCATGTTGAGTGAGATAAGCCAAGAGCAAAGAGACAAATGGTACATGGTCTCCCTGATAAGAGGATGCTAAATCCAAAATGTTAGGTGATACGACAAAACTAACAGGACTTAAGAAACAAAGAACTCCCACTCATCTGGTTGAACCACTACTAAATATCCCCATGCTGCTGATCACATGTATGGTGTATAACATGTGAAGACTGTTATATGTTATAGACTGTGATAGACAATTTGCTCCAGGAAAGTTAGAATGAACTTGTGACTTTAAGTGAGCATCATTATTCCACAATACTGTGAAATTCAGGAAATTATGTAATTACTTAATCACAATAAAAAAAAATAACCTCAGGGAAGGTAGGGAGGGAAGGGATGGTAGGGGGAAAACAATGGAGGGGGTAACAATGTTCAAGAGGAAGTGTACTCATTACCTCACTCATGTAACTGTAACCCTCTGTATAGTATCTTTACAATAAAAAAAAACTAATTAAAAAAAAGAATGTGTCTGTCAAAAATGAATTGTCAGTGATAAAAATAGGCTGCAGTGAATTTAGGAAATGTCATCAAAATATTTACAAACAAAGTTATTTCTGGAAAACACTTCATAATCCATGCAAATCTATGCTGTATCAAAGTGCTATCAACCATGACTTCTTGAAATATTGCCTGTGAAACCTTAGAAAATACACTTAACCCTTTTTTCACTTATTTATTAATTCACTTATTTATTTAATTGATCTATTAATATAGAAACTTATTTTCAAATTAGGCATCAAAATACTAGCAGCGGTAGCCAGGTGCTAGATAATTGCTGATATGTGTTCATTCTTGGGTTCAATCCCAGCACTGCAAATAAATAAATGAATGAATAATAAATAAATAAATAAAATGTAGTTATGTTTAATGAAAATAAATCCGAGTACTTTGCAAGGACTCTTGCCCTAGCCACTTCTCATATGTGTAGTGATTTTCTTTCGCTGCTTTCCAGTAAAGCCCATTCTCATCCACATTAACCTCTTTTAAACACAACAAACAAGCTGAAACATGCACCACACTCTTAAGGCTGAGGCTTTTGCTTGATTTCTACTCCTCAGAACTATTTATTTTCTTTCTCACCAGTTTCTAGTACTTCATTAATCATTTTGTTATCTGTTTTATATGCCTGAAATTACAAGAAACTGTATGGTTTATAGCTTGGAATTATTGATTTTTGGACGAGAAATCACACCTATTTCATTGTAATGTGTATTTAGGTAAACCAAGTAAGTTAAGAGAAACAGACATGAATCTCTTGTCAGTCTAAAAGTGCTAAAATACTTAAAACAGTGGAATATAAATGAAAAATAAGTGTACTGTGTAAAGGAAAACAAATTTAGACAAATAGGCTTTTCCCAATTAAACTAAGATACTTAGAAACGAAACAACACTCTCTTTTTAAATAAACTGCACGGAAGACATATTTCTATGTCTAAAACTATATTTATAATGCAATTTAAACTACAAGAAAATAAACACATAATCTCCTTAATCTGTTTTATTGTTTAAGTTGATTTTAGGTTTTTTTTTCTTCTTTTATTTATTGTAAAGGTGATGAACAGGGGGTTACAGTTATAAAAGT
The DNA here is from genome assembly GCF_024711535.1 of Dipodomys merriami. Lineage (NCBI taxonomy): Eukaryota > Metazoa > Chordata > Mammalia > Rodentia > Heteromyidae > Dipodomys > Dipodomys merriami. The sequence goes on along the minus strand of NW_027203381.1, from coordinate 107,570,705 downwards.
AAGGTAATGAGTGCATTTCTTTTAAAGCATTGCCACCCTATCCCTAATTTTCACCTGCTTACCATTCTCGACTCTCCCCACCCCAACCTCCAAATTAACATTTCCATGACATTTTAAATAAAGGACCTAACACTGTTTTTATTACAGTTTAGCAGTTGACACATAAAAAATTTGAGACCAGGTGCCAGTATAGATGATGGAATAAAGTGACACAAAACAGATACCATGCTCTTTTCCAGGTGTATTGACATATTCTCTGTATCACATATGAACTCCCATCTTATTAAGGGTGAGATGGGAGTTCATATGGAGAAAACCATCCTAGTAGCCCTGTAGTGAAGCTCATCCCAGGTTCTAATGCAGTCAGGAACATGAGGGTAACATGCACTGGACTTCATATAATTCTTTTCTTTTGATTTCTTGACAGACAGAGACAGACACCATCATATCTTGTCATTAAAATTCTTCAAATTTAAGCTCTAGAGTGAGTGATTGGCATACAAAGAAGAATAATGAAGCAAGGCTGAGAAGATCAAAGCTGCTTTATGTTGGTGAGCCTGAATTATTTATTGTTTTACCATTAATACCAAGTAAAGTCTTCATTTTTAGTAATTTAGAAGATCTAAAGTATTCCAGAAATTAAAGATTAATTCCTCTATTCTACTTGTCTTCAATATTAAGGGATATGATTTAATATTGGCCAGTAAAGACATTGTATTTTAATTAATTAAATTTATTTTAAGTTACATAATCATATAAATTATTTATAACACACATAAATTAGTAATTCTGAATCTAACAATCCCAATTGCGATTGGACTTTTTAGCAGGTTATAAGCCATAAAATTTCTTTCTAGTTATAAAAGGTATAGACAATAAGATGTACAAGTTGTTATATTAAAAACGAACTTTACAACTTTGGTGGGGAGGGAGGAGGATTGTGTGAGGGGGCAGGGAGAAGATGGGAAAGGATGGGAAGGGGAAACAAAGGAAGAGGCTACAATGCTTGATAAGAAATGTACTCATTACTTTGCTCATGTAATTGTAACCCCTCTGTACAATATTTTCACAGTAAAAAAGGAAAAAAATCATATCTGTCATACAAAATGATGCTTAATGAAATGATCTCCAAGATAGGTAAGCAAGAAGTGTTTATTGTGCTGCTTGCAGTTATTTTCTTTTCTTTTTTCTTTCCTTTTTTCCTTGGTTTCCCTTCTGTGGCTGTTTACAATTTTGGTACCCTTTGTCTTGTATATAAATTTATCTGATTTGGTGTTGAGAAGGGGAAACACAGAAATGGTGGGACAAAACAAGTTAATTCAGCAGTGACTCCTGCTAGACATTATGCTAGAAATGAACTATACAACTTTTGGAGGGAAAGGGAAGTGGGGAGGGGAAAAACTGGAAGAGAATAAGGGAAAGAATAACACTGTTAAAAAAGTACTTATTACCTGACTCATGTAACTAACTCCTCTGTACATTATTACATAATATTAGATGCATGTATTAGATAATCAAATAACTATATAATAAAACATTGTATCTGTGAATCTGTATCACTCTGTCATTTAAAAATTGGAAGCGCTCTTGGAATTCTGATTGTTATTAGACATATTTGTGAGACTACATTAAGAATTAACTGAAAACAAAATAGAGATAGACATTGGTTGCTCACTCCTCTAATCCTTGCTACTCAACAAGTAGAAATCTGGTAGATTGTACTTCAAAGCCAGTGTAGGCAGAAAAGTGTGTGAGACCAATAAAAAGTTTAAAAAATGAAAGACCCAAGGCAGGCATTAGTAGTAAAGCAAAAGCCAAACAAACAAGGCAAGCAAGTGGGAGGCCTTGAGTTTCAGCCATGGTACTATCAAACTAAAATAGATGAAAGATAGAAATAAACAGATAAATAGGTACATATCATAGCAAATTGTTATTACAACTTTACTAAAATTAGATAAATACAGGCATGTTTTATTATACTTTACATACACAAATACAAAAGTAAAAATACTTCTTCACACATATGATAGCATTCTATGTATATAGAAAGATTACATATATGGACCCACTATGCATCCACATATAAACATGCACGCATATAGAGAAAGAGAAGAGGAGAGGAAAAGAGACAGAATCATAGCTTGAGACTCTGATGAACACAAGTGAAAATGAAAATTTGAACAATGGAAAATCTGAGATATACAGAGTTTTATATTATAGTTACTATGTAAGAAAGGTTTTTTCCAGTACTTTGGAAGATAGCGGAGAAGAAGCTGGAGACTAAAAAAGCTCTCGATTAGACAGCAGTTTTAGTGTTCCAGTGAACAGTCCTTGGCTAGAGAATCACACCAAGTGTGTCATCACAGTACAGAGAGTTTGGACAGAGAAAAAAAATCCAGATAAGGAGACAGATCTGAGCACTTGCCAGTAGCTACAGCTGTAGTGGCAGTGTCAGCAGCGGTGCCCATAGCCACCATACCTACAATAGAGAGTTCGGGACAAAGGCATCAGACATAGCAGGCAGCAGATTCTACCCAATACCAGCAAGAACTGACAAGGAGCAGATATCTTCATCCTGCAGATCACAGACCAAAGAGGATGCAGGAACCAAGACTGTGGCATGAGTAGAACCCTGACATCCTCACTCCTTCTCAGGAAGCAGAAGAGGGAAGGCCGCCCCTCCCCCACCACCAGAGATCTGCATCTTTGATACTGACAAAGGCCTGGCTGAGCAGCTAGCTTCAACTCAGGCCTTGGAAGAAAACAAAAGAGTCATTTAGCAGGTCACAGGAACCTGACCTGACCTGCCAGGCTCAGCTCCACCCAGGAAAAAGTCACCCAGCCCAGGCAGAGATATCTCCACCCCCAGAAGAGTGACTTTCTTCACTGCCCCTCCCTAGAGCAGCCTAGACAATCAATTGAAATTCAATAAACATAAACCCTGAGAATGGCTCCAGGCTGGGTTCTGTGAGTGTCTCAGGAGCTACCCCTCAGGGAAAAGCTACTGTTTGCTGAAAGGCCTCAACACAGAACCTAGCCTCATCACAGCATCTCCAAACTAGAGGAAACAGCCTCTCCATAAATTGTGATATTGAAAGCAAGATCTGCTCCCACTGAACTACCCTGGGAGGAGGATCACAAAATCCTGGGTAACGCAGAGCATTTTTCTGCCTGCTCAAACAAACTGACTTTAAGAAACCAATCAAGCCAAAGGAAAATCAAACACCGCAAGCAGACCAGAAACTCCACCAAGAGACTGGTTATGGTCACAGGGGAGATACAGGATCTTCCCATTCCCCAACCAAAAAAAAAAAACAAAAAAACAAAAAAAAAACAAATAACTCTTTTTTGTACTTTTTAAAAAATTTTTATTTTTTAATTGTTTTCTACTAATCTTTTTTTTTCTCTCATAATTTTTATGTTAGGTATATAGGTATGTGTGTTCTTTTTTTTAAATTTTATTTTATTTTATTTGTGAACATACTGTACAGAGGGGTTACAATTACATGGGCAGGATAATGCGTACATTTCTTACCAAGCATTGCACCCTCCTCCTTTGGTTTACCCTTCACATCCCTTCCCAGGCTCCCCCCTACCCCCCAATCCCAATCCTTCTCCTTCCTCCCCTCCCCCCCAACCGACGTTGTAAAGCTCGTTTTGGACATGACAACTTGTACTTCTCATTGTTGCAACAGGTCCACCTGTATCCTTAAACAACTGGTTTTTCCCCATCTCCTCCACAAGTTATACTGACATCAAATATAGTGAAAGCAGGGGTTATACTGTGGGTGAGGGACGTACAAAGCAACAAAGAGATAATCTTATAAATGAGTTAGAAACACATGCATGAAAGAAAAAAAAACATTAAAATACATATCTAAGGGTTCATTTTCCTGACCTCACATTATCTGACCTTTTCCACTTGACTCATACATATATTAGATATTGCAAATAAGGGAAACCATGGGACCTATGTTTCTTTGGGCCTGGCTTACTTCACTTAATATAATTTTTTCCAAGTTTTTCCATTTCCTAACATATGGGGCAATGTCATTCTTTCTGATGGAGGCATAGAATTCCATTGTGTATATATACCACATTTTCTTGATCCATTCATCTGCTGAGGGAAATCTGGGTTGGTTCCATATCTTAGCTATGGTAAATAATGCTGCAATAAACATTGTTGTGCTGGTAGCTTTAGTGTGGTCTTGTTTGTAAACATTTGGGTAAATGCCCAAAAGTGGGATTGCTTGGTCATAGGGGAGCTCTATGTGAAGTCTTTTGAGGAACCTCCATACTGCTTTCCAAAGTGGTTGAACAAGTTTACATTCCCACCAACAATGAAGTAAGGTTCCTTTCTGTCCACATCCCCTCCAGCATCTGTTGTTGTTATAGTTCTTGATTTTTGCTGTTCTAACTGGGGTGAGGTGATATCTCAATGTTGTTTTGATTTGCATTTCTTTTATGGCTAGGGATGTTGAACATTTCTTCATGTGTCTATTGGCCATCCTTCTTTCTTCTTCAGAGAAGCATCTCTTTAAGTCTTTCGCCCACTTATTTATTGGGCAGTTGTTTCTTTGAGGATTTGTTGTTGGGGGGTTTAATTTTTTGAGTTCCAAGTATATTTTTGGGGGGTTTAATTTTTTGAGTTCCAAGTATATTTTAGATATGAGACCCGTGTCGGTTGTATGGCTAGTAAAGATCTTCTCCCAATCCGTGGGCTTTCTATTGATCTTGCTAGCTATGTCATTTGCCCTGCAAAAGCTCTGCAACTTTATGCAATCCCATTTGTCCAACCTTTCTTTGATTTGTTGTGCTTCCGGGTCTCTATTCAAAAAATTTCGGCCTGAGCCAAGGAGACCTAGGGTTTCTCCTATTCCATCCTGTAATGTTTTCAGAGTGTCTGCTTTGAGTTCAAGGTCTTTGATCCATTTGGAGTTGATTCTGGTGCAGGGTGATGTATAACGATCTAGCTTTAGTTTTCTACAAGTAGTTAACCAATTTTGCCAGCACCATTTACTGAAGAGGCTGTCTTTCTTCCATTCTATTGTTTTAGCTCCCTTATCGAAGATTAGATGGCTATAGGTCTGTAGGTTCATTTCTGGGTTTTCAATTCTATTCCATTGGTCCTGAGGTCTGTTCTTATGCCAATACCAAGCTGTTTTGATTACTATGGCTTTATAGTAGAGTTTGAAATTTGGTATTGATATTCCTCCAGCAGTGTTCTTTCCGTTGAGGAGCGTTTTTGCTATTCGGGGTCTTTTATTGTTCCATATGAATTTTGGATTGCCTCTTCTGTTTCCTTGAAGAATGAGGGTGGAATTTTGATAGGTATTGCGTTGAATTTGTAGATAGACTTGGGAAGTATTGCCGTGTGTTCTTTTTTTTTTTTTTTTTAATATCTTCTGACATTTGGTCCTTTTTTAAAATTATTCTTTTCATTTTTTTCTCTTTCTTTTTTGTGTGAATTAATTGCTGTTCTGCTCATCCCGAGATATATATATATATATATATATATATATATATATATTTATATATCCATAGTTGATTATTAGACCTTATCCCCATTGTGTACATACCTAATCCAGAAATTTATTACTCAATTCACAACCTCTTAGGCTTAACTTCTTTAATAGCAGTATTATCTCTTTATACTTATACAATATTCAAGTGAATAATTTTAAGAATTTTAATTTTTTTATTTTTTCATGTCTCCTATCTATCCATCCCCTCCTCTTATCATATCCTTTTATTCTCTCAATATCATTTCTCTAAACTGATATAATTTTTAACTGTTTCACTTTTTAAATTTAAATTTTTGTTAATATCTCTCCTATCATTCTGTCCAATCCATTTCCCTCTCAGAGATTAGGACTTGGTTAAATTCACTTGCCTTTTACCTCTCCACGTCCCTCTAATCCTATTTTGCCCCACATTTCTCCCTAAACCTAATAATATCTGGTTTGCCAAATTCTTCTTTGCTGTTCTTAGCCCATTAATCCGTAGTTGTTTGATGTTGAATAGATTGTATCTGTTGAACTAGATTGTATCTGCAGCCATTTTGACTGTGTAACTACAAGACTCTGATTGATGCTTGCATTAAAATAGTGTTCTAGCAAAAAATTGATGTTACTTTCCTACCAAGTGTGCAGAGCAAGCCAGAAAAACACCAGAAAAATGGAAAGTCCAGGTATCTCAACTCCCACTCATGATAATCAGGTGACAGAACAGTTAATGAATAATACAGAAGAGAGTTCCCCAAAAGCTCTACAAACACTACTGGTAAACATGATGAATGAAAAGACTGAAAACCTGGAAAGACTCAGTGTGAGCATGAAAGGAAGAGAGTGGAGGAAAACCAAATGTTAGTACAGGAATCTCGTGAGCATGAGGAAGCTTCTCAAACATTAATACAGGAATTGCATGAGCAGGTTGGGAACAGTCAAAGAGAAATAAAGGAAATGTATGAGCAGGCTGAGAACAAAGAGAAAGACAGGAATTGCGTGAACGTAAGGAAGCTAATTAAAGAGTAATACAGGAATTGCGAGAGTGGGATGAGAATAGACAAAGATCAATAGAGGAATTCATGGAATCCATAAACAGACAGCTGAAAGAATTCAAGAAGACCAAAAAGGGAATGCTGAATGGAGCCCAACAGAAGGAATGGGAGTCCAAGGAAACCATCACCAATCAACTAAGTGATTTGAGAATAAACACTGAGCACCAAATTAAGGAAGAAAAGAAGTCCATACAAGATCTAAAACAAAGTTCCTACAAAGAATTTGAAGCCATCAAAGCCGAACAATTAGAAGGAAAAGAAATAAAAAACAAAGTAGAAAGTCTTGACAGTAGGTTAGGCCATGCAGAAGACTCAATCTCAGTGATTGAGGACAGCCTAGATTTATAGAGAAAGAACATACAACTATACCAGACAAATCCAAGAAATATGATAGATCTATTTAACATTTGGAAGACACCATCAGAAGACCTAATCTGAGGATAATGGGTGTAGAAGAGTATCTAGAGACAGAAGTTAATGATCTAGGAAATTTGTTTAACAAGTTCCTAGCAGACCAGTTCCTAAATATGCAAAAAGATAAGCCTATTCTGATACAAGAAGCTTTTAGGCCTCAAAATAGACCAGACCAGAACAGGACATCCCACCATCATATTAAAATCTGCACAGGATCAATTCAGACCAAGGAAAAGATCCCTAAAGCTATCAAGGAGAAAAGATCAATCACCTATAAAGGGAAACCAATTAGAATCACCTCAGATTTCTCAGCAGAGACAATTAAAGCAAGAAGAGCCTGGAATGATGTATGCCATGCCCTAAAGACAAACAACTATCAACCTAGAATACTATACCCAGCTAAACTCTCCTTCATAACTGAAGGTCAAATAAAAATTTTCCATAGCAAAAATAAAGAAAAAAAAAAAGAAAAAAAAAAACAAAACAAACAAACAAACCTAAAACAATATAGCTCCACCAAACCAGCACTAAAAAAGATACTTAAAGATTTCCTATATATAGAAAACCAACAAGACCACATAAAGACTAAGAAACCACACCCAAACTGAGAATCCAAGAACCATAGGAAGAACCCAGTTGTTGCAGTCCCCCAAAAGGTGGATAACATGGCAGCAACTACCAAACACCTCTCAGTCCTAATTCTCAATATTGTCGGACTTAACTCTCCCATTAAGCGACATAGACTATCTAATTGGATTAAAAAGCAAGATCCTTCTATCTGCTGCCTTGCCCATAAAAACAAACACATTTTGAAAGTGAAAGGCTGGAATAAAATCTACCAAGCAAATGGCCCCCATAAACAGGCGGGAGTTGCAATTCTAATATCAGAAAAAATAGACTTCAAATTAAAATTAGTGAGAAGAGATAAAGAAAGATCGCTACATACTAATTAAGGGATCCTTCAGGAGGATATTACAATTCTAAATATCTATTCACCAAACAACAGAGCACCCAAAGTTATCCAAGAAACACTACTTTCCCTCAAATCCCACATAGATCCAAAGCCATTAATTGTTGAGGACTTTAACACACTACGATCCCAACTAGATAGATCAACTAGGCAAAAAATCAACAGAGAAACCACAGATCTAAACAACATCATAGATCAACTACATTTAACAGACATCTACTGAATATTTCATCCAGCAACATCAGAATACATATTTTTTCTCAGCAGCACACAGAAAATTTTCCAAATTAGACCACATTTTAGGTCACAAAGCAAATTTGTCCAAATTCACAAACATTGAAATTATACCTTGCAGTCTCTCAGACCACAAGGGAATAAAATTAGAACTCAACACCAAAAGCCACCAAAGAAAGTCCTGTAACACATGAAGGCTGAACAACACACTGTTGTGTCACCAGTGGGTCATGGAAGAGATTAGAAAGGAAATTCAAATGTTCATGATATTCAACAAAAATGAACACACAAATTACCAGCTCCTCTGGGACACAGCAAAGGCAGTACTCAGAGGCAAGTTTATAGCTCTGAGTTCCTACATCAACAAATTTGAGAGATCTGAAACCAACAATTTAATGAGACAGCTGAGTCACTTTGAAAAAGAGCAGCAGGATAACCACCAATCCAATAGATGGAAAGAAATAATTAAAATTAAATCAGAATAAGTGAATTATATTTTTTAAAAGCATAGAAAGAATCAACAAAACAAAGAGTTGGTTTTTTGAAAAAATTAACAAAATTGACAAACCCTTAGCAAATCTTATCAGAAAAAGAAGAGAACACACCCAAATAAATAAACTCAGAGATGAGAATGGAAACATCACCACAGAAACAACCAATATTCAGAACATTATAAGGGAATACTTCTCAAACCTTTATGCAAATAAGCTTGAGAACATGGCAGAAATGGAACTTTTTCTAGCAAATCTCGACATGCCAAACCTAAACCAAGATGAGGTAAACTATCTTAACAAGCCTATATCAAGTATTGAAATAAAAACAGCAATAAGAGACCTCCTGTCTAAAAAAAGCCCAGGACCAGATGGCTTTACAGCAGAATTCTACAAGACCCTCAAAGCAGAACTCACACCAATACTCCTTCAACTCTTCAATGAAATTGGAATAGAAAGATCACTACCGAACTCATTCTATGAAGCCATTATAACCCTCATCCCAAAACCAGGCAGGGACTTATCAAAGAGAGAGAACCTATTTATGTTTAGACCAATTTCTTTGATGAACATTGATGCAAAACTTCTCAACAAAATTTTGGCCAATCGACTTCAAGAATTCATCCAAAAAATCATATATCACAATCAAACAGGATTCATTTCAAAGATGCAAAGCTGGATCAATATACACAAATCAATTAATATAATTGATCATATCAACAAGAGCAAGGATAAGAACCACAGGGTTATCTCAATAGATGCAGAAAAAGCATTTGACAAGATACAACACCTCTTTATGATGAAGGTTCTGGAAAAACTAGGAATCCATGGAACATTCCCCAATACAATAAAGGCTGTATGTGACAAACCTACAGCCAGCATTATACTTAATGGTGAAAAACTAAAGCCATTTCCTCTTAACTCAGGAAAGAGACAAGGATGTCCACTCTCTCCACTTCTCTTCAATTTGTATTAGAATGCTTAGCTACAGCAATAAAACAAGATGCAAATGTAAAAG